>NC_064854.1:15192562-15531739 GCF_024139225.1 Suncus etruscus | reverse complement strand
GATAAAATCAGGCCTCTGTAGCTAGTGATCTTAGTATTTGCACATGTCATAGGATGGAATCTTTCTTTACAGTTCCAGAAGTTCTGTGCCATCACTGTTGTTTTAATCAGTCTTCTGTAGTTGGTGGTCTTGGTTTTTGCACTGATCCTAGGACAAAGCCTAGGATAGAATCTTTCATTATGGGGCCGTTGAGGTGGCGCTAGAGGTAAGGTGTCTGCCTTGCAAGCACTAGCCAAGGAAGGACCGCGCTTCGATCCCCCGGTATCCCATATGATCCCCCCAAGCCAGTGGCAATTTCTGAGCGCTTAGCCAGGAGTAATCCCTGAGCATCAAACGGGTGTGGCCTGAAAAGCCAAAAAAAAAAAAAAAAAAGAATCTTTCATTATGTTTCCAGAAGTTGCAGTTGTCTCAGTCAGACCTCTAGAATTAGAGATCTTGGTTGTTGTACAGATTGTAGGCCAAAGCCTAGATGAGGGTCTTTTTATTGGTCCCAGGATACGTTCTGCCTAGTTATAGTGGTCACAGTCAGTCTTCCATAGTTAGCGATCTTGGTTTTTGCACTGATTAAAGGATGATGTGTCTTTTTGTTAGGTGTTGAGATGAGACAACCTGCTCTTAGACCAAGTTGTTGCCATTTCCTCGTTGTCAGGATGTCATAACAAAACTGGCGCATACTGGTGTTAGAGCAGTATTAAGGATGTCCCAGAGGGAGTTTGATTCCTCCTGTTGCAGAGATCTGTGTTGGTTCTATATCTGATGTCTAGGGTTCGGGGTTGGATGGTCATTGTCTAATCGCATGGAGTCTATGTTGGGACCACGTGACATATGTTCAAGGTAGGAGGTGACCCTGTATTGTAAAATGTGTGAGTTCTGGGGCCGGAGAGATAGCATGAAGGTAAGGTGTTTGCCTTTCATGCAGAAGGTCATCAGTTAGAATCTGGCTTCCCATATGGTTCCCCATGCCTGCCAGGAGCAATTTCTGAGCATGGAGCCAGAAGTTTCCCCTGAGCACTGCCGGGTGTGACCCAAAATACACACACACACAAAAAAAAGCAAAACAAAATGTGTAATTTCTTATCCCTAATAGATAACAAGTTGTTTCTATATGTGAAATTTCCCCCCAGTTCTTAAGCCATTAGGTATCAAGACTGACCTCCTGCCCCAACAAGCCATCACCCAGCTCCCAAGTGGAGGGACACGCACTCAGCCCCACTTCTCACCCCCCAGCAAGAAACTACAACCAACACTCCTGCTGACTCATGCTCTGTGGCCCTCCCTCTGACACCCCCCCCCAATGTGGACTGTTATTTGATACCGGGAACAGCTCCAGAAGGACCTCCAGTGCAAGAACTCTACCCGAGCCCTTTCTGCCGCAAATTGCTTCCCAAACTCAACAAGACCAGGGTGTGTGATGAAAATATGCCCTGGATTTCATCCCCACAAGAATATCCCAAAAGACAATGGGGAAGCCTATGTTTCCTTTATAAGTCTAAGACCTTTATAATACTATCTCTTTACCTGTTTATCTCCAAATACAAGGTAGTCTCCTGCAATACTTGGTTCCCTTAATTACTTTTCTAAACTCATTTTTGTTTATTTTTTCCTTTATATCTATATGTGAGTGTATATATATGTATGTATGTATGTATATATATATATGTGTGTGTGTGTGTGTGTGTGTGTGTGTGTGTGTGTGTGTGTGTGTGTGGTGTTTGGTCCTGATTTTGTTTTCTTCACTTCCTTAACTTCACCTGTTTTGGTGTTTTGGTTCTGCTGGGTACAAAAACCTACAAGAAAAAGTCTTGCCTGGGATTAAAGCTTAGGTCAAAATTAGGGCACGGAGAAGATGGAGCCTGACACTCTCACCCCCAAATGCACCAGCAATATAAGATAGCACCATTTCTTTTTGCAAAGGTGACTTGGGTTTTATATACAATATGTATTCCCAGCCCTTTATTTGTTTCTGCTCTCTGACTGGTTACTCCCCCTACATTCTGATTAGCAAAATTTACTGGACTGTGTATGCAAATGAGGGTTTGGGTTAATTGTGAACAGCCAATCAGATCACACATGAAAGCAGATCCCATAGGCTTTACGCAAATGATGTCTGAAACACAACCAAGGGTTGTTTCACGATGCCAATGAGAGCATGTAAGATGCCCTATGGATCCTGCCCCGCCCCTTAGCCTCTCCCGTCTTCGCCTCCCTAAATCTGTCACTTGAACCACATCCCTGTCCTTGACAGCCCTGATTTTAATATTTGTCAGGGGGTGAAATGAGTCTGGAAAGCTGTCAAGGTCCTCCGAGCTCCAGGGTTGAACAGACAATGGGAAGCAGGATCAGGGATTATGAGTCTTTTTTATGGCTGGTCACCCCCAGTCCCATCTCCCCATGAGCAGAATGGAGTCTGAAGCCAATTTCAAAGGCTCTCTGCAGCCTGAAGCCTGAGCAGAAACTCACCCTAATTTTTTATAGCTACTTCAGAGGGTCCACAAAGGGTCAGATGTGGTCATGCCGATTCAGAGACATGGACAGTGCCCTGGCTGTCCATGGATGAAGGGGGGTCCACGAAATGCCCCCTGTAGGAGTCTCCTATTCTTGGTCACAGAGCCCCCAAATCCCACATGCCTATAGGCCTCCTGATCTTTTCAAAGAGGCATTTAAAGAAAATTGGCCCCCAAATTGCTGGGCTATTATAGTACTAGTTTCTTATCATATAAAGCCTAAAGTGGAAGCTATTTTAAGGAATGTTTCTTAAAAAAAAAAAAAAGAAAAAGAGAAAAAGCCCAATCTTAACTCACTTTATCGGCTGTGGATTTAGCTGTCTGTGTAGCCTTGGGGAGCAGATAAGGGCAGATAAGTCGGCTTTTGTTTGGGGAGGGGGGTAAAGAGCAAAGTGGACTCACCTGACTCTGGGTTGTCTGAGAGTTAATGGGGGTGTGGAGAAAAGTCAAGGTGGGGTCTCCATCTTCCTGTCAGGCTGCGGGGGCCTGAAGGGGTGAACTTTAGCTGAGGGGCTGGGACACTTTCTGCACTGTGGCCTCCTGTGTCCACCGACTACCATCACCATGGAAACTTGATCACCTGTCTTCTTAGCTCAGACCCAGGGCTCCGCAGGTGTCAGCACTGACAAGGTGGCAGTTCCTCTCAGTGCTGCTGTGGTCCACAGTACCCTGACTATCAAGGCAGGAGATCCTGAAATGCTGGAGAAGAGAGACAGGGGTAAAGGTCATGGGGATCCCAACTTTC
The DNA here is from genome assembly GCF_024139225.1 of Suncus etruscus. NCBI lineage: Eukaryota > Metazoa > Chordata > Mammalia > Eulipotyphla > Soricidae > Suncus > Suncus etruscus. The sequence continues at coordinate 15,528,490 of NC_064854.1, read as the reverse complement.
TGTCATGAGAAAATCCTCCTGGCCACTGGTCCCATTGCCTGGTCCAGAGAACTGGGCTGACCCCACGTCAGCAGGGAGGACATTTCCTGTGTTCAAGTCCTTGCACCTTCCCTGAGAGGGTATCACCACTGGTCAAAGATTGAAAACAGTCCTGTTCTGGTGCCGACCCAGGACAGGGCGAGAACATGGATGTCTCTCTCTCTCTCTCTCTCTTTCTCTCTCTCTCTCACACCTCACACACACACCACATACACACACACACACACACACACACACACACACACACACACACACACAAGTCTGGGCTACTTCCAGAACCTGGATCTCAGACTCTTTGGGTTACTCTGAGCCCTGTCTCAGTGGGGTCCAGGTTCCAGGTTCCTCATCATCTTCAGTACTGACCCCACATCACGCACAGATGTATGTGTATTTGTGACCATCACAGAGCAGCCTGTGACATAGTTCCTCCTGGGGCACTGTCCACCTTCACCCCTCAACACCAGACCTTTCCCGCTCCCAGTTTGTGAAACCCTATCAAAAGACTTCTGGAACTTTCTGAAGCCTCTTCCCAGACCCACTTGTAGTTGCTGCAGCTGAGCTGGGCTGTGATGAAAATTCCTGAGGCCAAGTGAGCCAGACACAGGACCGTTGGACAGACATGCCCAGAGACGTTCATCCCAGTGGCACCTGGATCTTCCCCCAGCTAAACCAGCACAGTTTACATGTGCCCAGGGTCCATGTATAGGGCAGTACTGCATCTAGCCTGTGCTCTCCTCCATGCAGGTACCCCTAGTCCTCCCATTCATCTTCAATCATCCCTCATCTCTCTCTATTACTCCATTCATCCATCCCTCATCCATCATGGTTGGTAAAGGTCTTTGGATTGGTCCTCATATTGCTTTCTAATTAGATGTCTCTCAGTTGGCTCCTTTGGTTTTCTTGTTAAAAGGTATGTTTCCCCATTGCCTCCTCATCTGCCTTTCTCCCTCCCCTTGTGGGTGGGTTTTGTTTATCCCAATAAAGGCTACTCAAGAGGCCTGGAGAAGCAGCTGACATCTTGGCTAGTGGTTCCACATGGTGGAGTGACTAGCTTGTGGGTGAACAGCTTGTAGTGTGTTTGTGGCCTCTTATTTCTTCCCATCTGTTTGTGGATTATTTCCTGCATCAGAATTGCTGCCAAACCTGTGTCTCTTGTGCTACCCAGCCAGAGGGCATGGGAATCCCTCTTCCTCTCTGGGTATTGTGGAACACACAACCCACCTCATTCAACACCTCATCTCTCCATCCCTCCATCTATATCTCCATCCTTCACCCCTCCACCCCTCCATTCATACCTCCCTTCATCCATCCATTCCTCATCCCTCCCTCTATCAACTCATCCATTATCTATCCACCATTGACCTACCCATCTATCCATCCATCCACCCACCCATCCATCCACTCATCCATTGACCCATCCATTTATCCATACATCCAAATATCCCTCTATCCATTCCTCCATGACCCCATCCATTCATCCACCACCCCAATTCATCTGTCCATTCACTATCTATAATTCACATATCAGTCATCCATCTACCCCCCTACTCATTTATCTATACTGACTCATCCCCAGCCTGCCCACATCCAACGGTGCCCTTGGCCCTCAGCATCTGGGAAGATTGAGGTGCTCAGAGCATGAACCTTTCTACAGCCCTGCCCGACTCTGATGCAGGAGGCACCGTGGTTCTCAGCACCAGCTCACTATGCCTTCGCCCTGTGGACTCCCCTCTGCAGCTCAGTGACTCCTCTCTAACTCAGGTATTGATCAGAAGGCGGTTCTGTCTGTGGAGAGAAATGGAGCTACATGCCGGCTTTTGTTTGCTGTTCCTTAATGTTGGGTTGCCTGCATTATTCATACACCCCCAGGCTCCCATGGCCACATTTTTATGAATCCCCCAAATAAATAAGTAACAGGCTGTTTAGGAAAGTCTTTTTGTTTATGTACAAAGCGCGCTGTGAGTGCCCAAGCCCCATTCGCAAGCCAGAGGCAGGACAGTGTCTGGTGCAGGGGTTTGGGGCTCTCTAGATTGGACAGGGCCATCCCAGCCCCCCTGGGACCTCAGTTGGACACTGGTTGGCTTTCCTGAGGCATATAGACACTCACAAACCCTTTCACCACCCAAGGCTGGGGGGACCCTTTCTGTGCAGGGTGGATAAGACTAGATATTCATCCTGGGGAGGGACTGGGACCTTCCTCAGTTCCCCCCGCATCCACCTCATTACTAGGGAGACACCCTTGAATCCTGCCTGCACCCCCCACAGGTCCCACAGGTGCTGATCCCTGACCCAGGGACGCCCCTCTTCTCCCATTCTTGCCTCCCCGGCAGGTCTCCATGACAACCGGCCTGCACTTGCCTTTGCTGGTTATTTCTGGAAGGGGCTGCTTCTGGATTCTTCTCTCCTGGCCTCCTGAAACGCCACTTCATAAAGCTCATCCCAGACACTCTCCGGCCCGTGCGCCTTTGAGGGGAACCCATTAAACTTTCTCTCCGTTTCGCTTTGGCTTAAGATCAATATTTCGACTGAATTCATATCTTTGATATATAGCATTTCACTGGGAGAGTATGAGAAGCCATATATTATTTTGCTCTTAAGAAAAATGGGAATCTGATCTGGAGATTACCTGCTAAGCGGTTGTGAGGATTTATTTGAATTCCCTTAAGAACCTGTTAGTGTATAATTTGTTGCGTAGGATTTATGGTGCTCCCTAGAGATTTCACTCACTGCTGAGAACATTCTGCCGACATGGCGGAGCTCTGCCCAGGGGTGGGATGGAGTGGGGAGAGAAACATCCCCTAGGGCCAGGCTCAGATCCCCAAAGACCTTCCCAGACACCAGTGTCCATTTCTTCATCCGCAGATGCCAGCCAATGAAGGTATAAGTGGGGTCGACTCTCAGCAGGGCTCAAAACTGGAGCACCTCTGGACCCTGGTGCTCTTCTAGCCTCCACTCCTTGTATTCTGGGACCAAAAGCTCCCACTTTAACTGGGCCCCAGGTCTGGGAAAAAGAAGGCATCTTCCCTCAGAGTGTATGCAGAGCCGCTGTGCCAAACGTTGTCCTCCAAGCAGCAACGCCGCCTTCTGGAACATTCCATCTTCAGCATTGTCTCGGAGACCCTGATTTGTCAATTTAATGCTCACCTGTTTATCAGCATCAAAAACGTGAGCAAAAAAAAATTTCTTTCAACAATTCCCGCCGCATGCAGCCTTGGAGGCAGGCTCCAGATGGATGAGGCCCCGCACGGTGGCCCCTCCGGCACCCAGGAGCAGTATTTATGGTCCCCACGCCCCTCTGCTGCCACTGGCATGCTCATTCGTCGTTACTTGTTACCCGGAACGGTGGAGCAGCGGCAGCCTGGCCCACTCTTTATCCGAACAGCATTGTCCCCTCCAGAAACATCTGCCCCAGACGGCCTAGCCCATGGACATCAATTGAGCCCAAGTGGCTCCCGTCGGCACAATGTCTACACTGCACTCAGAGTTTGAACCCCGCAGAGAACCCCAAACTGAGTCTGATGAAGGAAAGCACATCAAGGCCCTTGTGGATTATTGATCTTCAAATGCATTTAAATGCTTGAAGACAGCAGCTTCTGCCGGAGAGTCACACTGGCTGGCCCCACTGACCAGCTGGTGCTGAGTGACAGTGGTGTTTAGAGCTGTGTCTTTCCCAGTGTGGACAGAGCTGTGTCCTCCTCTTGTTTCCCAGTAGGTGCCAGTATCTGTGCTTTATGGGCAACACTGCCTGCTCTGTGTTCCCCATCAGTAATCTCAGGAGAACCCAGGTACTTGGAAACAGTCAGGACAGAGGGAGCACAGTAGGGAGGTGGAACATAATGGGACAGGGAGGGCACAGGGGAGAGAAGAGAGCACAGTGAGGGTCCAGCCGTCCACTGCCTGGACTCCAAGTGTGTGTGTCTGTCTGGAGGTTGGTCCCATAGACAAGGATGACCCATCCCATGTCCAGTCTGCACATCCCTTTGAGGGCTGGGCCAGGCACTGTTCCTCTATGTGTTTGGGGGCATGCACAGTGGTGTCGGAATTATTGTCAGGATTATTTGGGACACAGGGGTTTACTCCTGGGATGTTTAAGGTGTCAGAGATATAGAAACACTAACTCCCCACACTGTCTTTCTGACCTGGAAGCACTCCTCACTACAGGGGCTAGAGTTGTAGGACTGTGGGGACAACCTTTCATGCAGCTGTCTCAGTTCCATTCCCAGCATTCCATATGGTCTTCTGGGCCATACCAGTAGGCCCAGAGCACCTCCAGGTGTGATCCACAAACAATAACAAAGACAAAAAGCAGAAACCAAACACTTCCTGATTCAGAAACTTCGGGTCTGGGTCTCAAGCTAGAACTGGGGAGAAAAGACGAGTGTGCAGAGGCGGGGGTTCAGGAGTCCTGCCTGGAGGAGAGGCTGGGGAACAGGCTCAGTGGTGAGTGCTCATGGCTGAAGGATTCACAGGGGTTTGATAGTGGAGTCTGAACCCAGGAACTGAGTGGGGCACAGGGGGATAGGCCAGCTGCTGGGTGGAGGTTGAGTTGAGTGGGAGATTGTGTTATAGCTGTGAAGGGTCCAAACCCACACCTGACCTTCAAGCAACACCATCAGCATTGAGACTTAGGGTAGACATGCATACGTGTTTCTGCAGCAAAGGGCCTTGGTGCTGGGCTGGGATTTCCTCCAAGCCTGCACAGGGTTGGCTGGGCTGAGTGGAGGAATATTCCAGCCCTGAGCAAAGCTCATGAATTGCAGGAAACTTCCACCAGCCACACTGACCTGGACAACATCACAGGCATACACTTGTCACATGGGTAAAGAGAGTCACATCAGGGCTAGGAAAAAGCAGAGTCCCCTACAAGTGGAGAAACCCACACCTGGGGTTCAGGAACTTGGGTCGAGGGTCTGTCCTGAATTCTAGGCACCAATCTGTGGGACCAGGGCGAGAGAAGACACAGCCTGTCTCCCACAAGATACCTTCCTGCTTCCTGTTTGCTGGTATCATGGCAACAGAATAGTCTGTCTGTATGGAATTCGGGGCTGAAGTGAAGATGCAAGTCTGTTTCTGACCCGAAGTGAAGTTGAATTCTTCCCAAGGAGACATGGCAGCTGGGGGCATCTCCGGGGAAGAGACACAATCCTTCCCCAATTCTTCCCTCGTGACTCTGAAGTACAAACATAAATTGAACCCAAAGAAAACATTAAGAAATCTCCCCAAAATTACATGCAGGGAACATTCTATTGGCATAATAAAACCAGCAATTAAAAAAAATAGAGTGCAACTAGTTTGCATAATTTTGAAAAAAATCCATCTTTTGATTCAGAGAGAAAAATAGCAATTTAAATTATGTACAAAGTAGAACTAAATGTAATATCATATTTTTTAAACTCAATTTATTCCGTGAGGGTGTGCTTCGGCGACGCTCATGCTTAGGTTTGTTCTTATTAAATTAGGAGCAATAGAGTGATGGGAGAATGTACAAGGAGGATGTTTCTTCCAGCAGAGCAGAGGGAAGCAAAGAGGGACAGCAGATGGGACTCAGAGAGAGAATGAGGGCCGGAGCCCAGAGCTGAAGGGTGATGATCAGGGAAGGCACCCGGAAGAGGTGAGGATCCCATGGAGGAGAGGGGCAGAGAGAGTCTTGGGGACTCACTTCTGGCTTTCTGCAGGCCCACCCCAGGTAGAGGGCAGAGAAGAGGGCAGCTGAGCACACACACAGCTGAGCTGGAAATACTGCTGAAGCTATGCAGGACACCTCACCTGCAGGCAAGACCCCTCACCTTTCCCCTGCAACCCTGACTTCTCCCCTGCAGCTCTGCTCTTTCCTGATTCCCTCTCTGCCCTGTTCTTAAACCACCCACGCACCCTGTGCTCTGCCCCTCAGCAAGATTCATGGTTCCTTCGTCTAGTCCAAGGGGTGCTCAGTACATGTAGGGGTCAGCAGAGCTGGGTCACCATTGTCTGGGCTCCTCATCTGTGACCTGGTGGGTTTGGAGGAGGCCCTGGGTTGGGCCCTGCATGGAGAAGCCGGGGGAGTGACTGTGGTGTGCATGGGGGGAACTGGCCTTCATGGGTGGTTCTATAGCAGAGGGAGGGGAGCTGGGCTGGATCCAGAGACTTGACACCTCTGTGATGGGCACAGGAGGCTCTGGGCTAGACAGATGGACAGAGAGACTGGGGCCTGGGAAAGTATGTACATGGCCTTTTCCTTTCCCTCTGCTCCCCTCCCTTCTCACCTCTCCTCCCCTCCTTCCTTTCTATTTCTCTCCTTCCCTCTACTTTTTTCTTTCCTCTCCCCTCCTCTCTTTTCCTCTCTTCTCTGCCCCTTATTCTTTCTCTCCCTCTCTTATTTCTCCTCCCCCATCCTTTCCTCCCTTCCTCACCCCTTTTCCCCCTCTTCTCCCCTTCTCTCCTCTCTTCTCCCCTCCTCTCTGTCCCCCTGGTCTGAGAAGGAAGGGAGTGTCCCCGGGGCACAGAGAAAATGTATAAGGACCCAAGGGGAATAAAGGTGAATTTTAAAAAGTGTACTGAGATGCCACATTAAATATTTATTATGATTATTCTAGCTAGGAGGTAGAAAACTCATTCCAGGCAAATTAATCTATCATTCTATTGGGTCCTTGCCGGAGCTATGGCGGCTCTAACGAGAGGAGGAGCGAGCACTCCAGCCCAGAGCCCCCATTTTATTCACCTGACATGCTGGATTTATGGTGTTTCCTAATGAACCAGGGTGGGCTTGTCCCTGCGCCACTCCACAGTCCATCATCTGGGGAGCAGGCAGCCACCTCTGCCTGGCAGTCCAAAGACACATGTCAGCCCTGGACCCTGGGCCCTGGACCCTAGGACCCTGGACCCCCAGATCTTGGACCCCTAGATTCTTGATCCCCAGAACCTCAGACACCAAACCCCTGAACTTCTGGACTCTGAATCCCCAGAACTCCAGACCTCAGACTCCAGAACCCAGATCCCCAGATCCTAGACCCTGGATCATACACGACACTGTGCCCCTTCTGGCCCTTGAAGCCCCTGGTCTCAGCTTCCTGGAGCTCCACACAGACTCAGAGAAGCCCAGTTGCCTCATCTCTGAGTGACAAGTCTCAGCTTAGAGTCAGAGCTGTACAAATAGGGGAGTCTTGTGGAGAAATAAGGGATGAGGGGTGCTGACCATGTGTGAGTGCTGATGACCATGAGGCAAGGATAAAGCTGCCTCTTGGGCCCTGGGCCCTGTTTCCCAGGGCTGCTCCCTGCAGGCTGTGGCAGGAACCAGAAATGGCCCTGAGAGGTGCAGCCTTTACCCAACCTACAGAGTCCAAGGCCAGGACTCTGTGCCTGCGTGTGTGCGTCCGTGTGTGTGTGTGTGTGTGTGTGTGTGTGTGTGTGTGTGTGTGTGTAATGTGTGTGTATTAAGAGAGCTTGTAATGGACCTCCCACTCCTCCCAGGCCCTGTGAACCTTCGGAGACAGCCCAGGGTGTAGACTTGTCTTTAGATCCTCTGTGGCTACGTCTTGGGGTGGAGCCTCAGAAGCCATGACCTGAGATGTTCCTCCCTCTGGGGAGATAGGGTGCTGAAAATCATGGGATGGACGCCCATATTTGTGAAAGCTCCAAGGTCATGTACCTGGGGCTTGTTCCCAGCAAAGCAAATAGATGGGGAAATGCTGCAGATTCCAGCTCCTGAGATGGCTCAGAGGATGGCTGGGAGTGGCCACTGGCTGTTGTCAGGTCTTGAGAGGCCTGGCACCCTTTCCCCTCTCATAGAGGGGGAATCGCTCTGAAGGAGATGCCTGTCCTCATAGCAGACATAGCGTTTGGACTCAGTATGGCCTGATTGCAAACAATCCCTGGCATCACTTCTACAGTGTCCCCCAGTACACACCAACTCAGAGTCTCAGCTCCACAGCTCCCACAACAGAGGGAGCTGCTTGGCCCTTCCTCAAGGGCCCCACAAGATGTAGGCCACAGTCTTATTTGTCTCAGGACACAGGCTGAGAAATGCATGATTGGGAGCCCCCTGTGTCCGAACCCCTTCCTGTGAAGAGAAGAACCTGGCATGCTGTGGAAGGCTGGATAACAAGCTCATGACAGTCCATGCCTGTTCCCTGCATCCTGCATGTGTTAGTTCAGGAAACTCATGGCTTTGTCCGCTTTAGGGCCCCTGGTCCCTGCTCTGCCTTTCCACTCACACACCCGCCTCCTCCCTCTGTCAGCCCCCTCCCCCCTTTCACCCCGGAAACTGCTAATCTGCTTTTCATTTCGAGGATGTTTGATCTAAATGGAGCCCGACAGCGGGGAACCTCGGGAATTGGCTTTTATTTTTTTCCAAACTCAGCATATTTCTCTGGAGGTTTCTTCAGGGCTGTTACACCAACAGTCCATTGCTTTCTGCTGCCCCCAATAACTCCTGTACTGCACCTGTCTGACCAGTCACCCCCAGCCCCAAGGACATAGGGGTCCCTTCAGTGCAGGATTCTTAGGAATTGAGTCCATAAATCAGCAGAGAGGTTTCAGGGGAGTGTGTTGCTATTTTCTGGGATGAATGTCTGGGCTCCGTGTCAGTTGCACACAATGTTTTGTCCCAGGAAGAAAACACGAGTGTTGGGTGGGTGAACTATGAAGAACTGAGGTCTCAAAGTGTCATGGGAGGGGCTTTCTTTAGGGGTTAGGGCAGGAGCATGGGGCAGGGGTCTGTGGTCTGGGAACACCTCCCCCCCCCCAACCAGGGCTGGCCTTGAGATCCTCTCCTCTTATCTACATATTCAACACAGTCCCCAGATCTGCATGGTGGAGGGAGAAATTGAGGCAGAACAGCGCTGGTCTCTAGAACACCTTTAGGTCTGTGTCCTGCCTATCTATATATGTTTTGTTTTTGTGGAAAACTGCCCTAGTATTTTCTGGTCTTCCATTAACCTTGATGTCTCTCTAGGAGGGAAGTTTTTCCTCTGAGTGACCCCCAGATATGCCCCTAGTCTGTGAGGCCCCAAGATGCCAAGATGGGTGTGGACTGGACCCACTCTCTCTGTGTAACTTCTGTGAGTCACCATTTGTGCCCCTTTCCAATCCGATGCTGGTTCCTCCTGGTGAGGGTCTGAGACCTTTGTCCATTCCAGCTGCTCATCTCTGTAGGCACATCTAGTCTCTCCTGGCTGCCCTGATAGAGCTAAAACTCAGGCGAGCTGGGTGAGGGCCCATGGATCAGTGAATATGGTTTCTCTCACAAATCAGTGAATATGGTCCCTCTCATGAATGCTGCTAGTTTCTCTCATAGTTTCCCCCATTTCACAAAAACTTTAGGAACGCATTTTGCAGTTGTGCTTGTGCCAGTCTGTGAGCCATTTTGGTGGAGAGGGAAACTGAAGCACCATCCCATCCCCACACATGCCATGGACCAGCCCAGTGCCTGGGCCCAGTGCTAAGCTGGTTGGAATGCACTGACATAGCATCCTCTGCATCATCATCTGTTGTTATCTTGCTCCTCCACAAGCCCCTTGCATTGGCCTTCCCACACCCTGTTCCTTTTCCTCATCAATGGCAGAAGCCACCAAGACTAGAGCTGGGCTGAGTTCATATGTATAAAGATGGATGTTCTCAGCCTGGTTCGATGCTGGAACTAACGTCTCATCTCCCAGTAACTGGGATTCAGCTGAAGGTAGACTTAGGGGATTGTGTGTGTGTGTGTGTGTGTGTGTGTGTGTGTGTGTGTGTGTGTGTTTCTACCAAATTATAGACACATTCCCTAATCCTCAACCAATGACAGTTTCCTTTCTACCAGGAATGGATGTGGAGTTTTGTGAAACAATTTTGTGTCTGCTGACAACACCACGTGGTCTTTCTTATTTCATCTGTCGATACGGTGGATCATGTCTGAGCCCTAAATGCCTGTGTCTATCTGCAGCCATCCTGCCTGAAGAGAACTTATAATTACTCCTGCCTGTTGCTGGGTTTGATTTGCTAATGGCCACGGGAGGATGTCGGGCCTGCACTGAGAAGAGATGCAAGTCTGACATTTCTTCTATTTCTGTCTTTCTCTGCCTGATTTTCCCATCAAGGTTACATGTGCCTTATTGGATGTATGTTTTCAGAAAGAGATGTTGCAAAATTGGTGGAAAATGTTATTTTTGTATTTTGTTGGGGCTGTTGGGTCACACTCAGCAGTGGTCAGGGCACTTACTTTGAGTTCAGAGATTACTACTGGTGGTACTGGGGGTCATCTATGGTGCCAGGATGCACTCCAGGTCAAGTGGGATTTGGAGAATGAAGAGGATAAGCTGATGTATTGTGTTTCATAAGGATGAAGATGAGGGCTTGGGTCAGGTTTTTCTCAGAAAATACATGGCATATGCTACATTCTAGGCCTGGGCTTTTTACACTGGGGTCCAGAGGGGACCTGAACTGGTGACAGAGAAAGGTTTCTTTCTTTTTTTTTTTTTTAAATTTTTTTATTTTGAATTATGAGAACAAAAGATGCAAAGAAAGAGGACAAGGTAAAGTTACAGTGGAAGGACAATCACCCATAACATAATTCTCAGAAGAAGTCCCCTTGCTGATATCTTAACTTTGAACTTTCAGCCAAAAAACGTTAAGATAAATAAAACAGAATCCATGTACAGGGGCCGGGCGGTGGCGCTGAAGGTAAGGTGCCTGCCTTGCCTGCGCTAGCCTTGGACGGACCACGGTTCGATCCCCCGGTGTCCCATATGGTCCCCCAAGCCAGGAGCAACTTCTGAGCACATAGCCAGGAGTAACCCCTGAGCGTTACCGGGTGTGGCCCAAAAAAAAAACCAAAAAAAAAAAAAAAAAGAATCTATGTACAATTACTTTGTCCCTCAAGTCCCCAGACTGTAACACATTATAATATTTCTTAACAGCACACAAGGCAATCTAAAGCCATAAAACTTACGTAACTCCTTAAATATTAGAGGCATAGTATTTTTTACATTTCCATGTACATGCATATTAGCTTAAGTTCACCTCAAATTTTAAGTGTTTTTTTTTTTTTTTTTAAGGATTAGAGTCAAAGGAGCAGAGAGAAAGGTTTCTAATGATCTACAGCTGAGATTGATTCAAACCCAGCCCCATGACGGAAGTGTTCCTGGTCGATCCCCTAAATTCCTGGGTGGAAATGGGTGAGTGGGTAGCTTCCGGCACCCTGAACTTGGCCTTGGGCCATCAACGAGTTCCTTCTCATGCCCTGAACATGGCCTGGCTCTATGTGGCTGCGCAGAGTCTCAGGGCTCCTTCCCAGGGCCTCTTGGACCCAGGGGCAGCATCTATGTCCCCTGCTGTGCCCATTTCCCTTCTCCTCCTGCTACAGGGAAGGGGCCATCTCAGCCTTGAAGAGCCCAACAGTCTCCCCTGAGCTACTTCTGCACCAAGACACGGGGAGGCACTGCCGGATCAGACTTGCCAGCAAGGGAAGAATTCTAAATGCCAGCTCTGCCTCTCCTCTCCTCCTCACTCTCTCCCTCTCTCTTTCTCCCTCTATTTCTTCCTCTCCCTCTCTTTCTCTCTTCCCTCTCCCTCTTTTTCTCTTTTTCCTCTCCTCTCACCCTCTCTCTTTCCCCTCCTTTCCTCCTTTATTTCTTTCTCTCCCTCTCTCCCTTTCTCCTCTCTCCCTCCTTCTCTCTTCCCTCCTCCTCCTCTTCCTCCTCCTTCTTCTTCTTCTCTCTCTCTCTCTCTCTCTCTCTCTCTCTCTCTCTTTCTCTCTCTCTCTCTCTCTCTCTCTGATTTAAAACTGGAGTGGGTTTCTGGAAGTTCGCCCCTTGAAAGCTGCCACTGCTCTTCAGCAGATCCTGGAGTAGAAGATGGAACTGATGAGATTATGCTGATTGCATTAGGGCTGTTCATGCTCATCAGAGCTCCAGGAGGGAGAAGAGGGAAGCAGCCCAAAGTGAAACTCATCATTGGTCTGTCTAGCCCCTGCGCCTCCTGAACCAGCCCACCGACTCTTCCTGAGTGATGGGTACAGCAGGAAGTGGGTGCTGCTGCCCAGTGTGGTCACTGCCCATGGCTCTGAGCATCAGGAAAGGAGGCTCAAGAGGCCCCAGATCACTGGTGAGCATGAGATGCAGCCTCATTGCTGGGACTCAAGGACTGAAAGGACAGAGGAAGGGCCTGGGTGGGGCAGGGTGGAGCCAAGAGCGCCCCCTACTTATCCTGTCCCCAGCTCAGGGGATGCTGATGTCATCAGCTGATGACATGTCCCATACCCAGCACCCCGTACCCTGCCATGCTCCCCTGTTCTGGTCCTCAAGGCCCTGGAATTCTTGAGAGTTCTGTGTTTTTCCCCACCGCACCATCTCTTGGACCACAAGAGTTTTGTGTGTCTGTCCAGGTTTCGACCCTGCACCATTGTTACATGATTTATAATTTAGCCTACAGGGTACCCCCTAAATTTATAATGGGCACATGCTTTATAACACAGCATATATGGTACCCCCCACCTGCACCCCAGGCTTACAATGGGCCAAGCTACCCAAAGAGGAAGTGAGAAAAGTCCAGAAATAATAACAGTCATTATCGTGTGGAGGAGGGGGCGGGTAATGATCCTCCTAATGATTTCTGGGTTCTTCTTGGTATTTTTTGATGTGTAGATTTCTCTAATGAGTACATGTCATTTTCCTATGACTAATAACATCCCTTTCAAAATCGGACAATTTATAAAAGCCATATATTTGGGGGTTTAGAAGTTTTATTTAGAACATGTCTTTCTGATAACAAATTTGGAAAAAAATAATCAGTAGGCCGCTCAGGATCTTCATCGTTGGCGATAATCAAACCCTATAATTTGAGTGCATGAGAAATCTCTCCTTTTTGTTCTTTCTCCTGGGAGGAGGTACTTGGCTCTAATTAAGTCCAAAGAAGCATCATGTTGTGAGGAGAAGCCAGGATTTATTAGTGACCAGGACACAATATGAAATCCATCTTATTGACCTTAAATATCTCGATGCCTGGAAATGCAATCCGATTTACTTATTCAATCAAGAGATTGATTGTCTCCTAGCAATATTTTGTCTGAGCAGCCTCAGCCCAGCATCTATGAAAATTTATTTTTGAAAATTAGCACATAAATATCATGTCAAGTTTTTTGGTCAACAACCCACTCATCTTGATCTATTTCCCCTCACGTCTGTAAATCCAGTGGCACCTTTGATGCCTGCTTGGCTGTGTGTTGGCCACCTCTCTGGGTAAGGCCCTGTCTATCCCAGCTGCTCTACCCCGTCGGCACTTGGAGGAAAACAATTAGGAGGGGGAGAGGGGTCAGCTTCCTCTTCTGTGACCTTGGCCCCCCTCTCCTGCCCAGGGCTCTCTTGCTTTCAGCGCTGACAACAACACCTTTCAAAGATGGATGAGAAGGTACATATTCTGTCTGCAGCAGTGTGTGTGATCAATAAATACTCACTATTATTCCTGGGGAAAAAAAAAGAAAGAAAAGCAAACCCATGATGAGATATTGGATTAAGAATCAGTAACAAGAAAGGAGTAAATGGCTCATTTTTCCCGGCAATGAAGGAAGTGTCACTAGAGTCCAACCTTTTTCATCTTGGGGGTCTGGGTGGGGATCCCCTTCAGCTTTCTGGGGGTCCTGTGCTCTGGCATTGCTTCTCCATGTTTTCCTCTGCAGGAAACCACTGGGTCTCCTTTTCCTGCTCTTTCTCTTCCCAGCTGACCTGAAACACGCTCACCCTTGACTCCCTTTCTCATGGTTCGGAGGGACATGTCTGTGCCCTTATTGCCGGTTTAGTGCTCTGTGCTGGGGTGAGGCTCTACTGTTTCTCTTCTTGCTTCTTGTAGGTCAAGATGGTCCTAGCCTGAAGCAGTTGATTCCAGAGTAGGTGGGAAGGAGGGTGGGATTCTGGGGCCATGGGGGTGGAACTCCACATTGGATGGAAGTTGGACTGAAGCAGTAGTACAGCAAGAGGACAGCTGGACTTGCTCCCCAGCATCCCATATGGACTCTGAGCACTGCCAGGAGTGATCCCTGAGTGCTGAATTAGGAGTAATCCCTGAGCACTGCTAGCTCTAGCAAGCTTGGGGTACTATATGGGATGCTGGCGATGGAAACCATATCAGCTCTGTATAAGGTAAATACCCTTCCTGCTGTGCTATCACCACTGCCCCTGACTTCTGTTTGTTATTGTTGTTGTTGACATATTTTATGTAAATAAAAAACAATCTTACTAGGTTATTTGGAACACTTTTCATGAGTTTTGAGTTTCTGCCCAGTCCCATTACATCATGCTATGACCTGGAAGTTAGCACTGGGCAGCTCACTGCCTCCTTGGAATGGTCCCTGCCCCCACAGGTCTTTGCTCTTCTGGACTTGGCCCAGTTACTCTGATCTCTCCCCTTCTACCTGAGAGAGAAAGGGGTCTTCTCCCTGACTGCTCACTAAGCACACTTTTCTCATGGAAGAGGTGACAACCAGATCCAGGGGTGAAACATGCATGGAGGGTCTTGGACAGGAGCTGATGAAGGTACCCAGGGCTAAAGTTTCCCTGGTGGGTGGATGCTTGTCTCCTAAGTGACCGTGTGTGTCTTCTACACTCTGACTAGATTCCAGAGTAACTGTGTTGATCAACTGAAAATGCACCAGGGGACCGACTGTGAGGAGCACACATTTCCCCTTGTTTTCCTTGTGCTTTGGTTTTTCAAACACGGTGGCAGCTCCGGGAGTGGCAGAAGAGTCCCATATGCTTTATCATGGAAATGCGCAGCTACAATATTTTAAAAAAGTGCATTATGTAAATGATGTTAGGTGCATACACAAAGTAGATTATTTACCAGTCAGAAGATGATGCATTTAGAAACGTGTTAAAAAAACACATTCTTCAGGGCCTGGAAAGATAGCATGGGGCTAAAGCACTTGTGCTGTGCTTGGCTGATCCATTTCATTCCTGGCACATGTATTGGTCCCCATATACCACTTGAAGTGACCCCTGAGCACCACTATGTGCCCCCCCACAAGAAAACACAAAAGAAAACTCTACTTTTCAAATAAGAGTACATTGGTGGCCCCCCTCTGCCTGGCTGGCTGAATGTTCCAGGAGTTTTGTTTAGCTGAGCTATTGCAGGTGGTATATTTCACCCATAGAGAGTTGGCATTTTCAAATTAAAAATAGAATTAAAAGCCATGCATGTAATAATTTTTGAAAATGAAGCTCCAGCACTATAAACTTCCAATGCTCCGAGGTTCTCTTGGCACGCCCCTCACTCTTCCCAGTGGCGCCGGAACAAATATCAGTGCCTGAGCCTAAGAGAAGGGACTGGGGTAAAACTTCATGTTCTGTCTCCCCAGTTTTTGCATCTTGAGTGTGGTGGGAGTCCTGCTCTCTCAGGGAGGACGAGAGTGGGTGCATGATGCTGGCTTCTGTTTTCAGAGGGGCCTGGCCTCTCAGTCCCAGAGCCTACAGGAGGCCTGGCGGGAATCAAAGGTTGCTTCCACATATTTGGAGGCCTTACCTGTGACTGGCACAGGGATCCCAGCACAAAAACGTCATGATGCAGGAATGAAATCAGTTGACTATTTTATTGCTGGAGACATGATACATGTAGTTTGATTTCTTCTTGGAGTTTTAATTTTTCTTCTCAGCCATGTGGATACTGTTATAACTCAAGAAGGAAAATGATCGAGTTTCCTGTCCTGAAGACCTTTCTGAAGAGCAACCTTTGCTGCGGTGGAAATTTGAGGGATGTCTGGTAGTTCCCTTCATACCCCACCTTTGCTAGAAATCATCAGCATTATTAACCCAGAAATGATTCCCATCACATGGCTTTATGCAAACTCATGCCCCTTTCCCTGGAGACTTCCTTTCAGAGAGGAAACTCATGTTGAGAGTGGAAATGTCTGTTCTTCTCCAATGAAAGACTCCCCATTATGAGGCCTAAGCAAGACAGGAAGAAAGGGTCCCCCTAGGCTGAGTGACTGGGAGGAGCTGGTCCCCAGGGGCTGTGTCACGGGTCTCACGATTAACTGGGAGGTTTCCACAGCCCGATCCTGCCCAAGTTCAAAGCCAGACAAGTTAAAGTTAATCAAGTACAAAATGGCTTGAATTAGTAGAAAGGAAGTCGAGTGACAGAGGGAATTAGAAAAGCCATGGCTGATGGCTTGGCATATTCCCTGCACCTTCTCCCACTGCACTGTGCCTCTCTGTGTTGAGGCCTGCAACGGACGCGATCTGTCTGAGGGGTGCCAGGCTCAGACACCCCGTAGATGTGAGGCTGCTAACGAGGAGGCCTGGCCACCGGGGAAGGCAATTCTGTGCCTCCACGGCCACAGAAATGCATTCTTTCAGCCTCGGCGCCCACAGAGCCAGGGCTGTGCCGCGATTCATCTTACTATTAATAATGTCAGAGGATTTTAGGCCCTTGAATTAAATAATGATAAATCGGAGCCAGGAGTGTGCCGGGCTGTGGCCACGCTGTTTATTTCCGTGTGCAGCGCTGTCAGGCCTGATAAATCGGATCCCGAAATGGTTTATAAAGCACCGAATTGATGTGGTGCTGGGGAGGGAGAGAATTAATGTCATGGAACAGGCTGCAGCAGAGATAGGCTGAAAGCGCAGGAGGGACAGTCACGGAGCCCCGACCCTGTGGGGGTGGTGGTCGGGGGCCTGGGGGGGGGGGGGGCACAGATCTGCAGGCAGGGGACAGAGGAAGCATCAGCCTGCTCTAGGAGGATGCAGCATTGAGGAAGGAGTGAGGTACCCCAGGGTAGGGGAGACAGGGAGCCCCAGGACCAGCCATTCATCCCTTCCCTTCAGGCTGGGCCCATCCAGGTTTCATTATAGTCCTCCCATTGACTAACAACTGTGCTCCCTTCTCCACTCTCTTTCAAGCAGAGATGTGAGCTCTGCCTATGCTGGGGACCTTGGGGAGCATTGAGACCCCAAGTGGACAATGTGATGTAACACACTCATAGCCCAACCTTAGTCAAACACTCTTTGTCCCTAGTGGTATTTTCCCAAATGTGAGGTGGTTTCCCCTAATGGGGAAACTCATTCTTTCCCTCTAACAAGCCCCCCATGGGGTTATGAACCAGGGTCCCAAGCCCTTCCCAAAGGTGTAGGCTGAATGCTGTCCACAGAAGACCCTCCCAAGCTGTGTCCTTTCAGAGCTAAGCTCATTTCCTGCCACAGCCAAGCCTTCATCAATAGTGACCTTAACCCAGGCCGAGTCCTGGGGTTGCCCTGTCCTTTGATTGTTTCTTCATCTGGATGCAGGGCAGGAGACCAGTTCCGGAGGCCATGCCCCAATCTGCGTCCAGAGATACTCAAGCAAAATGGCCCCCAGCTCTGGCCCCCCTATAAGTGAGTGTCAGGGTGGCTGGGAGGGTGACAGTGCATTTTGGAGATCCAGTGTTTGTGGGACTCTTGAAGGCCTCAGGGCCTGATATGGTCATCACCTAGGTCTGGTTCTGTGGCTGTAAATGGAGAGAACATGGGAAGTGCTTCAGACAAGGACAGCCAGAAGCCACAGAGCCAAGTGGTTGCGACCATGCCCTGATCCTTGTAAGTGGAAGGCCAGGTCATGAGAGGACCCTTCAGAGCAGGATCCAAGTACAAAGCTGCTGTGTTGCTTCTAGTGGCATTACCTGTTCAAGTGATAGCCACTTCCTGTCTTCTAAGGTGCAGGTGTGTGAACAGACATACAATAAGACCCGTGTCTCAGTGGACACCAGTCATGACATGGCTGCCTCCCGCTGCCCGTCAATTTCAGCACAGGAGACTGAGGGTTCATGTCACCTTGTTGCAGCCCATCCTGGCCTCACAGTTCCCAGTCCTAGACATTGTGGCACCACCCAATGTCTTGTCCTTGTGCACCTCTTGCTTTGACTTGGGAGGACTCATGTTGGCTGAGCTCGGTGCTGTCTCAGCTGTGTTACCAGGTTGAAGCAGCAGAACTTCTTAAATCACCATAGCATGGAGAGTCCATGTGATTTATATCTCCATGCGGGCAGTGGTCGTAAGGAGACGCATCACTGCCCAAGCCAGCTGTGGAGCCTTGTTCTGTAGGGCTACAGGGACTTTGAAACAGCTTCCCCCCTTCCCTGCTCTTTATCCTCCTCCTCTCCTTCCTCCCCCTGCCCCTTCTTCCTGTCCTCCTGCTCCTCCTCCTGCTTGTCCTGCTTGCTGGCCTCTCTCACCTACTGGGCATGCCATCACGGCTCTCTCAGGGCTCTGCCTCTTGCGGTCACCTTCCCGCCTCCCTGGTCAGCCAGTCCTAATAGGGACTAATTATCCCAGGGGAAACATAGGTCTGGTCTGGTATCTCATGCTCAGTAGACTTTTCCTTCCCAAGCCAGGACTGCAGGAGTCTGGATCCCAGAGAAGCCAGTGGTACATCAGCATGGCAGAGGGTGGGGGGTTAGCAGGTCACCAGGAGGGTCTAGGATTTGTCTGTGGGGCAGGCTTTGGGTCTGCTCAAACAAAATGGCCCTTAGTTCTGCTCCACCTATGAGTGATTGTCAGGGTGGCTGGGAGGGTGACAGTGCGTTTTGGAGATCCAGTGTCTGTGGGGCTCTTGAGGGCCTCGGGGCCTGATACGGTCTCATGTGTACCCTGGCCTGGCTGCTTTAAGTCCTGCAAATCTACAGGACCTGATCCAGGATCTCTAGGCATGGGTGCCTCCTGTCCCCAAATTGTTTGTTTTGTGTTCTTTTGTTTTGGTGCCACACCTGGAGATGCTCAGGTCTTACTCCTGTTTCTGCACTCAGAAATTACTCTCAGAGGTGCTCAGGAAACCATTTGAGATACGGGGATCCAACCTGGGTTTACCATGTGCAAGGCAAATGCCTCCCTGCTGTGCTGTCACTCCAGACCCATGTCTCCCCAATTCTTACATGTGCTTTGCACCATGTGCACACAGAACACATAATGCAAATGCCATGCACATGCTTGTACACGCACATGTGTGCGAATATACAAGGCATTGCTCAGGCACATACCAGGGTAGCCCCACTACACACAGAAACACACATGAACCACAATATGCTCATCATAGTGCAAATGGTATACAACATGTTTATAAAACTCACATGTGTGCACATTAGCACATACCCACCACAGTGTGCCCCACATGTAAATACATATCAACACATATAGAAGGTATGTGCGCTCATCACAGTACACACAGAAGCAACACACAAATAGATATATAGTCACTACAGTACACACAGCATGTACATCTACATGTATACAATAAGTACACAACCATGCATACAATTACCCTGGAGCACAAGTGATCCCTTCCCCCGGTTCCAGGATTCACAGAAAAGAGCCGTATGTCCTGGATCCCCTGGTTCTGCTCTTGTGGGAAGGGCCTTGCAGCTCCTCCCTGGCCAACTCATTCTTCTCGTTCTTCCATCGCTTCATCCGGCTGCTGTGTGGCTACAGGATCATTGATATGCACGGGTAGCCACTAAGCATGTGCTCCACTTTCTCTTGTGAACATTGTGCTGCTATCTCCCAGCCTGTACAAAGGAGTCCTGGAGAGACATCAAGGACAGAGAGGTGCTGAGAGCTTCTGGACATCCTATGTGCATGTATACACATGTGTGTTCATATTGGATGGGAACAGGTGAGGACACTATGATATTTGGAAGAGGACACAGACACGAAGAGGCCCCAGGAGTAGCCCCTGCCCTTGAGGGTGAGTGGAGTTCTGGCAGAGACAAGAAAGGCCAGGAGAGAACCTGGAGGAAGCACAGCTGTGGCTAAGCTGGAGGTGGCAGGAGAGGGTGACAGACTTCGATGAGTGGGCGTTCCTAAGGAAGGAGGCCTGGACTGTCCCTTCTGCGCTCCGCATGCACAGGTGGAAGGAATCTTGTCCAAGGATTTCTCTCTCTCTCTCTCTCTCTCTTTTTTTTTTTTTGGTTTTTCAGGACACACCCATTTGATGCTCAGGGGTTACTCCTGGCTATGTACTCAGAAATTGCCCCTGGCTTGGGGGGGACCATATGGGATGCTGGGGGATTGAACCGTGGTCCTTCCTTGGCTAGCGCTTGCAAGGCAGACACCTTACCTCTACTGCCACCTCGCTGGCCCCAGTCTGAGGATTTTTATACCATCTGGAAGGTCCCCCCCTTCAGAGGACTCCTACGACTGAGCAAGAACTCAGCAGGCTTCATGTGCTCAGGTCAGACAGTGACGGCAGGGCCAGTCCCAAACCTATCAGCACTGATGAGCCAGCGATGCCAGGGACAATGTGGGCTGATGTTCCCACAGGAACAGGGTCTGAGCTGCTCTGACCAGAGTCAATGGAATCATCATGTGGGTTCTTGCCAATTTGGACTTGCCCCCAGCCCTTGTTTGAATGAAAAATTAAAGATGTTAGTGGGATTGGATGCCCTGCTTGGTACCAGTGGGAAGCAAGATGGTCTGACAAGGGAAGGGCTGGACTCATCTGGAGAGTTGGAGGCAGAATCAGGGATATGGTCAGTCCTATCCCTCTGAGAGACAGACCTGTGGGGCCCTGGCGGTGGTGGACAACACGTCTTTCCCCAGCAGCCACCCAGAGAATCTGGCCTCCAGCACACGAGGTCTACAGGTGCTGAGTGAATAGGCCGATATCTGAAGCAAGAGATAAACCGAGCCTCAGAGCCTTCAGGCCCTGAAATCAGCCCCAAGTCTGATCAGACAAGAATCTGGGACCAGGTATTCATGCAGTGGCTGTCATCACAGCATGTTCATGGTGGCCAGTCAGTTCCCTGGAGCTTTCCAGGACCCCATACCCAGCCACTGCTGTCCCACCCCCGCCTGGAGCTAGGGGCCTGGTTCAGCTTTGAAAGAGTCCTGAGAGCACAGAGCTGAGAGAAACAGCATGGGATGCTTTTCAGTTCCCATCATGTCTAGTCTGACTTAGCCTGGCCCAAGTATAATTGGGAAATAATGGATTTTTATCTGTGAAAGTGAAAAGAGTAGGTGTTAGGGCTTTCTCATTTAAAGAGGCTCCCTCAGCATTTCCTGGGGAGCTGGGAGCCCCAGCAGGAAGGGAGAGACAAGCCTGTTCTCAGTGAGTTGCAGTTTCCAGAAAAGTGGGTGATGCTGTGTTTGGAGCTTGCAAGAGACCCTGCCCTAGACCATCCTGGATGATAAGGGCTAGACCCAGACTCCTGTCTGTAAAGGCGGCTCATATGACCTAGGCATTGGCATGAACCTGGGTGCTAACGGGGAGTTACGGAGCCTGGGAGCGGGGAGGCTGGACTTCTGACAAGTCCTACAGACAGCCAGGCCTGCTATTGTCCTTCCTGCCCCTTCTATGACCCTTGCCCAGGCAGGGAACAGGACCAGGTGGTTCTTCTAGGGAGCAGAAAGAGCCCGGAGCGACCATGTGTTCTCACAGCTCCTGCAGGGCAGAGAATCCAACTAGGTCTGCCCCATCTGAGGCCAGTTTTGGAGTTGATGTGGGGAGAAGAGAGGAGAAGAGTCCCAGGACCCAGTGGAAGCACAGTGTGCATGATTGATGTAGAATGAGGACTGGCTCAGAGCCGGCAGCCGGAGCCCCAGTGTCCTGTATGGTGTCCAAGGTGGGACTTTTAGGAACCTCCAGGCATTTCCTGCCCGGCTCTGCATTTTGTTCCAGCTTGGGGCACAGCCTCTGGACTTCTGAGACAGGCAGCCCCAAGGAGCATTCGAGTCTAGGGCCAGTGGGAATATGGCAGGGATATCCCACCACCCACGAGGGGCCATGAGCTCTGACAGGCCGTTAGCACTGGGCGCCACGGGACACATGTATCGACTTCCCGCTCATCAGTACCGTCTCCCCATCATGTGGGCAGCCGGCAGGAAGAGGCATCGGCCAGAACATCGATCCCGTGTCCGTAATTACCTCTCCCACGAAGCCTGCGGCCGGCTGGGGAGAACAGACGAGGTCACCCTCTGCAGGACCAATTTCTGTTGGAACAAAACCCATTATTAACAAATCAGAGGCATTAGAGCGCACAGCTGAAAACAAAGCAGATGGGAGGAAATCCAAGAGCAGTTAGGGCATGGCAAGGGGGCCAGGCCTGGCCAGGAGGGGCTAGACAGGGCAGGGCAGGGCAAGAAGGGAAGGGCAAAACAGGGCCAGGTAGGACCGAGCAGGGCAAGGTAGGAAAGGGCAGAGAAGGGCAGGGAAAGGCAGGGAAGACAGGGCTAGGCAGGGCAGGGTAGGCATCAGTCCTGAGCACGGTCCCTACACAGGAAATGTCACCCACCTTCTTGCCACTGGCCTGACCAAAGCTCCCAGCACTGGGTGTGAATGAAAAGATGAGAGTCTGGACCGCTGTGACAGGGTGGGCAGGGACAGCAAGTTTTCCAAGTTTTCCTCCAGGCCACTTTACCAGCAGTGCCCCAGAGACACCTGCTCTCACATTCACCAGGTGCTGAAGCAGCTTTTTTTCCTCCAGCTCTCCCTGAGGAGACACTGACCAAGATAAAGGGATAGTGAAGACCCTTCCTTATGGAGCTAGGAGTGCCCAGGACAGACCTGCCCTTTATTAAGACACTCAGCCCATGGGTATGCCTGTGGGTGCATATAATGTGTGTGCCTACATGTATAGTACATGCACCTGCATGTGCAGCATGTGGGTTTACATGCACTTCATGTGTGCAATACACCATGTCTGTTCTGCTTATATATCACATGAGTCTGTATGCATAATACACGTGTGTATGAATAACAGGTATCTGTATGCAGACCACATTAGTATCTATGTATGTACACAATGTGTGTCTGCATGTGCATCATATATGTGCCTGTGTATATACATAATATATGCCTATGTGCACCATATATGTGTCTATTATGTACCATATGTGTTTATATGTGCGTACATAGTTTGAGTCTGTATGTACATCACACATGGGCCTATGTTGCAATATGTGTCTTTGTGTATATAATATGTATATATCTGTGCACATAAAAGCCATGTGCGCATGAATATCATATGCATGTTTGTGTCTGCCTGTGCCCCATATGTGTCCTGTGTGGATCTGTGTCTGCATGTGTGTCCCCTTCTGTCTGGGATGTCTCATGCATGTCTGTCTGTCATCTGTATGTCTGTATACATGTGTATACCATACATGTTGCATGCATTTCTGCATCCTGTATGTGTCCCATTGTGTGTCCCATGTGGTGTGTGTATCTCATGCTGTCTTACTGGCAGTGCCCAGCTGTCTCTCCCACACTGGCAGTGGGACAGTTGCCGCTCCGGTCGGTAACAATGTCGCAGGCAGGAGGAGTCTGCAAATGCGAGTGTTTGGTCAGCAAACACAGAGACTGCGGGGAGTGTGCAGTGCAAACTATTTCCAAATTGGGTTCAGGAATTAGAGTGACAGCGGGAATGAATTCCAGGTTTGAGGAGCAAACATTACATGTGGCGTGTTCATGGTTGGCCAGCCTGCCTGGATTAAATGCTGTGGGTTTGCGCAGTTTAAATATTGAGCTTCAGCTCTGTTCCTCTGATTAAAGTTATTTGCTTGGTTGCGGTGATTAAATAAGGGTTAATAAATGAAACCTTTGTTTGGTCTCCTGTGACAAGTTTCCTGCTGCTCCAGGCTGGGAAGAGGAGGGAAGGACAGAGGAAACTTCTCAGGGCCTCAGATACAAGCCAAGGAACATCCAGGAAGAACAAAATCTCACTCGAGTTCTGCGAGACCAGCTCAGCAGCACCAGCCATCAGTGAACTTCAATCATGGCCGGGACACGGGACTAATGCACTGTCAGTTACACTTTATCATCCTATAGAGGAGACCAAAGGGCCTTGCTCCAGAGTTTCACAGTGGGGATGGCTTGGGGAACCACTCCTGGTTTCCCCCTGGCTACCCACACTCCTCTTTTCACCTCTCCACCTGTTCCCACTCTATTTGTCTCCATCCTCTTTACCTCTCCCTACCTCTCCATCACTTTGCATGTCTTCTCTCTTCCCTTTTCATTTCCTCTCTCCCCTCTTCCTCTCCACATCTCCCATTGCCTCCATTAACACTCCCTGCCTTCTTCCTCCCACTATGCCTACTCATGTGTTTAGTTCATTTAGTTCTGTTGAATGTGATGCTTGCAGGGGTCTTGATCACCATTTCCTCTGTCCGTTGCCATTTTGTTCAAAGAGATGCAGGAGTGTATCTGAATTTCCTGAAGTTGGTGAGACCAATACCAACTTGTACACAGAGGACTCGAGTTTACTTGTTTCTAAAGCCAGATTTGAGAACATTAGTATGGCCCTATGTGCCGTTACACATAACAGATAACTGAAATCTTTTCAGATTTCATAGGTATGTCTCAGGAAATACACTCAAAGTCAATCATCATGCATATCCCCTCTGCCACTTCCATGGAGGCATTTAGGTGCTAGTGAGACTCCAGCACAGGGCTGAGAGAGCGTTTGTATTACTCTGTGCTCATTACATGGGTTCAGGTGAAGAAGTTATCTTAGATTTTTTTAAATAAGCATAATTAGGGTGTGGAATCCAAATAATTGCAATGGGCTATAGGTGCAATAAAATCTTGCATTGGTCTCCAAGGGGCCAAATACAGAGAAAATAACTTCTTTTTTTTTGTGTGTGTGTGGTTTTTGGGTCACACCCAGCAGTGCTCAGGGGTTATTTCTGGCTCCAGGCTCAGAAATTGCTCCTGGCAGGCACAGGGGACCATATGGGGCACCGGGATTAGAACTGATGACCTCCTGCATGAAAGGCAAATGCCTTACCTTCATGCTATCTCTCCGGCCCCAGAAAATAACTTCTTAACCAGATAATCATTGGTATGAAACTTCTAACTGCCTTTCAATGAAGTTAAATGCCTTAGAAATGGACAATACAAAATCACTTCCAGCAGGAATCATAATTATTTCTCTCTAGACTTAAGGATGGAAAGAATCTTTCATCAAGGTTGTTTGGTTCTAAAACGAGAATGACATAGATAGAAAAGCTTGATTCTGCAATTAGTGTTTTCAAATATGGCATCAGGTGGTATTGTTGGCCTTGATGGGGTCCCCTCTGCTGGCTTAATATCCTGGGCACTAGTGAGGGACTGAGCTGTGTCTCCCCTTTCATTCACAACTGTGAACCAGCCACAGGGACAAGTGGTCACATCCCATGGCAGTGGTGAGACTCTCCATGGACCCTGGTTTTCCCACAACCCAGGGCCTAACCCTGAGTTAAAGGTGTGAGCATTTGCTGGGTGTCTAGGGCCAGCTTGAACCTACTGTGCTAGACTTTTCTGGGTCTCTAAAATAAAATTATTGATTTTCTTAAAATGAGATAAAATGAGAAAATAATGGAAGTTTAAAAAAAAAAACCCTATTTGAGGAACTTGATGCCTCTCATATTTTAGCTGTTATCTCCCCAGTCCTCTGCTCTGGGTGTCAGCTGAGTGATGGATGGAGGGCAGAGAAGTAGGAAGCAAGTCTGCTGGGTCCAGGAACAGTAGGAGACGAGGCATCCCTGACATAAGAGGAGGTGCAGGGAGGGTCCTTGAGGAGATTAAGGGCATCAGCTTCAGTCTTTGATGGACACAGTTTTGAATTTATTTGCTCATCATTTATTTTTGTATGCAGTACAAAATAAATAATAACAGTACTCAGAAGCTGCTTCTGGGGGTACTTGGAGGGCCTTCCAGAACCCAGTAGAATCTCCAGGACACTAAGTCTGCTGGCCCATGGATCGACCTTTCCTCTCTCTTCAGTCCCTATTTGTAATCTCTACTTTCATGTCAGTTGGTACCATGGTTATATGATGTTGATATCCACAGCTGCCTCCATCACCTCCAGCTCCCTTTGTTCCTGAATACTTCTACTCTGAAAGGATGCCTAGGCTGGTATGCAGCTCTGTGGCAGAGTCCATATGTGGTGGGGCATGTCTGAAGCTTGTAAAAGCCCTGGGTTCTGTTCCCCAGCACTCCCATGGTGGTCCCAACCATAATACAGAAGATGGCATTATTTGGAGACTCTCAGAGGTGCTTGGGGGCCTTGTCTGGCTTGTGACCTGTCTAGGGGTTTAAACAGAGATAGAGAGGTGGAAGGAGATGGTGGACTGGAATTTGGACCATGCAGGTTGGATACATCAAAGCACGACCCCATGAGAGGGCCACTGTGCCTCATGGCCAGATCTTGGCCCAAGCGATTAGCAAGAGGCAGGAACACAGAGACCATGGACAGCTGCCCAGCCGCCCCTCTAGCCTGGTCCTGAGCAACCCCTTATGGCTCTGCATGTGGTGACAGGAGAATTTGACCTTTGTATTGAATAAATTCACTAGGAAAAAAAAAAATAGGTAACAGTTTTTAATGCTCTCCAGTAATGGCAGGAAGAACCCAGGGTGAAGTCAGTGTCACTTGCACCCCTGCTACGGACCCTGCAGCAAAATGTCCCTCTCAGAGTCTCTGCACACAGCTTTGTGGAAACTCAGGCCTGGAGCCTGCTGATTCTGCCCATAGGTATGTCCTCAAAGTCAGGTTTTGGTGGCAACCAGCACCAGATGCCTCAGTTTCTCCCTCCCCAGGAAGGCTCAGTGCTTAGAAGACACGCAACACCAGCCTGCGAGTTAATGCACTGCAGGGAGTGGTAGGAATTAGAACGGAGAAGAAATCAATAAGTAGCGGAAGCCTCCCGTGATTTCACTTGGGGCTTTTCTGTAAAGGATTCAATCTAGGGACATATTTTCACATGGAGAAAAGAAATCTAGGATTTTTGTCGTGGGATTGTTCATTTTAATAAGAACAAGGTAAGGAGAGCAGCAAGCGATGGGCAGGGGAGCTGAGGGGAGGCCTGGGAGTGCAGGCGCAGCTCGGCAGCAGCAAAGCAAGAATTCCCCCCAGTTAGGAGGGTACCTTGAGCAGAGTGTTGTGGGAAAGCACAAGGGTGGCACTTCCTGGGAAGGACCCTGAGACAATTGTCCTTTATGTCCCTCCAACAGCCACTATGTAGATCAGTAGGTGACTCATGTCTAGTTTCATTTTCCTTCCTCTTTTCTTTTGACTGTTATTTTCTGGTCATGAAAATATCAGCATCTTTCACAGCACTTCTATTAGTTGGGGATCACACAGAGGTGGCTCAGGCCTGAGTCCAAGTGGGGTGCTGAGGATCTCTGGCCTCCACATTGATTCTGGGACACACTTTCTCTAGGGCTTGGGGAGCTGCAAGGTGAACAGGTAGCCAGACTGACCTTGCTCCCCTCTCTGCAGCC
This sequence comes from Suncus etruscus, assembly GCF_024139225.1. Lineage (NCBI taxonomy): Eukaryota > Metazoa > Chordata > Mammalia > Eulipotyphla > Soricidae > Suncus > Suncus etruscus. The sequence continues at coordinate 15,501,289 of NC_064854.1, read as the reverse complement.
TGCAACTTCTTTGGGAAAAGTATATGGAATTCAGATACCTGTTTCTGCTTCTGGATATGCACTTCTTCACCAAAATAGCAATCAGTCTGCATGATTCTTCCTGCTCCAAAAGCACTGGGTTAAGGAAGCTTTTTGGTGACAGCTGTCTTGGAAACATCTTGTGCCTCTTGGGAGTATTCTTTCAATACAGAGCACCATCTTGGGAGCAAAGTTGAGCTAGGCTTCCAAAGAGACAAGATGATGTTTTTCTCCCTGTACCATAGTGTATATTCATGGAGATCCCCTTGAACACCAAAAAATTCAAGTTCCTTTGAAAAGGCTTTGGAGAAAGGGTTTGATCTGAGAAAACAGGGTTGCACCCCCATCCAGCTCCAGCCTGGACAATGTCATGGTGACTGAAGATCTGTGAGCAGACATAGATGATGGGCTGACTCAAAATTGTCCATCAATTATTCTTCATTTAAGCTCATTAACTGACCTTTAATTTTATATAGCTTAAAAGAATAAATTTATGGGAAAAACAGATTGACATTTACAAGAGTGATTTTTTTTAAGGTAGGATGTGCCTGAATTGATAGTTTAAAAGACACCCCCTCATTCTTCTACATGCTGTAGGAGGGGAGGGGCCTTCTGCCATATTTAATCTTTCCTTGCACCCCTAACAAATTCTGAGGCTAGAAGCAATGCACTGAGCCCCCTTTCTATGTTTCTTAGGAACATTTCTACATGATTTGGGGCCCTGAATGATGATTTTTAATTCACCAACAGATCTTCATGCTAGTCCTGACGTGCTCGGGAATCTAAGAGTCTAGACCCAAATTGCCACTTATTTTTCCAGATCATCTGATAGATGATAGATGATCTTTCTGTCCAATGGAACTTGGACTGGGGAAGGGTAATAGTCTCTTGAAGCTGTTTCTTTCCCTAAAATAAGCTTATATAAATATGTGTTTTCTCCACTCTTACCTATAAATGCAAACACAAAGAGACAGAAAAAATGGGCTTTGTTGTCAGACAACAAAATCATTTCTTAGATTAAAAAGCAAAGTATAGAGGAAATTGAATTGAGATTCTGAGAACTTAGTTGGTGTATTATTGCAAAGCTGAAGCCTGCAAGACCCACGTTTCCTTTTTCAGTGTCTAAATCCTGTTCATACACCAGGATCCACACAGGTTTTGCTGGCACACCCTAATGTGTGATCACCATCTTGGTGATCACCAAAGTCTCTATGGCAATGATGCTCTGGGGCCCTTTGGGCAAAACCTGACTGGGTTGGGCTGAGAAACTGGCAGCTCTGAGAGAAATGCTCAACCTACAGACAGGCGCCCCTGGGCTTTACGTCTTGCTCAGAGAAGGGACAGTCCCCCGACAGTTGCCTTTGTGTACTAGGTGCAACAATCCACAGCTGGGTTGAAAACAACTGGTTTGACATGGTACTCAGGAACTATGGTGCAGCAGCGAGGGGAGATGGTCCCGACTTGGGGCCCTGTGGTGAGCATCCAAACAAGCTGGCCGCAGATTTCCTTTGAAGAAGGAATAGGCCCTGTCCCTACAGATGTAGCTCTGATCTGTGGAGTCGGCCCTGTACATGGGCTGGGGCAGGGAGGAGGCTCAGGGAGAAAAGGGGGGGGAATGGGCGCTGGGCAGGTTCCTGGCAAGTGCCAGGATGGAGATGCCAGCACTCAGGGATCCATCTGGGTCAGCAGCTGCAGGGGCTGGCTGGGGCATGGGGGCTTCTTCCTGAAACCAGTTTTCTGGCTACTTCCTTCCTTCTTTCCTTCATTCCTTCCCTCCTTTTTTCCTTTCTTCCTTCCTACCCTCCTTCCTTCTCTCCTTCTCTCCTTTCTTCCTTCCTTTTCTTCCTCCCCTCCTTCCCTCTTTCTTCCTTCCTCCTTTCCTCTTTCCCTTCTTCCTTTCCTCCTTCCCTCCTTCCTTTCCTCTTTCCCTCTCTCTTTTCTTCCTTCCTTTCCTCCTTTCTGCCTTCCTTTTCTCCTTCCCTCTTCCTCCCTCCCTCCCTCTGCTTCCTTCTTTCTTTTCTCCTTCCCTCCTTCCTGCCTTCCTTTCCTCTTCCCTCCCTCTTTCCTTCCCCTCCTTCCCTCTTCCTTCCTCTTTTCTCCCTCCTTCCTTTGCCTCCTTTCCTCCTTCCCTTCCTCCCTCCTTTCCTCCTTCTTTCCTTCCCTCCTTCCCTCTTCCTTCCTTCCTCCCTTCCTCCCTCTTGCCTCCTTTCCTCCTTCCCTACCTCCCTCCCTCCCTTCTTCCTTCCTTTCATCCTTCTCTCCTTCCCTCCTTTCTTTCCTCCTTCACTCTTCCTTCTTTTCTCTCCCTCTCTTCCTCCTTTTTCCTTTACTCCTTCCCTCCTTTCTTTCTTCATTCCCTCCCTCCCTATTTTCTTTTTTCATTTCTTTCTTTCTTTCTTCTTTTTCTTTCTTTTCTTATTTCTTTCTTTCTTTCTTTCTTTCTTTCTTCTTTCTTTCTTTTTCTTTCTTTCTTTCTTTCTCTTCTTTCTTTTCTTTCCTTTCTTTCTTTCTTTCTTTCTTTCCTTTCTTTCTTCTTTCTTTCTTTCTTTCTTTCTTTCTTTCTTTCTTCTTTCTTTCTCTTTCTTTCTTTCTTTCCTTCCTCCTTCCTTCCTTTCCTTCCTTCCTTCCTTCCTTCCTTCCTTCTTCTTCTTTCTTTCTTTCTTTTTTCTTTCTTTTCTTTCTTTCTCTTTTCTTTCTTTCTTTCTTCTTTCTTTCTTTCTTTCTTTCTTTTTCTTTTCTTCTTTCTTTCTTTCTTTCTTTCTTTCTTTCTTCTTCCTTTCATTGTTCCCTCCTTCCTTCTTCTTCCTTCTCCTTCCTTCATCCTTCTCTCCTTCCCTCCTTCACTCTTCCTTTTCCCCCCCTCCCTATCTTCCTCCTTTTTTCCTTTCCTCCTTCCCTCCTTTCTTTCTTCATTCCCTCCCTTCCTCCCTTCTTTCTTCATTCCCTCCCTCCCTTCTTTCTTTCTTTCTTCATTCCCTCCCTCCCTTCTTTCTTTCTTCCTTCCTTTCATTGTTCCCTCCTTCTTTCCTTTCATCCTTTCCTCCTTCCTTTTTTCCTTCCCTCCTTCACTACTCCCTCTCTCCTTCCTTCTCTCCTTCCCTACTCCCTCTCTCCTTTCTTCCTTCCTACCCCCTCTCTCCTTCCTTTCTTCCTTCCTTTCCTCCTTCACTACTCCCTCTCTCCTTCCTTCTCTCCTCCCTACCTCTCCCATCTCTCTTCCTTCCTTTTCTTCCTTCCCTCCTTCCCTACCCCTCTCTCCTTCCTTTCTTCCTTCCCTCTTTCCCTACTCCCTCTCTCCTTCCTTTCTGCCAGCCATCTTTTCCTCTCTCCCTCCCTCCCTCCTTCATTCCTTTCTTCTTTCCTTCCTGCCTGCCAGCCTTCCTTCTTCCTTCCTGCCAGATTGCCTTCCTTCCTTCCTTCCTTCCTTCCTTCCTTCCTTCCTTCCTTCCTTCCTTCCTTCCTTCCTTCCTTCCTTCCTTCCTTCCCTCTTTCCCTACTCCCTCTCTCCTTCCTTCCTTCCTGCCAGCCATATTTTCCTCCCTCCCTCCCTCCTTCCTTCCTTCCTTCCTTCCTTCCTTCCTTCCTTCCTTCCTTCCTTCCTTCCTTCCTTCCCTCTTTCCCTACTCCCTCTCTCCTTCCTTCCTTCCTGCCAGCCATATTTTCCTCCCTCCCTCCCTCCTTCCTTCCTTCCTTCCTTCCTTCCTACCTTCCTTCCTTCCTTCCTTCTTCCTTCCTACTAGGTTTCCTTCCTTCCTTCTTTCCTGCCAGACTTCTTTCCTTTCTCCCTCTCTCCTTCTTCCTTCCTTCCTTCCCCTCTTTCCTCTTTCTTACTCCCTCTCTTCTTCTTTCCTTCCTTCCTTCCTGCCACCATCTTTTCCCCTCCCTCCCTCCCTCCCTCCTTCCTTCCTTCCTTCCTGCCAGCCATCTTTTCCTCCCTCCCTCCCTCCCTCCTTTCTTCCTTCCTACCTTCCTTCCTTCCTTCCTACCTTCCTTCCTTCCTCCCTCTTTCCCTACTCCCTCTCTCCTTCCTTCCTTCCTTCCTGCCAGCCATCTTTTCCTCCCTCCCTCCCTCCTTCCTTCCTTCCTTCCTTCCTTCCTTCCTTCCTTCCTTCCTTCTTCCTTCCTACTAGGTTTCCTTCCTTCCTTCTTTCCTGCCAGACTTCTTTCCTTTCTCCCTCTCTCCTTCCTTCCTTCCCTCTTTCCTTACTCCCTCTCTTCTTCCTTCCTTCCTTCCTGCCAGCCATCTTTTCCTCCCTCCCTCCCTCCCTCCTTCCTTCCTTCCTTCCTTCCTTCTTACCTTCCTTCCTTCCTTCCTTCCTTCCTTCCTTCCTTCCCTCTTTCCCTACTCCCTCTCTCCTTCCTTCCTTCCTGCCAGCCATCTTTTCCTCCCTCCCTCCCTCCCTCCCTCCCTCCCTCCCTCCCTCCCTCCCTCCTTCCTTCCTTCCTTCCTTCCTACCTTCCTTCCTTCCTTCTTCTTTCCTGCCAGACTTCCTTCCTTCCCTCCCTCTCTCCTTCCTTCTTTCCTTCCTTCCTCCCTCCCTCCCTCCCTCCCTCCCTCCCTCCTTCCTTCCTTCCTTCCTTCCTTCCTTCCTTCCTTCCTACCTTCCTTCCTTCCTTCTTCTTTCCTGCCAGACTTCCTTCCTTCCCTCCCTCTCTCCTTCCTTCCTTCCTTCCTTCCTTCCTTCCTTCCTTCCTTCCTTCCTTCCTTCCTTCTTCCCTCTTTCCCTGCTCCCTCTCTCCTTCCTTCCTGCCAGCCATCTTTTCCTCCCTCCCTCCTTCCTTCCTTCCTCCCTGCCTTCCTTCCTACCTTGCTTCCTTCCTGCCAGCCTTCCTTCCTTTCTGCCAGATTTTTTCCTTCCTTCTTCCTTCCTGCCAGCCTTCCTTCCTTCCCTCACTCCTTCTTTCCTTCCTTCCTTCCCTTCCTCCCTCTCTCTCCCTCCCTCCTTCCTTCCATCCTTCCTTTCTTCCTCAGCACAGCGAACACACAGCACAGTGCACACATCACAGCGCACACACACCCACACACATCACAGTACACATACTCACACATATCACAGTCATCCATGTATCGCAGCGAACACACACTCACACACATCACAGTGCACATGATCATACACTCACTGGCACACATCACTGTACACACTGACACATACATTCGCACACGTTTCAGTGCACCAATGTGCATGCGCATGTGTGGCAGTGACACAGAGACACACAGTGTACGCACACAAGGACACAAACGTATTCTCACATACACACCTGCCATTCATGAACAGTGACATGCATAGTTACATGCAAGAACGTACATGCATTTCCAGACACATAATACAGTATCTCAATCATGTCATCCTACATGCTACATGTTAAAACTCATAATCCATCTACCTTCTCTGAGTGAGGACCTGGGGGGCAGACTGGGCAGGGAGAGAAGGAAAGGGAGGTCTTCCTCTCAAGCCCAGAGGGGAGGGAACTGCAGACCTGCATTCACATGGACTCTAAACAGGCTGAGTAGTGCTGTGTGCAGGGCTCAGAGCAGCCAGAGAAGAGAAGGGCCTTGGGATAATGGACATCAGAGACACGGGCTGTCAAGCTATAGAGACTGGCCCTAGGAAGGACTGCCACCTTGTCTTGTCACGCAGAGCCAACTTAACTCAGAAAAACATTGGAGCAAGAGGAAGCAGTTTCCATCGGCGGTCCAATGCGACTATTAAGGGAAAATGCTATTCTGGACTCCCCCCTCCCACAGCCCACCCATCCATTACAGCTTTACCAAGTTCCTCCTTCCCCTTAGATTTGACCAGCCCCTCATCATCACTTTTAACTGCTCTGGACAGAAAGAAGGCTGAAATGCAATTTTCTTTAAGAATATAATCACTTATTGATTATCCTTTTCTCTGGGAGATAGAATCAGTGTGTCAGCTGTTACCCGGATGGCTTTATCCGCGTAGTTAGCTCCGATCCATTCAAGCGCTCTGGAACTAGGCTCAAGCCATTGTGCTATGGATAATCATTCCTCCTAAAAAGGATTCATCACAGCGCCTGGTGAAAAATTCACAGTAGGCAGGCAATTATTTAATAAGCCAGTCAATAACGTTCATTTAGGGAAAATTAGGTAGAGAACTCTTCATAACACAAAAGAAGATAAAAAATAAAACGAGACAAATACTAAATTCCAGACCGGATGACCTTTAGGGGATCGTGAGAGCCCCAATGAGGGCCTTGTGAAGTTGCACCCTAGAAAAATTTACAGACGGCTACATGACATTACTTGTCCTAAATAGTGCATCCAGCTGAACCCAGGGCACCAGCAGGAGGGGGTGGCCTGGCTCAGGTTCCTTGGTACTCTGGAACACGTGTAACAAGGCCCACACATTGGCCCCATGTGGCCACTCCCTGACCCCCATTCTGTCTCCTGCAGGGCAGTGTGGCTTTCACTCATGTGACCTCCACAAGTTGTGGCAGCTTCCATGAGTGTCTGGTGTCTGTGAGAGGCACAAACAATGCTGGCTTTTCCTGGAACTGATGGCAGGTCCTCTCCTTGCTTCTGACTCTGGTGGTGCATTGGAAGGCAGGTCTCTGGGCCTTTCACAGCCTCTCCCTGGGCTATGATTCCTGTTTATCTTTCGTGATCTCAACTCCAGTGCTCTTTCTTTGGCTCAAAGCCTCTGGAATTGACCCACAGGCCATCCTCTACCCAGTCACAGCTGACTAGGGTTGGAAGGTGGACCAGCACCTTGAGTTTGACTCAGTTTTTGCAGCTTCTTTTTCATAGGAGGTAGCAGCATTTTGAGGAGATTGGAAGGGGAAAAGGTAGTACAGAGCAAAGGGGCCATCCATGCTCAGAGAGACCAGGTATCACCGTGTGGAGCTTTCCTCCCTGTACGCAGCATTAGAGAAAATGCCCAGGGAGGCATGGGAGAGATGAGGCCTGCTGGATGCTGTTGGGTGGTTATGGATGGCCATGGGTGGCTGTGGGCTGGATCCTGAGCCTGGGAACTCTGAGAACAGCTTCTTTGAGGCTGGTGACAACTGGCACAATCATGGGACAGATTGTTTCTCTTTGGCATTTGTGCTTCACCAAGCTTAGCACCATCCCTGAGAATGCCAGTGAGACACAGGTGAGGCTGCTAGGGATGATGAGGCTCAGCCATGGCTGTGTTCAGGACCCAAAACTCCTTCTGCACACAGAAACTGCTCTGGCTCTGACCAGGCCAGCAGGACCATCGCTCCCCACAAGCCCTCACAGGCTGCATCTGTGGAGACTTTACCCGACTGTTGCAGGAACAGCGAATCTCCCTCAGAGGTGGGTGGAGTCACTCACTTCCTCAAGGCCGGTGCCAGGCCTCATGCACCACTGAAGCTGGTCATTATGTCTCTGTCTTCGTGTCAGTGCTTCTCTTGGCTCTCCAGGGGCATTGCCCAGGCTGGGAGCAGCCAGAGTCAGCTGGAGTTTGTGCAGTCCAATATGGTCAAAGCTGCACTCTCACTCTGAGCAGTCCAGGTTTCACACTTGTGTGCAGTTTCAGAAGTGCCAAATAAATACAAAATTCTGTGGCCTGGAAAAGCATTAGTTCCTCTCTCCACCTCTTTCTACCAGGCTCTGGCCTCCAGGAATAGCAGAGAGGAAAGGGGAGAGGCAGAATGAAGGGTGCAGGTCCAAGTCTGGTCCCTGCAAGGGGATGGAGGATGCCATGTCCTCTCCTCAGTGGGCCCACATGGTCTGTGTGTGGTCCAGGCTCTCTGGTCTGTGGCTCTCACTGACAGAGGACTCACAGGCCTAAAGGGTCTCTCATCACTGTCCTGCCTGTCCCGGTCACTGTGTGTCACCAGCTCTGGCCCACATGTTTCACAGGATGGGTAGTAGGGAGCTGAACTCTCACAGCCAACTGTGGACGTCTGTCCCCACGGACACTTCTTATTCTGCCTGCTGATGCTCACAGAGCTCGAAGACTGTCAGACAAACATCTTGCAGACAGATGGGTAGTTCCTCCTGTCTCTCTCCTCCCACTCTGCCCCATCCCCTCTGGTCACTTCATAGCTGTTTGCCCCTTTCTGCTTCTGATGGGAAAGATCCCCAGAAACAGCAGTGGTCCCGAGATTCTCATTCATACTTTCTGAATTTAGCACCTGCCAGGATGACCCCTGAGACTCGAGGGCCTAAGTCAAGTCTGACTCCGTGACTCCGGCCTTGGCCACATGGCCTCCTCGAAGAGAGGAAAGATGAGACCAGGTTTCTCTGATGTTGTTTCTTGGATCCTTCTGCAGTTTGGGGGAGCATTTTCTTTTTTTGGGGGGGGGGTCCACACCTGGCAGTGCTCAGGGGTTACTCCTGGCTCTAGGCTCAGAAATTGCTCCTAGCAGGCTCGGGGGACCATATGGGATGCGGGATTCAAACCACCATCCTTCTGCATGAAAGGCAAACCCCCAACCACCATGCCATCTCTCCAGCCCCAATGGGGAGCATTTTCAGTGCAACTTTGCTCTAAGCTTGGCAGCATGGCCCCTCCAGCCCCTCTGGCCATAGCAGCTCCATCCAAACTTTGACTATGGGGCTGAAACTCTCTGGCACTGCTGTTTGGCCCTGGGTCCAGCCCTATTGGCCCTGTCTGAGGGCTTCATCATTTCTGCTTTCTCCTCATTCAGACCCTGAAGAGCCGATGAGATTTTAGGCTATGTGTGTGGATGAGGATGAAGATGGTGAGTGGAGCCCAATACAGGAGAAGCTGAGCTTCATTCCGCAGCATATCTGGAATGAGGGAGGCAGCAGGAAGGGGACCCCAACTCCATGAATGAGGGATGAGGAACCAATGGGACTGCAGAGCAGAGCGTCCCAAATGTCGGAAGAACCACAGATGCTGACAACAGTGACATCCCAGCAGAGGTGACCTGGCTGTGAGACTAACTTGTCCTGCCCCCACTCTGGGCCCAGGAAAGTAGAAGGTCTATGAGGCCCTGGAAGGAGGACCATGTGTCTTCCATATCCATGGCTCCTTCATGCTGACTTTTCCCTGGGGCTCTGGCCAGATGATGGTGTAGCTGGTGCAGGGCCCAGATTAGTGACAGGCCTCACATGACCTAAGTGTCTCAGAAAAGTCCAGGGCCAGCAGTGACATTCACCCTCAGGATCAGAGAGCCTCAATGTAAGATTTGAATCTTCCCATTCTTGGATGGGCCTCCTGTCTGCTGGCACTATCCCTGCATGGAGAATGTCACCCACACAGGCCAGCAGCCAGCTCCATGGCCCAGAGGAAGTACTGAGACAAGTACTGAGGAGCCCTGAGCCCTTTCATTGCTGGTATCTCAGTATCTAGCCAGCATCAAGCACTTGGACTGTGCCCAGACATGAGCTTATAAAGATGAACTTATTTTTTTGGTTTTTGGGCCACGCCCAGTGGTGTGCAGGAGTTATTCCTGGCTCTGTGCTCAGGAATTACTCCTAGCAGTGCTCAGGGGATGCTATGGAATTCGAGGATCTCTCCTGGGTTGGCTTCATGCAAGGCAAATGCCCTCTCTGCTGTACTATCTTTCTGGCTCATATTGCTCTGCTGTTTAGAAGTATTAGGTTTCCCCCATCAGCACAAGATCTGTTTTAAGTTTTCCATAGACTCAATTTATTCTTTTAATTGTTTCCATTTTTATTTAAGGGACTGTGATTTACAAAGTTATTCATAGTTGAATTTTAGATATATAGTGTTTCAGCATTAATCCCACCACCAGTGTCAACCTCCTTCCACCAGTGTCCCCAGAATCCAACCCATACCTCACCTTCCATCTTAACAGACACCTTTTAAGTTTGGTTGTTAAAGTTTGGGTCCATGGAAAGTGTGGGCACCCTCCCCATATCTTCCTTCTTCCGGGAAAGCCTGGCAGCTGTAACCGCACCCACTATGTTCAAACTAGGCCTTCTTCCAGGAGGCCATGCAGCTAAGTATATGACACTAAATTTCTTTTTTTTTTCTCTTTTTTTTTAATTTGTATTGTAACCAAAGTGCATTACAAATCTTTCACTGCATCATTTATGGTACATAGTGACAATGAATGAGGGGCATTCCCACCACCAGTGCTGTCCTCCCTCCGCCCCTGTTTCCAGTATGCATCCCATATCTCCCTCCTCTACCCCCCCAGTATGCTAGTGCAACTGGTCTCCACTTTACAGCTTGTTGTAGATTGAGCATCTATTCCACAGTCATTGGAGATAAAAAGGATAAGAAAAAGGGGAGAAAAAAATTTGGTGACAACTACCAAAAAAAGAAAGAAGAGAGAGAGAAAAATGAAAGAAAAAAGGAAAAAATGGACCTGGCAAATAAAAATAAAAATCTCTAAATAATAACCACAAGAGTAAAAAAGAATGAGAAAAGTGGAAGACAAAAGAGAAGGTAAATAAAGTAAAAAACTAACAAATCAAAACAAGAAAAAGTATGGATGCTGGAGTGGGCATTCCCCCCACATTTTTTTTTTTGCATAGGCACAGTAAGCATTGGGGAAGAAAGGGAATTCCCATGGCCTAAGAGATTCAGGGTTTCTCCATCCTTGAAGCATACCATCATGGGATCCATATATACTCATACCCCTGGCTCCATGTATACTCATTACCCCATCCCAAAGGCTTTTTTTGTGATGCCAGGAAAGTTTCCTCTTGGTTGTGTGTGAGAAAATCAAGCCACTGTAGCTAGCGATCTTGGTATTTGCGCGGGTTAAAGGTCAGGGTCTAGGATAGAGTCTCTAGGTTCTACAGGTTCCTATCCATTGTTGTGTGGTGTTCAGTCTTCTGTAACACTTGCTTCCTGTTTTCGTTCAGTCCCTAAGCCGAAGCCTAGGATATTATGGATCCAAAGGTTCTGCTCAGTCTCTGTTGTCCAAGTTGGACCTCTGCAATAAGACATCTTGTTGTTGTTGTTGTTGTTATTGTTGCTTTTTATGATATGACACTAAATTTCAAGTATCATCGTAGCTTTGAATTTCTCTACAACTTCATTTGCTTGAAGCTGTCACCCCTAAAGGAACACCCCAATTTAACAGCCTGGACATATAACAACAAGAGCTTACCAAACCATCTGCCATTGTATTAATGACTTCATTAGTGGTACAATAATTTTCACAAATGAGTTGGCTACTGTACTTATTTTTTAAACTTTATTTATTGATTGATTTATTGATTGTTTTTTTTTCTTTTTGGTCACACCCAGAGGCACTCAGGCCTTACTCCTGGCTCTGCACTCAGTAAATTGCCCCTGGCAGGCTGGGAACCATATGGGATGTTGGGAATCCAATCGAGTGGTACCTCCACATCAGCCACATGCAAGCAAATAGCCTATCACTGTGCAATCTCTCTTGTCCCTCCTATTGTACTCTTTCTTTCTTTTCTTTCTTTCTTTCTTTCTTTCTTTCTTTCTTTCTTTCTTTCTTTCTTTCTTTCTTTCTTTCTTTCTTTCTTTCTTTCTTTCTTTTCTTTCTTTCTTTCTTTCTTTCTTTCTTTCTTTCTTTCTTTCTTTCTTCCTTTCTCTTCTTCTCTCTTCATTCTCTTCTCTCTCTTTCTTTCTTTCTTTCTTTCTTTCTTTCTTTCTTTCTTTTCTTTCTTTCTTTCTTTCTTTTCTTTCTTCTTTCTTTCTTTCTTTCTTTCTTTCTTTCTTTCTTTCTTTCTTTCTTTCTCTCCTTACTCTTATCTTCCATTTTATTTTTCTTTCTGTTTTTTTAAATAACTTTGCTTTCACCTTATCTGGAAATAAATGTATTATGATCAACTATGTCAACTATGTGACACATTTTATTTAAATAATTTTTGTTTGTTTTTAGGCCACACCCAATGATGCTCAGGAGTTATTCCTGGATAGCACTCAGAAATTGCTAGGGGGACCATATGGGACACTGGGGATCGAACCAGGTCTGTCCTGGATCTGCATCATGCAATGCAAAAACCCTACTGCTGTGCTATTGCTCTGGCCCCATTCTTTAATAAATTTTAAATGTTTTTAAAAAAAGTTTGGGTCTCATGATTCCAGTGTTGTTGACTCTATGGTTTAGATATTTTGTTCTGTCCATGACACCTACCAATGTATCTGAATCCCCTTGACCCTGTCCTATTATTTCACATCTATTTTTCTTTTTCTCCACTGAATTTCTTTCATTTTCCTTACTATACTCTGGGGTCTAGATAATTATAGGACAACCCTCATTTAAACTATTGCATTCTCTCATGTGGTTATTCTAAATATCACATAGAAGTGATATCATCCCGTGTTGATCTTTCTTCTGCTCCTTCTTCTGAATTTTTAATCTTTATTTAAGCACCATGACTACACACATGTTTGTAGTTGGGTTTCAGTCATAAACAGAACACCCCTTCCCAGTGCAACATTCCCACCACCAATGGTCCCCTCATTCCTTCCCCACCACCTGCACTGTATTTGAGACAGGCATTCTACTTCTCTCACTCTATTGATGTTGTCATGCTAGTTGTTAGTGTAGTTTTTTTTTCCCTAACTACACTCACCACTCTGTGGTGAGCTTTATATTGTGAGCTGATCCTTCTGGCCCTCATCTCTATTGCCTATGGGCATTAATACAATAATATCTTTAATTTTTATTAAACCCCATAGATGAGTGAGACTATTTTGTGTCTCTCTCCCTCTGACTTATTTCACTCAGCATAATAGATTCCATGTGCATCCATGTTTAGGAAAATGCTACGACTTCATCTCTCCTGATGGCTGCATAATATTCCATTGTGTATATGTACCACAGTTTCTTTAGCCAGTCAGTCATGTGTTGTCAGGCATCTGTGTTGTTTCCAGATTATGGCTATTTGTAAATAGAACTGCAATGAATATAGGCCTGCAGAAGGTATTTTGTATTGTATTTTTGTGTTTCCTAGGCATATCCCTAGGAATGGTGTAGCTAGATCATATGGGAGTTCGATTTCCAGTTTTTTGAGTAATCTCCGTATTGTTTTCCATAAAGGGCTGGACTAGATGGCATTCCCACTAGCAGTGAATAAGAGTTCCTTTTCCTCCACATCCCCGCCAACACTGATTGCTCTTGTTGTTTATGATGTTGTACCTATCTCTGTGGTGTGAGATGAAACCTCATTGTTGTTTCGACTTATATTTCCCTGATGATTAGGGATGTGGAGCATTTTTCATGTGTCTTTTGGCCATTTGCATTTCTTCTCTGAAGAAATGTCTGTTCATTTCTTCTCCCCATTTTTTGATGTGGTTATATTTTTCTTCTTATTGAGTACTATCAGTAGCATCTTTCTTCTTCTGACCTATTTCATTTAATATAATTTCTTCCAGTTTCATCTATGTTGCAGAAAATTGCATGATAGCATCATTCCTTACAGCTATGTAGTATTCCATTGTGTATTGGTTCTATATCTTCATGATCCACACATCTGTTGTAGGACATTTAGATTGATTCCAACTCTTAGCTATTGTCTGTGTGCTGCGGTGAATAGTGGTGTGCGTAAGTCCTTTTGAATGAGCATTTTTCTGTTCTGTGGGCAGAAAAGCAAAAGTGGAATTGCTGGATCACAGGGCAGCTTGTATCTGAGTTCACTGAAAACCCTCAGTACCATTTTCACAGAGGTTGGGCCAGACAACATTCCCATCAGTAGTGGCTGAGCCTTCCTTTTCCACCACATCCCCTCCTGCACAGATTGTTCCAGGACTTTTGATCTGTGCGGTCCTCCCTGGGTGAGATGCTATCAATCCATTCTCATCAAGTATTTACGAGGTGCCTTCAGGTCGGAGTAGGCCTGTGCTCCTCACCCCTTGCTTTGGTCTCAGGCATAGGGGCTGTGTGATTGGAGCTAAAGTTTGGGAAGTGTTTGCTTCTTCCACAAAGCTGCATGATCAATTAGCACCCTGACTAGCTGCTTAAGTTTCCTGGTCTTAGCAGAGCTGTCATTGTTTGAAAGCCTGCCTGGGCCTCCTGTCCCTAGGAAAGGGCATCAGCCTATTCTGGAGTGTGCTAGGCAAAGAGAAGGAAGGAAGGAAGAAAGGAAGCAAGCAAGGAAGGAAGAGCCCAAGAAAGAAAAAAGAAAAGATGGAAAAGTAAGAAATAAAAATGAGAGAAGAGAAAGAAAAAAGAAAGGAAACAAGACAGAAAATAAATAAAAAAGAAAGAAAAAGAGAAAGAAAAAGAGAGAAAAAGAGAAAGGAAGAAAGAAAGAATGAATGAAAGAAAGAAAAAGAAAAAAGAAAGAAAGAAAGAAAGCAAAAGCTCTTCTTTGCTTTACAGGGAGAGATTCTTATTTTGTTTTGTTTTGTTTTGTTTTTTGGGTCACACCTGGCAGCGCTCAGGGGTAACTCCTGGCTCTATGCTCAGAAATTGCTCCTGGCAGGCTTGGGGGACCATATGGGATGCTGGGATTTGAACCACCAACCTCTGCATGAAAGAAACACCCTACCTCCATGCTATCTCTCCGGCCCCAAGAGATTCTTTTTTTTTTAAAGTAATATCTTTATTTAAACACTGTGATTACAAACATGATTGTAGTTGGGTTTCAGTCATTAAAAGAACACCCTACTTCACCAGTGCAACATTTCCACCATCAATGCCCTCTTTCTCCCTCTTCCCCCACCCCCTGCCTGATTCTCTAATATGAGTGAGAGAGAGGGAAAAAGAGAGATGGGAGGGAGGTAAAGAGAGGGAGATAGAAAGGGGTGAAAGTAGAAGATAGAGATGGCGGAGAGAAAGGGGGAGGAAGAGAGAGAAGGAAAGAGGGAGGGAGATGGAAAGAGAGAGAAAGATAGAGGGAGAGGGAGAAAGAGAAAGGGAGAGAAAAAGAGGGATCATGTAGATGTGGTGTATGCCACATGCATGTATATTCCCAAACATGTGTGCATATGTATGCAATGGGTAGGTTGTGTGCTCACACACACCATGTTCCTGTCCCGGGAGGATTCCTTGCTTTGGAGACCTAACCCTGGTCTTCGCACCCTACAAGCTGCATCTGATTCAGACCTGCTGGAGACCATTCTGGTGAGAAGCACTCACCGGGCCCCTGGGTTGCACCTGCTCCTGCCTTGAGGACCCCATTAGCCGGGCAGCTGTTGGAAATGCACTATTACCCTCCTATTTGTCTCCCACCTCTGAAGGTCATGCACAGTTTTAATTAAAATTTTCCTTTGTTGACTTGGATCCACACCACGCAACAACTCACACCTGGGAGCCTGAAAGCAGCTATAGGATCAGACCATACTGAGGAGACGCAATAGGGTCAGACCATACTGGGGAGATGCAAGCATAGTGATGGTCCTCAGACATCACATGTGCCTGCTGAGCAGCTGGCAGTAGGGCAGGAAGAAGCCTGAGCTCTGCCCAACCCCAGGACTGCACAGATTTGCCTTTGACTGTTGTATTACTATAAAATATAAAATCCTGGGCCCGGAGAAATAGCAGTGGCATTTGCCTTGCAAGCAGCCAATCCAGGACCAAAGGTGGTTGGTTCGAATCCCGGTGTCCCATATGGTCCCCCGTGCCTGCCAGGAGCTATTTCTGAGTAGACAGCCAGGAGTAACCCCTGAGCACCGCCGGGTGTGGCCCAAAAACCAAAATATATATATATATATATATATATATATATATATATATATATATATATAAAATCCTAGTGATGGGGTGAAGCCTCCCTCTGCTCCAGTCTGGTGCCTGTATCAGACAGGTCTGAAGGCACAGAGTTATGGCATAGAAATAATCCACAGTCAAAGTTTCATCAGAGTCACCTCAGTTTATTCCATGGCCTTGCGCCATGTCTGTCTAATTCATCTTTCTCTCAGGAGCTCTCTCTCTCTCTCTCTCTCTCTCTCTCTCTCTCTCTCTCTCTCTCTCCTCATCTCCAAGGTTCTTCACTACTTTTTTTTCCTCCCCCCCTTTCCACCAGGCAACACCTTTATTCCAAACTTCAGACCCCCTCCCAGGTGTAGGTGGGTGTCTGACCATCCAGATGACATTAACAAATGGCATTGGGGAAAGGGTCATGTTCGTCTACCAGGTGTCACTTATGAGTCCCTCCCTGTCACCCTGAGTTCTTGCTCTCATCCTGGCTCTGAAAAATCACTGAGCCCCCCTGAACAACCCGAGGGTCTTCATTAGTGTGGGACGGGGTGTCTCAAGTGTGGCTGTGGGTGAGGGGCAGAGTCCATGTGAAAGGGAGCCAGTGAGCTCTGGGGTCCAGTCACCCTGAGCAGTCAGAGCCCTCCTGGAAAGGCTCATGTTCGAGTATATTCATGTGGCACAAATGGCCTGCTTGTGTGCTTGTGTGGGTGTGGTTGGTATGTGTTCACACGGAGCATACCCCTGCACATATACTGGAACACACATATCCATGTGTAGGTGTGGTATGTATGATCACACATATAAATACCCATCATACCCTGGAATACACATATCTGTGTGTACATGTCTGTGTATGAGCCCCCCAGAGCCCTCACTCTACAGTCAGCAGGCCAGCCAGCCTCCTTCACAACAACTCTCTTCTTCACCCAGGCTCTGTGCCCCAGCGCCCCCAGATGTCTCTCCAACATCGCCTCCCCTTACACTCTTGTTTATCCAGCAGATTCAAACAGACACAATTGCTCTGCATATGCAGATGCTGAGCTCTGAGGCCTCGGGGGATCAGCCTTCCTTATTCTCAAGCAGACCTGGGACAACAGGCACCAGAGCCCACGTGCATAGTTGCACAGAGGCACCACATAATGCACACACAGATATGAACATTCACACACAGACTTACTCACAGGCACACAGACACAAACATGTACCCATTGGCAGAGATACACGTGTGGAGACAGATGCACAAATAGGAATGCAGAGAGACACATACACACAGAGATACATGTTCAGAGATGCAAGCTATGCATGCATGTACATGAATACATACATGCACAGATGCATACAAGATACAAGTATGCATATGCATAGGCACATGCACATACAATGTACATACAGACACAGATGCAGAGATATATAGCACCAGGTACCTCCTGTCCCCCTCAGGCCCTGCACATGTCTTCCCACTCAACACAGCCCCACTCACAAGGCTGGGGAAGCCCCTGATTTACTCACAGCTCTGCACCTCCTCGGGGGCTGGAAGACTCAGGTTGGACACAGGTTACACACAGGGACATAGAGGGGGGCAGTTGCTGTTTCTCTGCTCCCTGAGCGGAGCCAAGAATGGGGTCCTGGGGAAAGGCGGGGTTCAGTGGCAGGTCATGGTAAGAGAGTTTCAGGGAGGGGGACCCCACATGGAGGGAGCATCAGTGACTGGCCTCTGGGACAACCATTCCGGCAGCACTGAGAGGTACCCTTCTTGGTCTCTGTCCTTCCTCCCTCTGCTGAGGGACTCTTTGGACTTGTCTGTCTCCTAGTTCCCCAGCATTGACCCCTCGTCCAAATGTAGGTCTCACATATCTGCCATGGGGCCTTGGCACTCAGGGGTGTCAGATGATGCACCCCACCAGATGACACAGAGGGCACAGGGCACAAGTCAGTCTCAGGCATAGTGGGACCCCCTAGTCCTGTACCCTGCCCTGTGTATGGTACAACTGTGGAGACAACTGGGTGCAGACCATGTGACACCCAGGTAGGGACAATGGGGACAGATTGTGCGGATAGCACTATGTGGACAGAAGGCACAGCCAGGTATGGACGGAGGGAACAGCCAGGTGTAGGCCAAGGGGACGACCAGTTGTGGACTGCGGGGACCGCTGGGTGCTCTCCACATCTACACGTGAGCCAATAATTGGCCATATATTAAGTGTGTCCCAGTGTTATTCTTTTCGGACGCACAGTCTTTTCACAGCTCATTACATCCTATCTTTTTTTTTTTCCATTTTAAATTAATATCTTTCTGAGCCCGGCGCCAAACTCAGTCAAGTCAGAAGTTATGAGAGAGCGTAATGGGGTTTCATTAGAGGACACGTCCCGGCAGGGCACAGCTATGGGCACCCAAGAAAAGGCCCCCCTCTGGGCAGGGATTGGCTGCATCTGGTTGTCCCTGTCACTTGGTCCTTCATTTGACCTTGGTCATCAGACTTCACCTGTGCCTGCCTCAGTCACCACGTCAGTGCCCTTTACTTTCTGTCACCAGGCCAGGTCACTGTCTATGGCGCTTCACCACTTCCTTGGTACATCAGAAACTGAAAGTACTTCTGGAAACCCTGTCCCCTGCTGGCTGCTCTCCATAAGGTCTTGGGGTTTGTTTGGGCCCCATCTGCCCCACTATAGGACATTATGGTTGAGTTGAGAGTGAAATGCAGGCCTCAGCCCTGACTGGGCCATCTCTGCCGGTGTTCAGAGACCTGCACCCTCATGCGTGACCTGCCCCCAGGTCCATGTGCCTGAACCTCAGGGCACCACTGCCTCTATGCACTTCTTGCTCTTAAGCCCTCTCTCTGACCAGTGTCACTTTGGGAGAATGACGGAGACCAATATGGCAGGACCCAGGGGAGGCTGAAGGTCTGGGTTAG
This sequence comes from Suncus etruscus, assembly GCF_024139225.1. Lineage (NCBI taxonomy): Eukaryota > Metazoa > Chordata > Mammalia > Eulipotyphla > Soricidae > Suncus > Suncus etruscus. The sequence goes on along the minus strand of NC_064854.1, from coordinate 15,482,801 downwards.
GTGTTAGACTCTGGTACAGTCAGGGTGGGAGAGCTGCAACACCATGTACTGTGAGACAGACATGCTCACCATGGCCTATGTGTCATCCTTCTCAGGCTGGTGGTGGTGGAGAGCCTCCACCTCTCACTTTACCTGCATGTTGTCATGTTTTTGGAAAGATCTCTAGAGAAGGACCAAGACTCACTTTGCTGAAACATGTCCATCCTTTCATCCATCCTTCCATCCAACACCTGGTATTGCCCCAAAAAAGGGGACTGTAGAAGATGGATGGAAGGACAGATGGATGTATAAATAGATAGGTAGGTAGATAGATAGATAGATAGATGGATGGATGAATAGACAGATGAATGGATGGAAGGATGAACAGATGGATGGATGGACAGACAAATGGGTGGACAGATGGATGGATGGACATATAGATAATGGACCAACAGATGACACGATAGGATGGATGGAAGGATGGATGATAGAAGGACGGATGGATGGATGACAGATGAATGGATAGATGAAAGGATGAATATATAAATAGGGAAACAGAACAACAGCCAAGCAAGCTTTGTGAAGGGGCAGCTGAAGGATGAGCAAAGTTGCCTGCATTTTCAGCTACTTGCCCAGGTCCTGTAGGGCATGGGCCTACCCTCTAGTTCTAATGCAGGAATATCGTTGTCCACAAGATAGTGTAGACCATCTTTAGCAGTATGCAGCCTCCCATACCCAATATGGGTTCCCAGGGACCATCTGGGGGAAGAGGCTCTGCTTATTAAGCACAGTGATTGGCAGAGGGGGAGAAACTTCAGACTAAGTCTGAAGTCTTAGTGGCACCCATCCCAGCCTCTATGGTTGGCTCTGTCTGGGGGCAGGCGACTGTCTCGTGGATGGGGTGAGCCCTCCATGGGCCAGAGTGGGCTCAGGGCTGACTTCCTCACAAGGAGGCAATGCTCCATCTCCTAATTAAGCAAACTCAAATGATCTTTATCTCTGTTGAAAAAATAAATCATCTCTGAGCTCATGTAATTTATTTTTTGCTTAGAATAAGACATTTAAAACATTTTCAAGGACATTATGTCTCCAGGCTTTAAAATATCAAGTAATTATCAAATCAATGATCATTTGGGGGAAAGTAATGAAGTATGGAAAATAACCACTTCAAACTATATAAATCATTACCACAAAGTATTTAAAACTGATGTCATTAGGAAAACACTTTAATAGTTAGGGCATTAAATGTCTTCAAAGTTTGATAAAAATTGAAATTATCTTCAAAATAATTTTCAAGAAAATCACCTATCTTTCAGCCCTTACCCTTAATCTGTAATTGATTGGATTTTGGATTTTCCACAAAATACTCCTGTGGGTAAATAACCTTTATCCTGAGGCCCATGGAATTGACTGACTTTATCTAAATCATGATGGCTCTGCAAATAGACAAGGCCACATTCTCAGAAAGATCCTCTTTGCTTTGTGATGTTTTATTACTATTTAGGTCAGAGCAACACAATAGTCTTTAAGTTTATTGATGCAAAATCATCGTGCACTCTGACACCTCATCCACTCACCCCTTATGACTTTCCTCTTCCATCCTTCACCCCATATTGACAGGGATGCTTTACTTTCATAGTACCACCCCTCAATGTCCCATGAGACTTCCTGTATAGATGTCTGAGACCACCCACCCAATGTCCCATGAGACTTCCTGCACCAATGACCTTGCACCTTATTCATTCACTCCACCCCCATTGTTCTCCAGGTCTGTATCAAATATACAGGTTGGTGATCAATTGTTCTTGTCTGCCCTGGCCTGGTTCTCTTGTCTCTCCCCTGAGCCCATTTGTCCTGAACTCATCCTTCTACCTAGGCTTGTTTCTCCAGGTCTGAGCCAGTCCAGTTCCATCCAAGTGCCTATGAGATTATGAGCTTGCCTCTTCTTAGTGGCTGTAGCGGACAGAGCTGTGTGGGTAGCTTCTTTGTCTCTTCAGCTTGGAAAAGCCACCCTTCCTGGCCCAAAGAGGATGGGAACTGGAGCTGGTAGACCATCACTCCTTTGGTTTCTGGCCATTTACGTACACAAGGTTTGTATGCAGCGTGGAAATCCCTGCTTTCAGCCCCAGTACTCATTTCTTGGTGCATCCCTCAGAGTCCTTCTGTGACTCGTGTTGCCATCCTGCACCTGCATTCAAACATACCTGCTTAGACCTCCCCACCACTGGACCTGTGAGAATTGGAAGCTTTTTCCTGTCTCAGGCCTTCATGGGAGGGGGCATGGGCCCCAACCTGAACTCATCTGGGGGTGGGAGAGTGGAGAGAATGTAAGGATAACAGTGAATCTCCAGTGTCCTTCTCTTCCTACACAAGAGAGGACCCCGAGCCCAGAATAGGATCTGTGTGGTCCCGGAGGCTGATTCAGGGCTGAGAGTGCTGCTCACTGGGATCTGTTGGGTTCACTTGAAGCCCCAGCTGTCAGATCTGTGCCCTGCATCCCTCCTCCTGTTAACAATGCTGCACCAAGCACTTGGAGTGGATTAGGAGGGGGAGTGCATGGATTCTGTTCTTGTAACAACAATCGGGACGTGCGCACCGGAGTGGAACCATTCACCAATGACCCATTTCCCAGGGCGATAATAATGCTTCTAGCTGGAGTCATAAACATCCCTCACTTACAGAGAGACAAACTCGGCACTCCAATGTTGCTCCAAACACGTTAGCCTGCGGGGACACCCATGGTGACTCATAGACATTGTTTGTACAGATAAGACATATTTCTGAATATCCCTTCTACATTCCTGGTTTGGACTATTGTTTTCTAAACACTGATGAATTTAGACAAAATAATAGCAAAAGAAAAAAAATACACATCACTGCAGATGTCTGTGATACAGTGATGGATTTTGGCTGGATGAGGGTGGGTTTGTAGGGTGAGTATATGAATGAAAGGGGGAGGTAGAAGAATGGAAAGATGGGAGGATGAATGGAGGAGGGAGCAATGCGTGAGTGGTTGCACAGATGGATAAGTGTTTGGATGGGCGGGTAAATGAAGATATGGAAGAATTGGTGGATGGATGATGGAGGGCTAGGTGAGTAGTTGAATGGATGGTGAATGGATGATGGAGAGTAAATGGATTGATAGATGGGTTCAGTGACTGGATAGATGGGTGGGTGGACAGTGGATAGATGGGTGGTAGATAGATTAATAGATGGATTAATTAGTGGGGATGAATGGGTGGATAGGTGAATGGGGTAATTATTGGATGGATAGATGAGTTAGCAAGTGATTGAATGGAGGGGTAGATGGATGGTTAAATGGATGAATGAGTGGTTGAATAGATGGAGGGATGGGTGAGTAGTTGGATGCATGTATGGTGTGTGGATTGATGTGGTTGGATGGAGGGGTGTATGGATGGAAAGATGAGTGGGTGAGTAGTTGGGTGGATGAATTAGTAGTGGGGTGGATATAAGGGTGAGGATAAACGGATGGCCATAGGTTAGGGGCACTGACTTGGAGTTCTGTCTTCACTGAGTTAAACATGACCACTTAATAATTATTAATTACCACTCATCTTTTCTTTTTGAGCCACATTTGGCAGTGTTCAGAGATTACCCCTAGTTCAACGACCAGGGATCTCTCCTGGGAGACTCAAGGAACCATATGGGGTGCTGGATTTGAACTGAGGCTGGCACCATATAAAGCGATATAACCCTACCCACTGCACTACCTCTTCAGCCCCTCACTCATCATCTTTACCATGTCCTTCATTTTTCAGAATCACTCATGCACACAGACACATATACAACCCCTAGAAATAACAAGTGAATAAACATAGCCTCTCTGCAAAGCTTAAAACGGGGCACATACGGAGGCCTTCTTTTATGGTGAAATTGCGGAAATTCAGAATCTGAGGCTCTGGGATGTGCTTGGGAGCTATTTTCCGGATGGAGAGTTAGTTCCCCAGCTCTGCAATGGGGGCTGGGCCCTTATCTCCCTTTCATCCCAGCTGTGGCAGGTGGCTAAGCTGGTAATGGGAAGCTAAGCAGTTTATTGCAGGTGGCAGTTAGTGAGCTGTCTGGAGCCTGGTGCTGATCCTCATGCTGGAACATGGGTATGACCCCAGGGGGTGTCCTGCAGAATTTCAGAGGAGCCATTTCAGGGATCAATGGCACTTCCATTACCATCTTCACGGTTAATCAATGACGTGTGCCTGGTGACACCAGGCCCAGCGACAGGCAGTGGGGTGCTTGGGGAAGGCTCGTCTGCCGAGTGGCCCAGCCCCAATCTCCTCAGTGAATTTTTCCTGCCACGGCCAAGAAATCTACAGCTCAGCATGTTTTACTCCAGTACCCCGGGAAGATTAAAACAGAATTGATGATACAGTTGGCAACAAATCGGCCTGTGCCTGAGTCGGGCTGAATAATGTCTGTGTCATATCGGAAAGGGACAAAACCCTCCTGAAAGGATAAAAATCAATGAGTCTGAGAGGTCTATTTTATTTTATTTATTTATTTTATTTTACTATTGTTTTTTGGGGGATTGGGCCACACCTGGTGCCACTCTGGGGTTACTCGTGCTCAGAAATTGCTCCTGGCAGGCTAGGAGGACCATATGAAGATGGAACCTTGGTTGATCCCAGGTCAGCTGCATTTAAGGCAAATGCCCTACCCCCTGTGCTATTGCTCTGGCCCCAGAAAGTCTATTTTAAATGTTCCTCAAATGTTTTTGAAACATTCTTTGTCTTTCTCCCTTTCTCTCATTATCATCTCAGCATGTAGATCTTGAATGCATCTTTCAGCAAAGAAAGTGAGAGGGCACTTTGCAGGGAGTTCACAACCTTTACCCTGCCACCCCCTTTCCTGTCTCAGCCCCTTTTCACTTGCTGGGAAGATTAATATTCAGTTGTTCACAGGAGAATTTAATGAGACTTTTAAAGATCCTACTTATAGGGGCCTGAGAGATAGCACAGCAGTAAGGTGTTTGCCTTGCATGCGGCCCATCTGGGAGGGATCTGGTTTGATTCCCAGTAATCATATGGTCCTCCAGCCTGCCAGGAGCAATTTCTGAGTGCAGAGCCAGGATTAACTCCTGAGTGCCACTGGGTGTAGCCCAGAAAGCAATCGCTCAAGTTAAAAAATAATGAAAAATAAGATCCTACCTATAAACATGCTCATTTCTTTGCTCTGTTCTTGATGGCTGTGGTGAGGTCGGTCACTAGCCAAAATTTCTCCACCTGCATTCCCAGAAAATCTATTTCTCCCCTGAAATTCCAACAATGGTGTAGGGCTGACAAGGTGAAGGTGGGAGGACATTTGCCTGGCATGTGGCTGACCTAGGATTAATCCCTGGCACCACCTATGATTCCATGAGTGCCAGTAAGAATGATCCTGAGCACAGAGCCAGAAGTAGTAAGTGCTGAGCATGGCTGGATATGGCCCCAAAATTAAAAAAATATATATGTAATGTTACAGAGGTCTTATATTTTTGTTAATTTAAGAAGTTCCACAAATGAGCCAGAGAGATAGCATGGTGGTAAGGTGTTTGCCTTGCATGCAGAAGGACAGTGGTTAGAATCCCGGCATCTCAGATGGTCTCCCGAGCCTGCCAGGAGTGATTTCTGAATGTAGAGCCAGGAGTAACTCCTGAGTATTGCTGGGTGTGACCCCCCGAAAAAAAATTCCACAAAAGGCAGCTAATTGAAGCTTTGAGATAACTGTGACATCTTAGTTATCACTGTGAGATTCTGTAGATGCAGGAAGAGAAGCTGAATTTTATCTGTCACCACTGGTTCAAGTATCTCAGGACATGGAACACCACATAGGTTGGATCTGAGCATCACCCACCCCAAGAATGGGACCACCCACTCCAGCAGGGTTGGTAAGGTCCAGGCCTTTGTTTCCAGCTGACCCACTGGAGCAGGATTGTAGGACCATACATTTAGGACGGACTAAGGGTCTGAGCAAAGAGAAAAGGCCCAGAAACCCCTGGCAAAGGGCAGGAAGGAAGACCCACCCCACTGGGCACCTCCTCAACAGTGGAGAATTAGGAAGAAGAAACTGCTCAAGAGAAAACTTCCTCACTTCCAAGATGGCAGGATCTCTGCAGGGATCATGGATGCTTCTAGAAACACCATGTGGGCAGATGGACTACAGTGTAGGTTCTAAAATCTAACCTATTACCTGGGATGGCTAACAGTTATTTAGGAACACAAACCTCCCCTGTTTGCCATGGATGTGCCTGAGGGAGCTGGGCAGTATCAGGAGACCAGGCAGGGCGAGCCACTCCTCTCCTCAGGAGTCCATGTCTGAGTCATTGTAACCTCCTTGGAAAGCAGATAGCTTCACAGTACACAGTATCCATGGACAGGTGGCATCACCTATTGAGTGTCTAAGGGGCAGAGAGTGTCATAAAGTGCCTTAGGGACAAATGGTATCACTAAACGGTGCCTGAGGGATCAATAGTGTCACCTACACAGTGTCTGAAAAATAAATCATGTCACCAACTGTGTCTGAAGGACAGATAGTGTCACCCATACAGTGTCTGGGGGGACATATGGTTTTACCCACACAGCATCTGAGGAATAGACCATGTCACCTACACAGTGCATGAGGGAAGATGGTGTCACCCACGCAGTGTCTGAGAATAGACTATGTCACCCACACAGCTTCTGAGGAACCCATGGTATCACCCACACAACGTCTGAGGGGCAAACATGTCACCCACACAGTGCATGAAGGACCAATGGCATCATTAACACAGGTGTCTGAGGAATAAACCATATCACCCACACAGTCTGAGGGACAGATGTGTCACCCACACAGTGTCTGAGGAATAAACCGTGTCACCCACACAGTCTGAGGGACAGATGTGTCACCCACACAATTTCTGAGGGACAGATGGTGTCACCCACACACTTTCTGAGGGAAGACAGTGTCACCCACACACTGCCTGAGGGACAGATGGTGCCATCCACACAGTGTCTGAGACATGGAAGACTTTGCATGACCTCAGTGGGTCCCAGCAGAGCCTGACCTACCCCAGAGCTGCTCTATCATCTCCTCACTAGAGTTTGCAAAGTCCCAACTCCAAACTTGAGCAGCTGGTTCAACTCCTGATGGTGTGGGCAGAGAGCAGAGGGTTTGGCCAAGATTTCCAGTTTTTGCTGGAAACATGAACAAGAGAAAATAAAGTGATGTGTTTGCCCTAATGACTTGACTACAAGTTACTGAAACAGAAAATTCATTTTAGAAGAGAATATGAACCCCCTTTCTTTGCCTGCCTGACGCCACATATTTTGCTGAAGGCTATCTTGTGTGGTTTCACAGGCATGCTGAAATCAGCAAAATAAAAAAATTCTGATAATTAATTTTACATGCATGATTAAAAAATTGAGTTCTACAAACCTATAGATTCTAAAAATTAATGAACTGCGGGAAATGTATGCTTTGCAAGAATGAATCATTGGAAATAGGAAAGTAGTAAAACATAAATAGTTTTTTTTTTTCTAACAAGGTTGTTTTCTGAGAATTCCTGAAGGATTCTAAGATGGGATTCGATAGTTTTCTGGAAAATAAGTTATACTTTTCAACACAATTTCAATTACAGCCTCATTCTCATGCTTCTGAAATATTGGAACTGATTTCTACTATTCTTATAACATTATTGAAATGATATTATATGCTTTATTCTCAAAGGACTCCAAATTTAAGTCTGATGAAATTTAGCATTCAGATAAAGTAGGATCCCTGGCATCCCTCCAATCCCCGAAAACAGGGACATGGGAAGAGACTCTTGTGGGATTTTGAAGGGCTCTCTTGGGAGCACAAAAAGCTGGATGGATGGATGGATGTGGCATCAACCTGTATGGTGTGAGCAGACAGAAATTTCCAGATACAACATTGGAACTCGAGTTTGAGTGGCTCAAGGTGGCCTCAGATGAGTGAGTCTTTGCTGAACCTCCCCAAATCCACCTCAGACACTTTTCACTCTGAGCAGGTAGTCTCTGAGTAGCAGTTGATGAGATTACAGCTCTGTGTCCACAGGACAGTGTTGTGAGGAGTTTATGCCACATTTATGGGATGGACCAGTGATTCGCCATGGTCTCTTTCCTGTGTGAAAAACTTAAAAAAAATCAAGTGAGCCATATCCTCCTTTAGGCCCCTCCAAACCCTTCTCTAGACACAGACATTGAAACTGCCCTGTTCCCTTGTCTTCTGAGACCCTGACAGACTGTGTCAGCCCACATGCCTAAGCTTTCCTTGACTCTGCACCTGGGGACTCTGTGGAACTGTGGCCATTTCTTCCTTTCCATGGGTCATGGAGGGAGCAGCCCAAGGTCATGCCTCACAGACCAAACAAAACCCAGTTGGAGATTAATTCTCCACACGCAAAGACAATCTGTATTATCATCTGATCACCAGAGCCCTTCCTTGGCTCTGGAGTGAGAGAACCATAACTGAATGATTGCAGCTGAGGTCTCAGGGGACCTCTCCTGTCTCAGACACAGCACCCCAACTGTTGGCTCCCAGAAGAACATTGCAGCTGGCATTGAAGAATGAGAACAAAGAGCATGTAAATTCTGAGTTGATCAGGGAAAATCAAGCCAGAGCAACAATTTCTTTCACACCTCTGAGATAAATAAGTGGTTGAATCTAATAATTTTATGCTGATGGAGCATTTGATTTTCAGGTTAGCGAGATAATAAACTATTTCCATGTGTTCTGTATTTAACATTTACCAATGTCTTTGTTCTGTTACTTGCAGGGAATAGCACTCAGATATTTATTTATTTATTTATTTTATTACACACAGGATGAAAATAGAGTACCGGACCCCAAGTCCTCTGCCCACCAAGCCTATGATTATCATTTTATGGTTTTCTGCAGTATTTCCTTTTCTATCTTCCATAATTACTATGCTCTGATGAAATGTAACAGATAGAAGTGAAGATGATAGAAATGGTTTCAACGAACACCTGCAGGAACCAGAGAAGAGACTCTCCAAGAGGCCCTGACAATTACCTGCCTACACAGATTCCCACGGGCGCCACATTATTAGCAAAGGTGTTAATAATGAGGTGCTAAACACTGCTCATCCTGGATAACAAGGAGCTAATTATCTGCCTCTATGGCGCCCACATCTTTCCAAAGTGGACCCAGGATGGGAAGAGCTTCCTAAACCCCCACAAGATGTTTCCGTGCACCATCTGGGACTGAGGCATGTCTCAGGTCATCTCGAATGATTTTTTGGAAGATCAGTTGCTTTTCTCCGACAAATACACACTTTTCTTTAAAGCCCACGTTTGAAGGACCAGAGAGCTAGTTCAGAGGGATCACTCCCTGCTCTGTGCTCAGGGGTCTCTGGGCGGTGCTCAGGGATGAGCCATTGTTGGCTGTGGGCAAGGCCTCCCCTATGCTCCCTCCAGCCCAAGCTTTGTCTGCTGGCTGCTAGTCTCTAGTCCCTGCCATCAGTGACTGTCTAAGTCCCATTTGTAATCAGCCCCTCCACCCCCGGAGCTGGGCGTCTCCATCCCTACACTGGGTTCCTCTAGTCCGACCCAACTTTGAAAATTCTCTTTGTGAGTTTGGCTTCAAACACATGAGGCTCCCACTCTCAGGAGCCAGTTGCTATGGAGATGCCCTCAGTGACTCTGGCTCGTGCTGATCCCATGGATCCCACTGAGCTTTCCAGAAGGCAGCTCCCCTCTCTGGGTTGCAGGAGAAGGTCTGTCCAGGGGAGGGATGGGGCCCAGGCTCTGCTGCTCCAGCACCTGCACTTCTGCAGGCTCTACCTGGGGACAAGGTGCCCACAAGGGCCAGGATTCTCCTGTCTGTTCTTTGGGGTCAGGGCTGGCTCCCAGTTTCCATATGCAATCTTTAGCTTGACTTTCAGTAAGTAGAACTTGTTCTTGTGCTGTGTTGACTCAGGAGAGGCATTGGCTCTACCAACAGTGGGGCCTCCTCAGCACTGTCCCCAAAATGTACATGTGTATCCAGTGACCCCCAAACACATGTGGGGGTCCATGTCCCCCAAACACATTGTGTTTTTGTTCAGTGTCTCCAAACACATTGTGTGTCCAGTGTCCCCACATGCCTTGTGAGTCCCTGCAGACTGACTGCCCATGTAGGTAATTGGAAATGGCAGTCTATCTGCACTGTTTGTGACAGGAGCCCCAGGAGAACTGGCCGCTGGAGACTGTCCCCTGAAATGACAGTTGGAACTGTTTTACTATTGGGGGAAGCTTAGGAAGCCCCTTACCCTGGGACTTTTATGTACACAGCGACACACAGGTCACTTCAGCCTCACATGAGCCATTTGGTGCAGGAAAGGTCAATGGTGCCTCACAGGGCCTGTTTCTATGGTGGCTGCTATGATGTCTTGGTGTGGCCCCACCTGTGGGGTTCCGTTTACTCTTTTATTTGTATTTTTGTGTATCCTCAAAGAGCTCCCAGAATGAGAAGTTGATTCCCATTCCCTTCTCCCCTTTTGGTGGGAGATCTTGGTAATATTTATCCGCAGCAAATAATCCACACAGACAGGAGGGGTAAGGGGTAAAAGGTTGGGTGCAGAGAGTCCTTTGTACACCTGCTGCTAGCTCCAAAACACACCTAGAGCCAGCCAGCCAACTCTGGCAAAAGACCCTGAAAACCTCGCTCCCAAACTATTTATTCGGCTCTCAAAAGCACTCCCACCTGGAAGGTCAAGGTGGGACAACAGGCAAAGAATTATGGACATGTTTTTATATACAACATCTCTTTTCTGAGGTTGGGGGGGCATCAAGGCGGTTGGGGGTCAGGGTGGTTCAAGGTCACTGGTGCTTGGGGTCATGCTGGGCCACTCACCCTGACCTCTAGGCTCTCAGTTCCAACCACCTCAGTGTTCTCTCCTTTGTCCAGCAACCTGAGCCACAGACACACAACCTGCCCACCTCACGCTGCCACCTGGCCATGACTCTGGGGCAAGAAAGAGCCACACAGATGGCAGCTGATCTGCCATGCCTCAGAGCTGACCCACTTGAGGCAGCTCACAGGTGGGTCACAGGTCTGCTGCTTTATCCTGTAGAAAGTGTGGCTGTGAGGAGCATTGGCCATGTGGCTGCATGGAGCACTCGGTGTGTGTCCATAAGGAGCACCGGGCATGTGACTTCAGGTAGCACTGGGCATGTGGTGACCCATGGGGCAGTGGCATAGCATCAGCACTTGTGGCCTCATCGACCTGGAGCTGCTGGACCAAGCCCAGCTCAGCAGTTTAGAGAAAACAGGTCACGGTGCCTCCCAGCCAGCAGTCCTCATGATAGGTGTACCTTGACTCCCACCCCAGGGCTTACGGGTTATGCTGCTGCTGATTGGCCAAACTGCCCCTTTTGCCCAGGTCCCCACGAACCTGTCAGTTATTCTCCCCAACCCTGGCCGCTGGAGCCAGCCAGGTAATGAGATGCTGATTGGGGACTCTAGAATTCACTTGCCGATGATTATGTGTTATTTTAACAGGAGAATGACAATAATTTCCTGTAATGCCACTTGTTAGGGTAATTACGCGGTAATTGCCTTATCAAGGTGTCACGAGGGAAGGGGGAGTCTCCCACACCACGCAGCTGCACTTCTCACTCCTGCCCCTCACCCTGCCCTGCACACCCCTGCTGGCCTCTCCCCCATGCCAGCAATACCTCTGTCCTAGTCACTCCTTCCTGTGTCCCTCTGCCCTTCTCATCCCTGCCCTTTCACCCTGCCTGTCCCACTCCTGCTGGCTTCTCTCTGCCTACCTCACCCCTGCCAGCAATACCTGTTGTGTATATAAATATTTTAGGGGATTAGTCTGTTGCTGACCCTAACCTGATCGGTGATTGTGCCCTACCCTAGGGTGTGACCTGGCATTCTGCCCCCACCCTAGGGTAGTACCTGATTCTGCTTCCACCATTGGTTGGTATCTGATCCCACCATTGGGTGGTACATGATTCTGGGGGATAAAAACAAGGGTCTGTGGAAGACTCTAGGGTTTTTTGCTGGAACTGAGGCTGAGTCTTTGGACTTCAGTCTTGTCCACCGAATAAAGCTAATATTTCCACAAGCCTGACTGTCTTCGAGCTGTTTACCCGCTGTTTCACCTCAGAACCGTCAGCTAGACAGGGTGGCAGATGCATGCTCCGAGCTGGAAGAGAAAGGCCTCATCCTCCATCCCTCGATCAGTCAACCTCTTCAGGGGCTGACTTGCAACAATACCTTTGCCCTAATCTCCCTGCCTGCTTCTCCTTTGCCCTCCTCATTCCTGCCACTCAATCCTGCCCTATTCACCCTTGCCCTCTTCATCCTGTCTGCCTCATCCCTGCCCTCTTCACCTCCTGCCAGCCTTACCTCTGCCCTCTTCATCCCTGCTGGCCTTACCCTTACCCACTCACCCCTGCCAACTCAACTGTGCCTCCTTATCTGTGCCCATCCATCCCTGCCTCCTCTCTTTTGCCTAGCACTCACTGTGCATCACACTTGCACAAGCTCACCTGGGATGGGCATTGTGACTTCCCCATGACAGTGAATCAAATGGGATGGGCATTGTGACTTCCCCATGACAATGAATCAAATAAAGCACACGTGCCTGTAACATCTCAAGTCATAAAGACAAGATCTTCCTTGTGGGTTCAGTCTCCCACAGAAGCTCTGTGGAGAAGGCTGGGTCTCAGGTGTGTATAATAGGTGGGGCCCAGAGCAGGGAGACTTTATGTGAGCAGTGCGGGTTTGAGGTGAGAGAGTTGGGATGAGCTCAGCATGGAGATGGGCCTCTGTGTAAAGCTAGGGATGAAATAGGACTCATTATGTTTTCCAGGATGGCCCAGTACCTCTTCCTCCCTGGGTCAATGCAGCCATGGTCACTTCAGCGGGACCTTCCAAGGGGTGCCGGAGCCTAAGCCCCACCCTCAAAGGCTGATCTAAGTGCTACAGCTTCAAGATAGGTTGCCTTCTCAGGGTCACACTACTGTGAGGGAGGACAGGTGGGTGATGATGGGGACTGGGACAGGCCTGTGCAGAGTTGGGATGAGGGGCCTCTAAATTTCTTTTTGGGGGCCCCTTGATTCCAGGATTCAGGAGAAAGTGGTGGAAGAAACTGACTGTGGGATGAATGCAGAATATGGTCTGTGCAGAGGGCAGATTTGAGTGGCTGCGTTGAGGAAGCAGGAGAAGAAACAGGCCGGTGAGTCTGAAGAGAGAAGAGGTCCCAGAAGGCACTGGGGACAACCTAGGGAGGTCAGCAGGGAAGGCAACATGGTAGAGACAATCTCATGGAACCTGTGGTAGGGTGGTCAGTGGGACCCTACCTGACATAGGTGTAGGTCTAGATGGGTTTCCATCATCAGAGAAAGTAGGAGCATGTCTTGACTTGGTGACCCTGGTGGGACACCTACACGATGTGTGTTGGCTCCTACATAGATTCCAGCCCTGCTTCCTCTCCCTATTAATTCTGAATTAGAAAACTAAGCTGTACAGCCTCAGGAAAGACCAAGACAGCTCTAAGGATGGAACAAGTGTTTGCCTCTTGATTCAGTGCTGCTAATTAGACACATGAAAAGAAAAGCCAAACAAACTTTGAAAGTCAAAGCCCTTTGGATTTTCGAGCCCAGCTCTGTGGGGAGGGATTGGTTGCATCTCCATGTTCTGAATAGCTTAGCTGAGAAGTTGGGGGCTAAAAAGAAGGGCTTCCTCCCTGTCCTCTGTTGTTAGCATCAAGGAGAATTTGCACCCCCAGCTCTGCCACCCCATGCTGGAAAACACTTGAGGTACAGTCCCATGGGAAACCTTTTGCCCAAAGCTGTGTGAGGATCTGGGCCATCCAAACTGTCCAGAAGGATAATATGGCCAGAGAAGCTTGAAATCAGGCAGAGATCAGTCCTGTAGGGGAAGCACCAGGGGCATAGCACGGACAAGGTAAAGCAGGACTAACTGCACCCAGAGGGACCCTAGAACACCAGGGGGTTGCCACGCAAGTGGACTTGTTTCTGGGCAAGTCACTTTCCAGAAATGTCATCTCACTGTTCTCATGCAAAGCTTAAAATGAAGATATCAGAGTCAGTAAGGAAATCTATGTGGCTTTATTTTCTTTAATTTTTTGCTGTGTCTCCTATAGCTCAAAATCCTGGGGTTTATCCTTGTGCATTTTGGACAAGTAGCCTGTTGTTCTCTGGTGAGGGTTTGAGGGTTCAGTGTTGCGAATACCTGGCCATACTCTGGCCTTCATGGTTGCATGTGGCAAAGCTTAGAGACCACATAGCTTGGGGAGGAAAAAGAGTTGGCCATATCCAAGCATATGCCTTATCCTGTGCTCTCTTCAGCACTTCAGACCATTTCATGGAAATGGTTAGAAAGATAGGTAGAAAGAAGGGCAGATAGATTTAATAATGTCTATAGATATATAACAAGAGAGAGATATGGTTGAATAATAAATAGAAAGATATTTGGACAGATAGATAGTACATACCAGATGGATGGACAAATGTGTAAATTATTTAAAAGGTATGATGGATGGGTCACAAATGATGATGGTGACTGCAGAATAGAGGATGATAGATACAGGATGGACTAGATACATGGATGGATAGATGGATGGATGGATAGTTGGATAGATGGAACAAATGGATGGTGGGTGATTAATGAGTGAATAGATGACATGGATGAATGAATAGATGAGTAGATGATGATGATGATGGTGATGATGATGATGATGGTGATGATGATGGTGATGGTGATGATGATGATTGACCAATAGATAATGAATGGATGGATGTACAAGGATGGGTGCATAATGGATGGATTGGGGGCTTGATGGTTGTATGGATAATGGTAATGTAGGATGAATGGATGGATGAGGATGATGCATGGTGAATAGATAGAGATGGATGTATGTTGGATAATAAAGAGACAGTGGATGGATGGACAGATGGACATGGATAGGTGGATGGAAGATGGATGGATGATGGGAGATGATGGATGAGTTAATGATGATGAATGAATTCAAGGTGTCTAAGGAATGATGGTGAAGGATGGGTAGACATGAGTGGATGATGGATGGAAAATGTGGAAGACATGATGAGTGTATTGATGATGGGTGATGGCTGAATAATGGATGGATGGTGGACAGATGGATAGATAATGGAATGGACCATGAACAGATAGTTCTATCTGGCTAATAAATAGGATGATGGATGATTGTAGCATATGAGAATGGGTGCATGATGGATGGCTAATGGATGAATGCATATGCAGACATACTTATTAAATCTATACTAAAGTGCTAACTCATAATTTAATGTTTTATTTGTTTCTTTAATATTTATTATTATTATTATTGGGTTTTAGCTAAATCCATTGTGCTCATGGCCTATTTTTGTCTTTATACTCAGGGATCACTCAGGGCATGGCCCAGAGGACAATATGGGTGGCCAAGTACAAGGTCAGTCCTCTACCTACTGTACTATCTTCCTAGATTTAAGTTTTATTTAATAACTACTGCTTTAGTAATTTTGTCTTCTTTTCATGTTCATTACAAAGTAATGGCATGATTATATTTTAGTTGTATATAAAAATGAACTAAAGGGAATCATTATATTTCTCTTAATTATTATCATAAGAATCAATGGATTTGTAAAATACACCTGACTATATATATTTTTACAATCTGGTAGAATATGGTTCTATACAATAAACAATTACTGCTAGAAAACTATGTCATAGATTTTATATTATAAAATTTTTTTTTAAATTAAGATATTTACTTAGGGCCTGGAGAGATAGCACAGCGGTGTTTGCCTTGCAAGCAGCCGATCCAGGACCAAAGGTGGTTGGTTCGAATCCCGGTGTCCCATATGGTCCCCCGTGCCTGCCAGGAGCTATTTCTGAGCAGACAGCCAGGAGTATCCCCTGAGCACCTCCGGGTGTGGCCCAAAAACCAAAAACCAAAAAAAAAAAAAAAAAGATATTTATTTAAGCACCATGATTGCAAACATGTTCGTAGTTGGGTTTCAGCTATTAAAAAAAAGGACACTCTTCTTCACCAGTTCAATAGTAAGCTTATAGGTTGGTAATTAACCAAGAGAAGGTCTCTTAGCATTAAAGCTTCATGATTCTAAAGTCCAGTAAAGACTTTTGTTGCCTCAAATTCCACCCTAGGAGCTAGGACTCAGTGCGAAGAAACCAAGACAGTCAGAATTTCCTTTCCAACTTCCCCACTGAGTCAATACTTCATTTGTTCTAAGTCAAAATAGTTTTGCTTTTTACTTTACAAACAAAAAAGACTGATATGTTAACACATTAGGGATCCTCTGGAGTTTAGAAAGATGAATCACATCAGGAGTTAGGATGCCAAGAAATGATCACTATAAACAGGTCTCAGTAAACACCACACAAAGCCAAAGCCCCTGCTTCTTTCTATCAGCCCAGACACAACTGTCCAGGAGATTGGGAAGTGGTATCAAGCCTAAGGCACTCATCCTGCACAAGGCCAACCCCAGGGCCATCCCCAGAACCACCTGATTGCTTAATGTCCTGAGGTACATACAGCTCGAGGCCCCCAGCATTGATAGGGTGGCTGGGGAGCCCCATCATCAGGAGGCAGAAGCAGCAGTTCATCTCTGTACCCTTTTCAGTGAAATCCTTGAGGAGTATCAGGGTCCCTCTAGACCAGGGGTCTCAAACTCAATTTACCTGGGGGCCACAGGAGGCAAAGTCAGGGTGAGGCAGGGCCGCATAAGGGATTTCACAAAAAAAAGTCCTTAAATGTCATTATTAACAGTTTTCATTATTTCTTCTGAACATGAATAGAACACTGAGTGAAGATCATGAACAGTTCTTCTGAACATGGCATCTTTTGCCTATTCCTTGCTGCCAGAGACTTGACAGCACTTCTTCTCACAAATCTGAACCACATTTGGCTTTAGAGAGGAAGCAGTTGAGACCCTCAATATGGCTTGAAGATGATCATCATTAAGTCTAGACCTGTATTTTGACTTATTGAAGTTCAATGTGGATAATAACTTTTCACACAAATATGTGCTCCCAAAAAGGCACATGATGTGCTTAAACATTTGGGAAAGCTCAGGGAAGCTGGGGGGCAATTCTCTCAAAAGTTACCCATGCATGTCTGCTTTTCCACTAATCTCCCTGAACTTGGCTTTGAGATCAGAGTTGCATTGCAGGTCAATGAGCTCCATTTGAAGCACAGGAGGGACATCTTGCACTTCAAAGGAAAAGGGGTACACAAAAATTTGGAAAGTGGCTCTGTTCTTTTTGAAGTCTGCAAATCTGTAATCAAATTCCTTCTCTAGCTTAAAAATAGCATCAACATATTGCTCACCATTGAATGGTATGCCTGCATCCACAGTTCCTTGCATGCTGGGAAATGGCAAAGGTTTGTCTGAGAGAGCTGGGATTTCCATAACACAAGTTTTGTGGAGAATGCTCTCACGTTGTCATAGGCAGCACTGATAAGCTGCCCCGGGGCCTTGTAACATCTTGTTTAGTACATTCATTTAGTACATTGTGTGCTGTCAACAAGAAAAGCTAAGTCCATGAGCCATTTGTGATCACTCAACTCAGAAACAGCATTCCTATCCTTCTCCATGAAGGCTTTCACTTCTTTTCTCAACTCAAAAAATCTTTTCAGGACATTTCCCCTGCTGAGCCAACATACCTTGGTGAAATAGAGCACATCTCCATATTCTGACTTCATTTCCTCTAAAAAAGCATGGAACCTCCTGTGCTTTAAGCCCTTGGATCTGATTTGGTTGATGCATTTCACAACAACAGGCATCACATTGTCACATGGCAGGCATTTACTGCAAAGGGCCTGCTGATGGATAATGTAGTGAAGAGCAATGGCCTTCTCTACACCCTCCTCTTCAAATTTTTTTGAACAAGTGCCACCAGTCCATTTTTCCTCCCTGTTATCGATGGCACTCCATCGGTTATTATTCCAACATACCTCTTGCGTGGCAAACCTGCATTCTCAATGGCATCATTAGCGGTGGTCTGGTCATGCATTGGAATTATTGTGAGCAGCTCCTCTGTCAATTCAAAATTGCAATCAACACCACGGACATGAATTGTGAGCTGTGCAGTGTCTGTTATATCTGTGCCCTCATCAAGAGCAACTGAGTATGCATCAAAACATTTGATTTTCTCACACAGTTGACGATAAATGTCACTTGAAATGTCAGAAATGCTCTCTGCCACAGTGTTGGCAGAAAGGCTGATTTTGCTAAACTGATCTTTCTTTTCTGGACAGATAATACTTGCAGCCTGTAACATGCATTTTTTTTTAACAAACTCTCCTCCTGTGAATGGTTTTCCTGCATTAGCAATTATCTCACTAACCATGTAACTAGCTTCGACTGATGCAACATTCTCTTTGGTTGCTTTCTTGAAGAAATCTTGTTGCCTCATTAGATATGCTTTAAGACTGGCAACCCGCTTGGCTCTCTCATTTCCTTGATATTTTGCACATTCCTCAGCATGGTTAGTTGAATAATGGCATTTCAAGTTGTATTCCTTGTGCACTGCAACTTTCTCTGAGCAAATAAGACATGTGGGGATGCCTCCGTGCTCAACAAAGAAATACTGCGTCTCCCACTTTTCCTGAAATTGTGCTCGTCATCAATCTTTCTCTTCACTGCAGGCTTTGATGAAGTCATGATGAAGGTATGACAAAATTTAATTCCGTAATAAACTTCTCTCCCTTAGGCCTCCGATAATTCAAGGGACAGCGGGCAGGAGCATCAGAAATGACGTCTGCGCTAGGTGCAAAGTATTCGCGATTATTCACTTACCGAATATTAGCAATAAAAAATCGCATTAGTAAGAAAAAAATCGCAAAAAATTGCATTAAACATTTGCATACCCAGAACAGAACTGCTCGGGGTATGTGAATGTTTAATGCGATTTTTTTCTTACTAATGTGATTTTTATTGCGATTATTCGGTAAGCGAATAATCGAGAATACTGTGATATTTGAAGGCAGGCTGCGGGCCACAAAATGTTGTACGGAGGGCCGCAAACTGCCTGCGGGCCACGAATTTGAGACCCCTGCTCTAGACTATCCCTGCAAAAACAGTCCATTGGGGGAAATTTTTTTTGGCTGCCAACTAGAGTGTTGGACACCTGCCCTGAAGCAGAACTATTCTCATGGCTCAGTCAGGCACAGTGAGCCCTTTCCTGTAGGAATGTGTCACTTCAGGCTGTGCTGAGGAAGGACATGGAAGTGGGCCTGTCCCCTCCCCCCAGCTGGCTGACCTTTCTCTAACTCGTCCACTGGCCCCACCTCAGTTCAGCACTCAGACTTGTGCAGTTGGCAATTAATACTTCGCTTTCATTCACCAAATGAGTGCCATGAATGCATTCTACAATAAAACCACTCTCTCCTGAACATTCTATTTTGACACAGCCTGAGTTTAAATTGCTGAAAAAGGAAAGGGAAGGGAGGAGGGACAGAGAACCTGAGTAGGTGTTTCCACACAGAATATTTTTTAGAAGTTCTTGTTACAATTAGCAATGGCTGAGGCAACAGTTATTAAGAAACAAAGATACATGATTGCCACAGAGGCTCCCCACAAGTGAGGGGGATTCATTTGTGGGCATTGCATTTGGGAATATATATTTGATGGAAGATTCTAGTTAATGCACTTTAGACATGAGTGTTGAGTGACACCAAGCATAGCCCACATCGCTGGCAGATGTTGTCATTCAGCCTTCCCCTCCTCTCTCCGGACTGGGTGGGCATGTCCCTTTGGATGCCAAGAGCAGCTTTCAGATCTGGTGAGCTTGGGCTTGGCAGCATTTTTACTTCATTTTTAAAAATATCCGAAGATAATACCATGGAAATAATAGGGTAGAAAATTATATAATATCTTTTCTGAAAACTGCTATCTTCTTCCATTATCTTGCCAAATATTTCTAGAGTTTTCCAGCCTTCTGCAGCCATTCAGGTGCCTGGTGCTTCCTAGTTGGCCCCTTCCATTTCCTATCAGATGACATTGATGTGTCTATGTTGGGCTGTTGGCCCTGATCTGAGCCAATGACCTGAAAAGTCCTCTTTAGGCCTGTTCCCTGCAGGTCCACAATGGAGAAGGTGGGTCAACCTAGCTTCAAACTAGGAGAGAGCAATCTGAAGTTTTAGGAGTACAATTCAGGGCATGGGACAGTGTTGGTGGGGTGGATTCTGTCCAGTCATGTGGCCTTTAGAAAGAGAAATAGCCATAAGCCAAAGCCATAGTGTTGAATTAGAACACTTGCCTTGCACACTTCTGACCTTAGTTCAATTTCTTCCACTGAGTACCATCCCCTGAGCCCTGCCAGCAGCAAGTCCTGAGCACAACCAGAGGACCTGGCTCAGCTCACCACGTCTCCTGTGTACCCTGTTGCTGTAGTGCTGAGAAGACACAGTAGCCACAGAGGACACTAAGCAAATCAGAAAGGTGGGGCCAGTGAGTGCTTCCTAAGAATCTGAGCTCAGGAGGGAAAGGCCGTGAGGACTTTGGCCCTGAGAGACATGGAAGGGCTGGTCACTTGCCCTCACATTGCTGACCCTTGTGGGAGCACTGGCAGGAGAAATCCCTGAACACAGATGGGTGTGGTCCCCAAATAAGTAAAAACCTAAAAGATGTGAGCCTGGGAGAGGCCCATCCACTCTAGAGCATTCACTGGGATGATGTGGTCACAAGTCAAAGGGAAGGCATCTCTGGAGACAAATCTAAAGGAAACCTCAATGTTAGCCAGAGAGGGAAAGGGAAAGGGAAACAGAGAGAGAGAGAAACAGAGACAGAGAGCATGCTTCTCATGAGTGCCTTGACTTTAAGGACTCTGAAGGTTCTGTTCTTCTCACTTGAAGTTTTGAACTGTTCTGATAGGACCCAAGTCTATGCCAGGAAAACGCTCTTTCTTCCTCACCCCTGCTTGAGTCTCATTTAAACTTAAGCTCTTCCTCTCTCACTCCTGTTTGAGAATGTCTCAAACGCTCTCCCTTCCTTACCACTGCCTGAGAACGACTTTGCAGCAAACTGGCAAGGAGCTGAGAACCCAGTTCTCTCAGTTTCTCTCAGAGCTCATCAGGAAGACCTGTCCAGGACTCAGACATAAGAGCAGACCCAACCTCACCAAACCTATTGTTCAGATTACTCCCATGCTCTGACTGCCAGGAAGGCAGGGTCGTTTGACTAGCCCACTTGGCGGCCTTGTCTTTCCAGAGGGGCAGGCCACAGCCTTCCGAATCATTCCAAAGCAGGGACGTCAGTGCTCACTTTGGCTCCTGCAAACCAGCAGCCACCAGGCCCCGCAGTACCATCCCTTCCCAGCCCAGAAGACACCAAGTTCAAGGGGGCATCACTGCCTTCCAGAGTCACTTCTTGCCCATCTTAATTACTATTCCCACAACTAAGAGAGCGGGGCAGGGCAGGCCCTGACAAAGGGGAAGTGAGTGTTATCCTTCTCTTCTTCTCTTTTGACTCCCGGCTCCCTTTGACTCTAAAAACCATAAATAGCTTTATTTCTCGTTAATGGAGTAATTTATATAGTACCTCAGCTCCTCATCGACAGGGCTCTTTATCCCGTGGCAAATGTGCAGCATTTGCCGAATCAATTACTTGAGTTATGAAGAGGCACGCGGAGCGGCACGTCACCCATTCTTCTCAATAACAAAGGAGAAAACACATTAAAACGCAGCATTGATGGGTGGTTGCGAGTGGCGGTCAATGTGCACTCCCAGAGTCGAAATTAAAAGGCAGTTAGGAGAAAATTGTTTTCTCTGGCCATCAGTCACCCCGTGAAAGGCCTTTTTCACGATGATTAATTAAAAGCCAAAAAGAGAGAGCGAGAGGGAGTGAACTTTAATAAAGTGTGTGGCCGGGGTGCGGTAATATCACGAGTTAATGGACGGTGCTTTGCCCTGACTAAGTGTTATTGCTCCAGTCCATAATTTCATCTTGAGAATGGGCAAAGGAGTGAATCTTCCTCTTCGTAATTGAGTATTGATTTGAAAATAAATGGCAGTGAACTCCCACGGAACTGTCAGAAGATGTCCTGGTCGGCCCTGACAATAAATGATTTCTGGTCCTTCTGAAAGCGATGCATCAGCCTGGGCCTTAAACACACGGAGACGCGTCATCTGCGGGGCGCTTTGTCAAGTGTCCGTGGCTGCCGACTGGACGGCTCACCGCGGGGCGGGTGCCCTCGTCCCCAGGGCTGGCTCAGACTCCATTATCCACCTCCTTTGTAAAATGTTTCCTTGAATTTGGAAAGCAATTTTCAAACAGCAGGCCCCAACCCTTGGTTCTCCTCCCAAAGAGCAGCTCCCTGCTAACGGCTGCACTTACAGCTTGCTTTGCAGAGGGAAGGAGTTGCAGTGTCATTATAAATGTTTCAGCGGCTTTGATAGATTTTCATTTCCACGTGATAAGGAGCATAATTGGCAATGATCTAACTGGGCACAGAAATTACCCAGGCCGTGGCTGGCAGCTCCATCAATGTATTCTGCAGACAGGACTAAGAGAGGATTCTGAAAAGAACGCTACGGCCTGTCAGCCTCTGCAGGGGGCCTGCGGCAGGGCACCTCGCTCATGCTTGGCCCGACTCCTGACAACAGGGTACCCTCCATTCCTAGCGTTCAGACCCACGATCTTTGTTCTGGGAGGGAGAGCCCTTGGACCACAAAATTCTGTATTTCCCGTTTGCACATTGGTTGCTTAATGCCACGCTCGAGGAGGGACAGAACCTCTGGGGAGCAGTGAGTCTCGCTTTCCAACTAATTACCAAGCTGTGCACAGCCCAAGGTGCTTTGTTAATCACACAGGAAGCCTGTCTCATGCCATTCGGAGTGTTTACCAGGGGAACACACCTGCCCCGCTGTTTCCTTATTAGAATTAGGAAAATTCTCTCCAGTTGGCACCAGAGGAGCCGTCCTGGGGTGGTGGTGTGTTGGCTTCCTCTGACAGGACCAGAGACTTGCAGAGATGGGTCCCCCAGTTTTGCTCCTATTAGCTTCCATGGTTCACCCAGTTACATCAACGAAGAAAAATAAGTGGAACTTTCTAAATTACCTTCCATGGTGTGGGCAGGCTGCAGAGATTGTGGGATCTGTGGGCAGTTCTGTGGCTTGGCTGGCTTTGTGGACTGGCCCTCCCTGGGGTATATCCTAGACCAGCACTGTGGTCTCTATTGTAATAAGACCCCTAAAGTTGCCTAGTGGTTCTCCATGCCCCTCAGACCATCTGCATAGCAAATTTTGGGGGGTTTGCTTGTGTTTTGAGGCCATATCTGTTGATTTTCGTGCCCTATGCTTGACTTTCCACTCAGGTATATCTCCTAGTAGTGCTCAGGGGACACCTGGGGGGCAAGGATCCAGGTTACTGCAGGCAAGGCAAGTGTCCTCCCCACTGTGCTATCTCCCCAACCCTGGAAGTCACATTTTTATCATGTGAATGTAAAAAGTCAGATGAGACAAATCTGTATATTAGCACTCAGGGTTTAGAGAGAGCACATGTGTGGCCTCCCAAGAGGAGGAAGGCCAGCTTTTTGAGCCATTGGCAGTGTGAAATGGAGTCTGGGGTTCTGAGGGCCTGCAGATCCTAGCCTCAGGGAATCAAATTGAACTGTTCTGGGCATGTTCTCCACTCTATCCTCTCACCTGTTCTTTGTTTCCAAATAAGCTCATTTGGCTGGTGGAATAACTGAAGGCTTTCTCTGAAGGTCAGGAATGATCAAAATGAGGTTGACATTGACATTTTATTTGTTTGTTTGTTTGTTGGGGGGCCACACCTGGTGGTGCTCAGAGGTTACTCCTGGCTCTGTGCCCAGGAATCAATCACTTCTGGCAGGCTCGGGGGACCAGTGGGATGCTGGGGATGAAATCTGAGTCAGCCTCATGCGAAGCAAATGTTCTCCCCACTGTGCTTTGCTCTGGCCCCTCACATTTACATTTTTAACATATATTTTAGGCATGAAGGGGGGTTGGTGGTTTTCAAAACTGCTTTGTATGCCCAATATTATACATTGAATATTCCAGCACTACACCAAACAATATTTTGAAAGTCATAGGAGACATGTAAAACCATAGATATAATTACCCTGTGGCTCATAAGTTGCTGTCTGGACTCTCCCATACACACTTAAACTTAATTTGTTTTTGTTTTTGAACTACACCCTGCGGTGCTCAGGGCCTACTGCGGTGCTCAGGGCCTACTCCTGTCTCTGCACTCAGAGATCACTCCTGGCAAGGCTCAGGGAACTGTATGGTGGTTTGAATCAGGGCCACTACATGCAAAGGAAGTGCCTTACTCCACAAACAACCTCTCTGGCACTTTAAATGTATTTCTAAAAACCACACAGATGGCTTTTTGATCGTGTCTCCTGTGTAATGTCACATTCACACCAGTTCCTAGGAAGATGTGCTCTTGGAGCTTTCCAGGGAAGAGAGTGGCGTGTCCCAGAGGCTGGAATAGACTTCCAAGTACCTGCCCTCCCAAGTCCTGAGCACTTCCCAGGAGCTAAACGCTCTCCAAGATACTGAATGTGGGCCCATGATTTTCTCCAGGGTGCCAAATGTAGGGTCGTTTTCTTTCCAGGGTGCTGATAGGTGAGGTCTCAGCTCTCTAGGTTGCTGATTGAGGGATGACCCTGTGGGTGGGCAGACATGTGGAGGAGGACAGTGCCCCTTGCTGGCTCCAGTTCTCTCGTTTCCAAGGCCTGCCTTGGTGGAGTTCAAGTCCTAAGTGCCTGCATCTTGCTGAACTGCTCTCCTGCACCAGGTCATTTGATGCACAGCTCAGCTGAATTAGTGTGGACCTCAGCCCCACAGCATCCTGGGTTGGGCAGGGCCCTCTGAGAGGTGCCAGGGGTCAGTATTTTTCCTGCTCTAACCCATGCCAGGTGGCCACCTCCTGGGACAGGCTAGACCACCTACAGGGCCAAGGGAAGCATCAGATGGCGCTTGGGAACTTCCAACTGCAGCACACCCTCTGCCCCTATGACAAGACCCCATAGGCATTCCAACCCCACTGCCCCAGTCAGGGTTGGGGACCCTGCCAGCTCAGCTTCCTCATTTCCTGGGTGCTTAGCAGGAGACCCATTCTGGATGTCTCTTGGGCTGTCTCTCCTGCCTGCACCCCAAGGTTTCTCACACCCACCCTTTGGAAGAGGGGGTCTGGGGTAGTGTGCGGTAGCAGTGAGGGGGTCAGGCTGGCAGCAATGTCTGGGCTCCAGGCTGATTTCCCACCCACCTGTGAAAGTCCCCAGGGGCCCCTTAAACAAGGACATCTGATCTTCCCTCCTGCTTCCTCCAAGATGAGCCTCCCCCGCATGCACACCCGACTTCTCCCTGTACAATTTCCTCCGCTCTGTCATTAGCGGGGAAAAATCTGGCCACTCTGCCTCTGCTTAACCAAGATGCCTTGTGCGCAGACCTGCCGGGGCGGAAGGTCGGTGTGGAAACGGTTCTCTGCTCCCAGAGGCACGTTCCGGGCTGCATCGCGCCCACAGATTAGCACCATCTCTCCCTAGAAGGAAGGAGCTGGTGCACGAGCGGGGAGCTGTGGGCACATGGCCTCAGGGCTCTGCCTGGAATGCATTGCCACAAATTATCTCATTTCGTGTATTCAGGGACTTTTATTAGCAAAATGATAGAATAGTTTGGGATCTGGCAAGAGAGAAGACAGTCTATGGAGGGAGTGTGGGGCCATGAAATACAGAGATGGGATTCAGATGGGCCTGAGCCAGACCCAAGGGCCAGCCTGGTCCCCACCAACTTGATGGTCCCCAGGGGTACTCCTGGGCACTGCATCCTAGGCTGAAGGCCCACTTCCCACCATGACCACAGAGAGCAGATGCAAGTAAACCTGGGTCCCAATTTTCCGGCTAATAATTCCATTTCTCTAAACCATTTGGCATATGTAGCATGTAGTTTCATACCCAGGCAATGAAGGGCAGATCAGAGACCACCTCTTCACCCTCAAAATCAAGGCATGGGGGGGGGTTCTCTGAGGGCCCAGGTATATGTGGGAACCCCAATATGTGAAGGTAATCTGAAACTCATGTTCCCATCCCTGCTCCCCCATCTCTCTTTCCTCCTCCCTACCCCCCCACACCTCTGTTCACATCTGCCCCTGATCCCTGAGGCAAGGCCAAAGGCTCTCTCTGTCTTCCCCTCTTCTCTCTCACCCCCCATATATCTGTCTCCTGTGTGGATTTACGGCCCTGGCCTTTTTAGAACACGAGATAGATCAAGGATTCTGCCAATATTCTTCCCTGAAGTGGGCCTGACCAGGACTGGGGCAGCGTGATTTACAGGCCTTGCCCTGTGCTGCTGCCCAAGAGCCACATCCTTGTCTCTGCCATGAATAGCCTCAGGCAGGACACACTGAGGCCCATTGAGGCCACAGCACCTCACCTGCCCTCACTCGAGACCCAACTCGAGTCATTGCCCAAGATGAGGGGCCGTGGACTCAAGTCCCAAAGGAGCAATACAGACTTTGTATTCCAGTGGTCAAGGACACTGTAATTGTGCCATTGGCTGAGCCTCCTGCTGCCTCTTAGCAAGAGGGGAAGTTTCTGATGGTGTCAGAATTTTCTAGAACTTTCATCTCAACATTGTGAATGGGATGGTCTCTAACAACTAATGATTCTTTTGTGGGGAGTGTCACAGACTGTGACAGAAGGTGTCACCACTTTATGTCCTTAACACTGCTTTATTGCTTCATGTCTGCCACACCAGGACCTCTGCTGTCCCAAGTCCCCTTCCTAACCCTCCCCAGACCCTCTTCTTAGTGCTATAGGCAATAGCATAGCAACTATTTCCAATAGTCAGTGACCATTCTCACCCTGTTTCTTTCATCTCCACAGAAGAGTGAATTCACTTGAGCTTTCTCTTTCTCCTCAGACTCAGCCTGTCAAATTTTGACAAAGGAGCCATGTCTATTAAACAGCATAAGGAGAATCTCTTCAACAAGTGCTGCTGGAAAAACTGGATTATTTCATAGGAAGGAAAGAAAGAAGGAAGAAAGGAAGAAAGAAAATAAGGGAGGAAAGGAATATGGAAGGAAATAAGGGAGGAAGGGAGGGAGGGAAGGAGGGAGGGAGGAAGAAAAGAAGGGTGGGAGGAAAGAAGGAAGGAAGGGAGGAGAAAGGAAAGAAGGAAGGAAGGGAAGGAGGGAGGGAGGGCGGAAGGAAGGGAGGGAGGGAGGAAGAAGGAGGGAAGGGAGGGAGGGAGGAAAGGAGGAAAGAAGGAAGGGAGGGAAGGATAGAAGGAAGAAAGGAGGGAGGGAAGAAAAGGGGGAAAGAAATTATGAAGGAAGGAGGAAGGGAAGACAGGTAAGGAAGGAGGAAGGAGGGAGGGAGAGAAGAAGAAAGGAGGGAGGGAAGAGGGATGGAATAAAGGAGGAAGGAAGGAGGGAGTGAAGAAAGGAGGAAGAGTGGAAAGCATGAAGGAAGGAGGGAGGGAAGGCAGAAAGGAAGGAAGAAGGAGGGAGGGAAGTCCTGCAAAAGGAGGGAGGGAAGGCAGGAAGAGAAAGAGGAAGGAACTAAATTCCATTTCACATCAGACATAAAGGTTGCCTCAAAATGGATCACAGCCTTGATATTAGACACATGGATCTATAAAGCTTAGGAGGAACCTGGCAGGACTCCCCTTGGCTCTGAACAAAGGGAAGGCAACAAGGAGCCTCAGGCTCTGCCAAGAGAACAGAAGCCAATAATGGGATGGAGGAGACCTGCCTGACAGGCACTGTTGAGGGACTGGGCTGCACAAGGGAAGGTCAGCCCACTGTGAGTGTGTGCATGTGTGTCCATGTGATCTGTGCCCATGTGTGTGAGTGATGTGTGTGTACATGATGTGTGTGAGTGCATGCATGTGTTGTATATGTGTGCATATGTGTGTGATGAATCTGATAAAGGGTAAATTTCTGAGTCATGTCAGATCATCACTCATCCCACAGCAACTAGCAGGTGCATGTGCAGATCTGGGAGAGGAGCTCAGATAAGACACAGATGCTCACAGACATGGAAGTGTGGGGGTTCCTTCACACCCCCATTTCCCACAGCCCCTAAGCATACCACCTCACTCACATTCTGCCCTTCCCCACACTGAGTGGCCGGAATGGCAGAGTCAAGGCAACATGCAGTGATTGGATAGGCACATACCAAAATTCTTTCAGTGTAGCGACATACTTGAAGAAAACCATACCCGTGCGACTTCAGGCATAGGAAGAGAAAACCACTCTGTCTGCTCCGAATACTTTGTTGAAAGGGGACACTGTAGGGACACAACAGAGTTCCTGTGGGCCATCCCCGCTTCCAGAGAAAGAATGTGGCAGAGGGGTATTGAATCACATAAAGACTTTCCCTGCTAAGATGGAAACCAACCCCATAATGCCCCCTCAGAACAGACAGCCTGGAACTAGCAGTCAGGACTAGTGTACATTAAATAGGCGATCGTACCTGGGTATGGGAAAAAATAGGCAGGGGCTCAGAAACACCCCCACGCCAAGGCAGCATATGATGAGAAACCCGATTAAAAGAATGCATTTTCACAGGGATGTTGACTTCCCTCTCTCATGCAGCCTAATCTCTTTCAGTAAATTATTTTATGTGACGGAGAACTTTTTCTTCCAATTAGCAGCCTTCTCCAGTTCCAAATTGAAGCTCCGTCCCCGATCCAGTGTTTTCTCCTCAGAACGTGGGGCAGCCAGGCAGATTTGTTCAAGTGATGCAGGGAGAGGAGGCTCAACTCCAGCGGCAGCACCAGAGTCTGGGGACACGTCCTGAATGAAATAATTTTACTTAATGAGAATGTGGATCGCCTCTCTTTCATTTGTCTCTTATCTGTTCTGTGTGCTTGGAATCGGGCCCAGCACATTTGAGAAATGGTGTCACTATCTTTGAGCTGTTCTGGCTGTCCAGCCCTTTGCTGATGGGGTTCAGGCCAGGACAAGGCACCTCCGTGGCTTCTGCAGATGGTGACAGAGAGTGTGACCTAGGCTTGTTCTTAGCAGAATTTCAGGGGTTTTGGTGACAGGCCCTTTGCACAACTCCCTCTGGATCATACAGACTCTCAGGGGTGTGAAAGGGATCAGAGATGCAAGCTGGATATATGGTCTCTGTGTCAGTGTTAACAAATCCCATGCTGGGTCTGAGTCATAGGATAGAGGGAAGAGATTGGACATACTCACCTTGCAATTGGTCGACTTAGATTCAATTCCTAGCAAAAGACAGGTTCCCTGAGCCAGCCTGGAGGGATCCCAGAATGCAGAGCCAGGAGTGATCCCTGAGCATTGGTAGGTGTAACTCAAACCATCCCCCTTAAAAAACAAAAAAACAAAAAGGATTCAAGTCAAAAGAAAAGGCATGAAAAAGACCAGAATGCGCTAGACATATGTGAAATCAGGAGCCAGGCCCACCAATTCTGTGCAAGTGAATGGAAGCTGACTCATGGCTGAGTCTTTCTAAGGAAACAGTCATCAAACCCTGCTTCTCTGTCCCCAATGCTCTGAGCAAGCTTTGTGCCTGGTGGCCTGAGAGAGGTCCCATCATCTTGGTCCCTTTAGAGACAAGCAGACCCCGGAATCTCTGTCATGATGGCAGGGCAGTGAGATCTGTTGCCATTGTGAGATATATTGTGTGGGGTCCTGCTGTGGGTCAGGACAAGGGGGTTTCACAGTCCTAGACCTCTCTGCCCCATTCCATGTCTTAGAAGGTTTGAGCTGGACCAGAGCTCAGAGAAGAATTCCAGAAGTGTCCTTGGCTGCCACCCAGGTTTCTGTCCATGGTGCTTCTCTTTTGTTACTCAGTCCTACCATGGCACATGGATCTGACCCTTGATTTGACGGTGAATCCGACAGTGGATCTGATGGTGAGTCTGGTAGTGATCTGGCTGGCCATGGATCTGACTGTGGATCTGACAGTGGAACCGACCGTGAATCTGACCATGAATCTGAAGGCCATGGATCAGAGGCTGTGAGGATCATGTGCTTGATTTCTAGCTTCATCATGGGCTCTGAGGAAGTTTACCCTCATCAATCCTATGGTCATTTAAGATTCACAGGACACTGGGTATCCCTTCTCCAAACATAATCCCAAATGCCTACCGGCTTTCCCTGTCATTAGTCTTCACATTAGAGACAAAGACACCATAATTGTCTCCCACTTAGCACAGCTGTCCCTGAGCAGCCTGACTAGAGGGGCTCAGAAACTTGCCTCAGAAAACACACCTCCCTCCCTTCCTCTTGAATCAGGGGAAAGGGATTTCAGTCTTAACACACCCCCCCACACACACACACCTGTCCCATCTCATATCTCACAGGGTCTAAACTGGCCCCAAGCTCAGAAAAGAATTCCCAGAGTCATGGAGCAGTGTGGAGAGGACATTGATATACCTGGATTTTGTCTTAATTACTTTTGCAGTGAGAGATGTACTTCTCTTGGGATGTTTGATAAGCCAATGCTTTGGCTGTTGGATGTGCTCCCTCCCATGGTGCTCAGGAAATACTGACTGTTTTCTGAGCTAAGTTCTTTCCATGGGCTTCATCCCTGAAAGAGTATTTCTGTTCCCCTGAAGGCCTCTCCACTTCTTGGTCGTCATTCACTACCATATTTGTCTATGCTGGTCTCAGAGGTGATGCTCCTGCAGGTGTTATGAGAGGGGCTGTGATCCCAGGAGCAAGGGGACATGCTAAGAAATGCTTGCCTGTGATCCGTTTTATTTTATTTTATAATTATTTTATTCAAGTGCCATGGTTACAAAATTGTCCATGATTAAGTTTCTGTAATAGAATGTCCAACACTCTTCGCCAGTATACATTTCCCACCATCAGTCTCCCTAATTTCCCTCCCACCCCCCACACCGTGCCTACCTCTAGAGCAGGCATTTTACTTCTCTCCCTCTTTTCTTTTGTTAATGACTCTTCATACATATCATAACATATCATATCATATCATATCATATCATGCATAACACATTATTCCCTTTCAGCACTCAGTTCTTGTCCAAAGTGATCAATTCCAGCTATCATGGTCATAGTGACCCCTACACTCCCTGCTCTTTGTGACAAGCTTCCTGCTATGGATTGGTCCTCCTGGCCCTCCTCTCTATTGTCTCTGGATATTATGACCACATTATCTTGTATTTTCTTAGCTCCCACAAATGAGTGAAGTTATTCTATGTCTCTTCCTTTCCCTCTGCTTCATTTCACTCTGCATAATACTCTTCATATCTGTCTGTGGTCAGAAGCTTCAGCCTCGAAGGCAGGGCAGGTTCTGCTTCTACTCAGTCAGAGCAGGGGGAGGGCACAGGCCTTGTCCCTGAGGATAGGACTGGGAGTGCTGTCCTGCTATCCAAGGGGCCTCCTGCTGTCCCTCCCAACACAAAACTCAGGAAGTTCCCACAGTGTACTATGATTCAGCCTCGCAGGGGAAGTCCTCTGCAAACCTTGCTGTTGTGGCATGCACAGTCTGGCTTGCTCCCTCCATCCCAGCTCCATCTCCAGACAATAGGAGAGTGACAGATAGAGTGGAAAGTCTACCTAGGTGGGCATCTGCCCCTTCCCACAAGGGAGACAACAGGGGAGCATGGATACAGGAAGGCCCCATAACTCATGACCTGATCCAGAGAGGAGTAACTGCAAAGGATCTTGGTGAGGTTTGCATCCCAATCTGACTCCGAGTCCCACAGGCCAGAAAAGCCTCTAGCATGGATTTGTGCAGAGCTGGTGGAAGTGGCTGAATCACAAAATGCCTAACCTGGGAGAGACTGGCTAGGCTCCTGGGCCCACTGGAGCCCGCTCACAGTGGCCCACAAGAGCCTGCTTTATTTAGTTTATTTATTTATTTTTTTTATGATAGGGAAAACTTGTGGATCTGCACTCAGGAATCACTCCTGCCGGGGCTCAGGGGACCATATGGGGTGATGGAAATAGAACTTGGCTTGGCCACAGGCAAGAGTCTTCCTCTTTGTGCTAACACACTGGCCTCATAGAAAACCTACTTTGTGCCACAGCTCAGGGGATGGATATTATCACCGTGCTTACCCAGTAGCTCTGATCACGCACCCATGTGCCACATGTCCAAACTCAGCTGTAGGTCACAGACACTTAAGATGGAACTTCGTTCTCTCAAGCATGTTCCCGCCTTTCTTCCTCTTGCTTCGACTTGAAAAAGTCCTAGAATTCTAATTCAGCTCCAGCATAGACTTCTCATAGACTGTCTGTTGTATTTTACAGACTCATATTCTTTAAAACTGAATTCGTTTTCTTGTAATTTTTAACTGTGTAAATCAAACACCACCCAAACAACTTGTAATTATTTTATTGTATTTTCTATTTTTGCATGTTGAACTGTTCCTGGCACTCTTCACATTTGCAGAATGTAAAGAAATAAATGGTGCTTGCAGCTTATTAAATGCCTTCGCTTTTCTTTAGCATTTAATCAAGTGAATAAACTATTCATTGCTTCATAGACCTCAAATCAGGAACATTATCTTCTTAATTCTGTACAGAATATGAGCTCTGCAAGGCTAGAAATTTAAATATGAATTTAATATCCAACAAAGTGGAAAATATAGACTATTCAGTGGAGACAGGAAGATAAAAATATAAATATTCCAAATATTTCTTGCGAATTTGTCATCAATTTTGACTTAGAAAAGAATAAAAGGAATCTTCAAAGAAGATACATTCAAGCATAGATGATTTGATCGAAGTTGTAAAGCACCAGGAAACCAGGATATAGGAGCACATTTCATTAACCCAGTGCAAGGGAAGAGGGAGAGTCCCCCATTGTCACCTGGGAGATAACACATCAGTGATAAACACATCATCACTAATAGTCAGGCAATGACCCTCCAGCCTCATTCCTTGGCAGAGAACTGGGGTGTAGAAAGCAGTGTCTCTTGGCTGGAGGGAGTGTGGGGGCTCAAACACATTCCTGCTGTTTGCAGGACTCGACAGCCTCTGCTCCCTCAGTGTCTCTTCAAGAAGTAGCCAACGACTGTCCCTTCTCCTGGTAGTGAAGATAGTCAGAGATACAGCCCAAGAGGAAGCCTCAGTGCAGGTCAAAATCAGGTACCTGGGGTGGTGGGGTGTGAGCAGGTGGGGAGAAGGCCAGTTCCATCATGTTAGAGTTTCTGTTGATTCGTTAGGTTGTACCTGGTGATGATCCAGAGTCATGCCCAGCTCTGTGCTTGAAGACCAAGCTGCCATCCACCTGCAACCAGCCCTTGATGTCCCTCCAGTCCCAAATCAGGGCATGTAACAGATTCCCAAGGAATGCTCTGCAAGAACATGACCTACCAATTTGCTTTTGCATGACCGTTTTCTCTCTCCAGGGCCCACAGCATGCTTGTGAGGCTCAAATCCAGTGTCTGCTCCTGGACATCTCCAGGGGACACTCAGTAACACTTGTCACCTCTAGGCGACTCCTTTTACAGGAAATGTCTGTGTTGCCTGAGTTGCACTTTTTCATCTTTTTTACAGCTTGTCATTGGTCTTATCTTATTTTTTCCTTATCAGTCGTTCTAGAATGAAGGCACTTTCCTATGATACCCAGTGGCTCCATATTTCACTTGGTTCACATCTTGACAAATGCTATGAAGTCTGTCATGTTGAGGGAGAGATCCCCAACACCAGAATGGAGAAGTCTGTGAATCCCTGAGTCTTCACATCCTTGTCCGCCCCCCTTCATGGCCAGGTACCTCAGAGGGGATGGATACTCAGGGCATGAGAGCATTTGACCAATTCCAAAGTACCTATTTATGAATCCTTTCTAAATGCCAGAGGAACCCCATTCAACAACTGTCTCCCAAACAAAATGCAAGAAATTGCCTCTTCCTTTGGAATTTGCAAATGAGAATCTCACTGAAAACCATACTGAGGGGCTGTTACTAAAAATGGCCTTAACATTGGGTGTGCTCCAAACTTAAACTATGCATGTACAGGCAAATGCATGTAAGGTTCACCTAGATGTCTACTTGGATGCATTTGTATGTACTTTGTATGTGTGTACACACAAGACACACTTCTATGATGTTTGAGGGCATCACTGTATGGGCTTAATTTCAGCAGTACTTGGGGCCTCCAAGGCCACAGTTGGTGATGCTGAGTCAAGGGTGTGATGCCAGGGATGGAACTGGGGTTAATAGCTTTCTGTTCACACTGCAGGAAGGCTTGTGCTCCCTATCCTGAGAGGAAGTGAAGGGATAGTTCAAAGGTGCTGACATCTCAAATTTACTTCCACAAAATAAACTGATGAGATGAAGCCATTGATAATCAGAGCATCCCCTTGTTTGCAAGGGAGAGTTCAGGGCCGTGTGTCAGAATTTTGCTCTTCTTATGAGCAAGTCACAAATCTGCAGTAGCTGGAAAAAAGACACAGCTATTGTGGGTCCAATGCACACAGGATAGGCAGAGGGTCCAGATGCTCTAGCTCCTGTGGGAGCCTTATCACACCACCAGGCTGAGGGCAAAGTGTGTAGACTCCTGGGCTTAGGGCTTCACATGCGTGTAACCTCCTGGGCTTGTGGCCAACTCACATACATGAAGTTGCCTGGGCTTGTGGCCGACTTACATGAGTGTAGACTTCTGGGCTTGTGGCCAACTCACATGCCTTCACATGGAAGATTCGGAGCCCACAGTTGGAGCCAGAAGGAGGAAGGAGACAGAAGTAGTGCCTCTCACTAGGTAGCAGGTAGGATGCCTACCTCAGTCTCCCCTCTCCTTCTCAGCCCCCGCCACTTCGGTGTGCCCTGTGCCTTCGTCTCTCCCTCCCGTCCCTGGGAATCTTAATGAGCCTGTTCTTTCACCATTGCCTCGGTAATTTACTTGTCAGAATTTGTTTTCCAAAAGCCACAGGAACAGCGACAACAACAAATGCTGCAGGAGCCCTGAGCTGGCCGCTGGCAGGGAGACAGATGGCAGATCTGCCCTGCCTCCACCAGGATGGAAAGAAAAGGGTCGACTCCCCATGGGCAGGTGCCCTGAGCTGAAGATGACAAGCAGGAGCACTCCACTCACACAGGGAGCACTCGGCATTGGCTCCAGAATCAGTCCCACAGGGGAGGATGGGAGGTGACAAGCTCCAATCTGTCCCTCAGGGACAGCAGATGGAGTGAGGTGTCATGAAGCATCCACATCACACGCCTGCTTCTTGCCCTGACACTGAGGAGAGAACTTTCCACCCCTCCTAAGTCCACTTCAAAGAGCTCTGTGTGCTCCTGTACAGGTCGGGTATCCCCCAACCTGTGCCTCTATGATGGGTTTGTTTGATGAAAAATTCTGGTTATTTTTTGTTTGCTTTGTTTTGTTTTGTTTTGTTTTGTTTTGTTTGTTGTTTTTGGGTAACACACAGCAGCACTCAGGACTTACTCCTGGCTGTATGCTCAAAAATTGCTCCTGGCAGACTCGGGGAACCATATAGGATGCCAGGATTCAAACCACCTTCCTTCTGCATGCAAGACAAACTTCTGCCTCCATGCTATCTCTCCGGCCCCTCTGAGTTTTTTTTTTTTAGTTTCACCATTGAATGTGAGAGGAGTGTATCAGAGCATGAGTGTGTGAATGGAACTATGGGTGGGTGTGTATGAGAGTTTAAGTGCGAGTGTATGAGTGTGACTATGAGGTTGTTTGTGTGAGTGTAAGACTGTATAAGTCTATGTGTATATGAGAATGTCAGTGTGTGAATGGGAGTGTATGAGTGAGAGTGGGTGTGTCTATGATGATGAGATTGTGTCTGAATATGCAACTGTACGAGTGTGTCAGTGTGGGAGTGGACATATCTGTGCATATTGTCCTCTAGGAAACACATGTGCCAGTGGGCTCTGCCCCCTGCCTGCCTCCTGTGTGTGCCCCCATCTCTCTACCCAGTTCTTGCTGGAGCCAGAAGTGCCCCATTCTTGAGTGTGGTCTCGCTCACTCATGCCTGAAGAACAATGGCGTCATGAACTGAATTAGAAAGTGCTCCCTGCACTTGAATTAGGAAGTGCTCCCTACCTCTTGAGAGACAGTTGAGGGTTAATAGTTTCTTCTCGATGATTTTGGCATAACTCACCAATAAACCTGCCTGAGCCAGGAGCTTCTGGTTTTGGAATAGTATTGATAATTGATTCCATTTCTTGAATAGATATAGGCCTACAGACTCCTGTGTCACTGCACTTGTTAAGTCTGTCTTTGAAGAGGATGGCCTGGACCTTGGGGAGAGTGAGTCTGATCAGAGCCTTCCTTTGCTGCCCTGTTCCTGCAGAGACATCTCTGTGCTCCATGCTCTGTTGCCCATATTAGTGATCTTATTAGTGATTCTTTTGTCTTCTTTAACAATGTTGGTGCTTTACCAACTTCATTACATAAAAAACCAGCTTTTAGTTTCATTGATTTTATCCATTTAGATTCTGTTTGCAATTTCATTCATACATGCTCTCATTTTCTTATTTCGTTGCTTCTGCTTATGTTTGCACATAGAATAAGATTGATTCTACTCTTAGCTTCCTGGTTTCCCAGCTGTGGAGTTAATGCTAGATTTGACATCTTCTTTCCTCTATCTCTCTCTGTGCTACATAGACAGTCCTTCTGGGCACAGCTTCACTCTCTCCCAAATCTGATGAAGTGTACTTCTCTTTCATAGGCCGGTGTTTCAAAAGGATTTTTCAGACTTCTTCTTTGACCTACATGTTGTTTAGACTTAGTCTAATATTCAAGTATGTTCATGTTGCCCACAATTCCCCCCACTCCTTATTTCTATTAAATTTTATGTAGTGGGGCAAAGGAGATAGCCCAACAGGTAAAGCATTTGCTTTGCATGCAGCTGACCCAGATTTGATCTTCAGCACCCTGTTTGGCCTTCTAATTCCTGCCAGGTGTTACTCCCGTGCCCAAAGCCAGAAGTAAGCCCTGAGTACAGCCAGGCGTGGCCAAAAACCAAATTCCACAAATATCCATGTAGTTTGAGATCATGTTTTCTGTGATTTATTTTTACTGTTTAATTTTTACAACATGTCAATTTTTTTCACATTTTTATAACATGTCAATGAGAGTAAATGTTCCAAGCTGCTTAGAAGAAATGTTTCATGTTATAGAAACTATTTGAGAGACAGGATTTCATGTCCGTGATGAATTTGGAGGACTTTCTCAATTTTAATATTTTAATCACCTCAATTTTTCTTCCCTCATCCCACATTTTCATTCTTCTCCTCTGGAATTCCAAAACATGATGTCATCCCTTTGACACTCTCCACTCTTAGATATTTGCTCTTTTTTGATCCTTTGGTATTGCCATCACCTGCACAAGACACCTGGCCCTACCTCCATTCTCTAAGACTATGCTAGTGCATTCCTTGTTTTCACATCCTGAATTCAATTTTGCATTTTTTTTGTTTTTGTTTTTGGAGGTCACACCCGGCAGCACTCAGGGGTTACTCCTGGCTCTGTGCTCAGAAATCACCCCTGGCAGGCACGGGGGATCATATGGAATGCCAGGATTTGAACCACTATTGGTCCTGGGTCAGAAGCTTGCAAGGCAAATGCCCTACAGCTGTGCTATCTCTTCACCCCTACATTCATTTTTGTAAATTTCTTCTTATATTTCTGGTGGCCAATGGATCTCCGTTGGTCAGCTCTAATGCCCTGTCATTCCTGTAGGCTTTTTCTGCTCATGGCCTTTCATTATTTTGGCCCTTCCTTGGTTCTTCATCTTTCTGCCACTGGTCCTACCTGGTACCCACTTCAGGCTTCACCAGTCACATCCAATTCCATATCGGCCTCCCTACATCTTGGCCTCCCTACATCTCAGCCTCAGCTGAGTTTGCTTCTCCTACAAGTCATCTCACTTAAATAGCAGTTTTGCCCTTGACTCTACCTTCTGGTGTTTTGGTTTCAAGTTGGACATAAGAGCAGGGCAGGGCCTTGGGCGCTGGGGATGTTTACTGGCACCGGGTGCTGTGCTAGCTGCTGGCCGAGCAGTGTCAGCACAAAGAATTCCCACCGCTGCCCTGGTTCTACTGGCTGAGAGCTTGGTTTTCCCTGCAGACTTCTTAATTAAGTTCTCACAATGGGCACAGTCTCTGCTCATTTGAAGCCTTAACTTCTACTTTGGTATTTATCTCCAGGGTGACGTGAGAAGGGTGTGTGTGTGTGTGTGTGTGTGTATGTGTGTGTGTGTGTGTGTGTGTGTGTGTGTGTGTGTGTGTGTGTGTGTGCGTGCGTGCGCGCGCGCGCGTGCGTGCGCGTGCGTGTGTCTGTGTACATACACACATACTTGTTGTGGTGTACCCCAAGACCCACCCATATCTGGGAGGAGTTTTGGGAACCGGATAATAGGTGTAACTACCTGCAAGACCTCCCATTTCTGGGAGGGGTCTGGAAAAGGATAGATAAACCTCTGAGCCAGGGGATTCGGGCCTTTTTGCCCTTTTGCCGTTTCTCTTTTGGCCCGGCTTGGCTTCCTGGCTTTTGGATCTTTGGGCCGCATGGAGCCCAAAGGGAAGATGGCTAACAGGAGATAAGATGCAGGGCTAGCAAAATATAGCTGAATGCTTAAAAGGTTGACATAGGCCACACACCTGTGGTGGCTAGGGCATAAATAAAGATGATTCTTCCTGAAGCCTGCGTGTAAGTGAGTCTTGATTACGCCGACTACCTGGGCCTGGAACTTGCCAGCTGGATGGGGGATGAAGCCACGTGGCTGGGGCCTAAGCACAAAGGCCTCCATCCACCGCCATCCAGCCCCATCGTTAATTATTTCATGCTACACTTGTGATCCAAAAACATACATTTCTATTTTGAACTAATAACCAGTTTATGAATGACATTTTAAACAGAATATTTTTCTTAAATTGAGATATTATTTTTTCCATGTGACCGATTCATGAATCTATTCAATAGAACCACTTAGATGTTCCAAAATAATATAACTACTGAATTTT
Organism: Suncus etruscus; assembly: GCF_024139225.1. NCBI lineage: Eukaryota > Metazoa > Chordata > Mammalia > Eulipotyphla > Soricidae > Suncus > Suncus etruscus. Next base: position 15,443,902 of record NC_064854.1, on the reverse strand, counting down.
CATTTTTATTGTATAATATGACAACTTGAGCCAGTTTCAACTATTTATTAATTTTTCACTGTGTACATTTATACTTCTAAACCTATGTTCAAAGCTTTTTATCAAATGCATTTTTGTTTAAAAGCATCTTGATTGGGGGTTTAATGAGGAAATGTTTAGAATTTTAAAAATTTGAAGAGACTACGGCAAATGGAACCTTCAAATGAGTGTGATCCCCATTCCATTTATTCTTATCTTTTCTTCTTGATTTCCTCAAATCAGGTTTCTTGGAGGTCAGAAATATAAATTGATATTTGAAATTCAATACATATCCTCTATATTAGTTATATATTCTAAACTTTCATGAGGTACTAGTGAATAAAATATTTACTAGAATGAGCCTAAAATAATCATAACTATATGACAATAATAAGCTGCAATTTATGTTTTTATCACTGTCACACTTTGCTTCTGACTAGATCTCATCCTTTAGTAACTTTCTCAGAGAAGATCCGAGTGATTTATATTTTTGGTATTTCCCCTTATTTAAATGATGCTATTTCATGCAGAAAAATACAATTATAATCTATACCAACTATTACCTTTTATATATCTAACCAAATTATTTAAAACTATGAACATAATAGTGATCCTCAAAATATTATTCACAGTAGATTTCAATTCCTCTTATACTTGTTAATATTAATAGTCCATAACTTATTCAAGACTTTACTTAATACTGAGAAAACAGGGTCTTTGAACAAAAAATTCATCTCATAGTATTTGTTTAAAAATTTGTGCTCAATATTAAAATGTTGTGTTCATCAAAATATTTCAGCTCATTTGGTTCAACCTGTTAAAATTCACTCACATATTGCCAAATATTTTCTCCAGTTGCCTCTAAAGATGCAATCATCTTCTGATGATCCTGTAAAAAATTTGCTCCTTTTTCATGCCCTTTAATAAAAAAAAAAATCATCAAACAATCCAACTAAAAATGGGCAGAAGGTCCAAATAAACCCAGCTCTGAAGAGGATGTGCAGCTGACCAGCAGGTATACACAGAGACCCATCCCCCTGGAACAGAGACCTCTGTTCTCCCAGACAAGAGACTCCTGTCCCTTCAGACCAGCAGATGAAGCAGAGACTCTTCATATCCCTGGACCAGAGACCCCTGATCCCACAGATAAGCAAGCAATGCACAGAGACTCACTGCATGACTGACCTGAGAAGCTGCAGTGGCCTCAGGAGACAGGACCCTGAGAGGACAAAGTGATTCTCAGTGCCATGAACAGGTGGGTCAGCAGGTGTGTCATGGGGTTCCCTCAAATCTCTCAAGTTGGAGCTCATGGGCCCTGCTCTCTCCACCCAGAATCTCTCAGTGGCAGATCTCATCAGCACACAAATCCCATCCACCCAGGGCTGGTCCAGGTAGTGTTATTCAACATCTGGCCCAGGGCATCATTGGAGCCACCAAGTGCTAATGGTGGATGATTGGACATGGTTGTGATCATCTTATTTGGTCTGGATGATTCCTCATGGTTCATATTTGCCAGCAACTTTTAGATCTATCATCTACAACTGCCTCATAGAATACCCAGCTTTAAATGGGACCATCAGAAGAATGGGCCTAGAGGCCAAGTTGACTCAATGCACTGATAGCCTCTACTAGCAAAGTTGGGACTCAAACCCAGATTGTGCTGTACCTATGCAAGCTTTGTTTGCCTCTTCCTGGCATTATTGGCTGCAGGAAAGAGTGAATATACTTTGCTCCCTGGACTACGAGGCCAAGCAATGCATTGTGTGTCTACTTGTGTTGCCCTATCCAGGAAACATAATTGTATTTTACTTTTCCTTCTTCAGGCAGCTGAGGCAGTACATTAGCTTCTTTTTAATGGCACTTTGTCCGTGCTCTGCGCTTTCCTCAGCGTCAGCTCTTTCTGGGTTTCCATTTGATCTTCTTCATTAGTCTTCCTGACATATGTTAGAGCAGCCATTGTTCCTCTCTGCCACTGTCCTGGGCTGGGTGCCCTTCCCCAGCTCCTGAACTCTGAGGTCTGGAGTGCTGGGGGTGGGTTCACTCTCCTGGAGGACCCAAGATTTCTTATCTTTTTTATTACAATGATTTCGGAGTGTAACATCAGCATTCTTTGAGGCCTCCATTCAGTTGCCTTTAATACATTTTAACAGTGGAATAAGACTTGGCCTATTTTTTAATAGCTTTTATCTTGATCATTTTTTTATTGCATAGAAACAAAGACTAAGCAAGGAAAAAAGTCTTTTACAAACCTAAACACAAGGAACTGCTGCTATAACTCTATTAAGCCTCTCCAAGGTGCCCATTTTTCTATCTTGCACTTGGATTTTACATATTGGAGACAAGAGAGCAGAAGTTTAACTGCTCCCAGCTGCAGAGGGAAATACTATCCCCAAATTTGCCCCTCAGTCAGAGAGGGGAGACAGTCATGCTGGGGACCTACTGGGATGGTGCTCATGGGCTGGGACATGGTGCGGCCACAATTCTTCCTGTGCTGAGAACTAGCAGCTCACTGTGGCCCAGAGCGTTCATGGAATGCCCACTGCTCCATCCTTGGGAATGTGGTTGGTGGAACACGAGGCCACTGATGGCGCCAGATGTGACCTTGGACCAGTGATCAATGAAACATGCCCCCAGCTGTGCCAGGATGGACACCAGCTCCAGGCCCTCAGTTCCTTGCTCCCTAATGTCATGATTTTCCCCTCCCTGGAACTGGCACTGCAGGACACAGGAAGCTTGGCAGTCCTCTTCCCTGGACAACCTGCTTTGTCCTTTACTGGTCTAGGTTCCCCCTTTCTTGAGGCCTTCTGATTGAGGTATCTTATGTCCATCCTGGTCTGCCATAGGGATCACAGATCCCTGAACCTGTGCCAACCTCAGTCTTGCCCTTTAGTCCTTTCTTCCTTGTTCTTTTCTCCTGGTACTGAGAGCAGTGTAAGCCCCAGTGGCTGGCACATCCCTGTGGCAGTGCCACATGTGGGTGAAATTGGGTGCCTAGTATACTCTTCTCTGCAGGGCTTGACATGGGTGGGAGGCCAGGCTCAGTGTTCCCTACTTCCTGTGAAGAAGCAACTGCTCCCACAACTTGTCACACTCCATAGCCTGTGTGGACTCCAGATATGTGAACTCTATTCTAGGAATATAGCTGTACAGGCAGGCTGCCTACAATGCATCTGCAGTGTCCGGGAATCTCTAATGTGTATTAGGGACCATTCACTGGGCCCAGAGTGGGCTGAGGCCAAGGGCACTACTCACTATCACGCTGGGTTTCCATCTCCATGTGGGACCCTGACTGGGACTGTGGGTCTCTCCTGTCAGTCCCAGCTTAGGGAACTTCTCAGTGCCTGTGTCTCTTCCACACACACAGCATTTCCAGAGTATCCTTGCTTTACCCCCACAGATCACCTCAACCCTTTCTAGACAGACAACCACCTGCTCTGCTCTGTGCCAAAACACCCAACTCAGAGCCTCCAAGCACAGCTTAGACTTCCACGACCCTGCAGCACCGTTGACTCCTGTCCTGCCCTTTCTCATTCCAGCTGCACTAAAGCCCCTTATCTTCAGAAGCCACATCAGCTCAGTCCACTGCAGAAAGGCGACCCCGATTTCTCTGCCCCATAAGCACATTGTTCTCGAGAAAGGAGCATCGGTCACGCAATTTGCGAGGCAAACCTCACAGAACTTTGCGGCTTTACACCATATTGTTCAGCTGTGGGTTCATTTGGAGCTGGATCAAAGGTGAGTGAAGGGTGAATTGAACCTTAAACAAGCCAGGAGGACTATGCCGGACTAAATCAAGAAAACAACTGTTTTTTTATTTTTTTAAGAATTCTTTAAAGGGTTTGATTTACATAAAAATAGTACATGCTAATGACTAATCATTCTTATCTCTTTATTGAAGCAAAGGAATTTGGAATAAGAGGGCTATTTTATATATTTTTTGAAATTCAGTTTTTTTTTATAGGATATTATAGGTCTTTGAGAAATTATCTACAAACTTGCAATGATTCTCTCCAATTAGTCTGAATTCATAGGTGATTATCCTGAGAAAATTAAAATGCAGAATCTTAATAATATATTGAGGAAAAAAGTCGGGGGGGGGGGCGGAGAGGAGATTTCCTTCCTGCATGTTCTATTATACAAGTATTTTGGATCCCAAACCGCTTTCTCCTTGAAGTCACCTTCTCTCCCCTGTCTCTCCACAATCCCTATCCTTTGTCACCCCCTTATCTCCCGAAATTCAGTTGGGAACATTTCAGAAAGCCATTAACAGACTTTTTAACTTTGATATTACATAATATTGATTGAGTTAAAGAAGACCTTCCTATGAGCCACTATGCTGACCCTAGCATTAATTTGAAGTTCTTATCTCAGATGGAGCCCAGGCATTGATATGGAAATGCCACCAGCAACGACAGCATTTCTTCCACAAAGGTTGACCGGCCCCAGCCTGCTCTGCCAGCAAAGATAAAGCGTGTCCAAGGTTGTGCTTCCAATGTAGACCCTCAGCACAGACCCCCTCAGCCTTCATTCGTCAAGTAGAATAAAAGCCCAAGGCCACAACCCCTCCTCTGGCCAGTGTCTGGCTCAAATGACGTTCATCGAATGTGCCTGATTTCTAGCAAGGCAGATGTGAGTGAGGTTCTGGGGCCCAGGTCGCATGCCCCTGGGTCCCTGTGGAAAGCCCAGCCTCAGCCCCTCCACAACCTTCAATAGGACACTGCTGTGTGCCTGAGGCCCGGTAGGGGCCTGGTTGGTTGGAATCTGGAGGATGTTTGCTGGCTGGAATTTGTGTGTGAAAGAGATGGGAGGAGGAATGCACGGGCTGAAAATTGAGCAAAGAGCCTGGTAGTCTATGATCTTGGCCTGTCCTGCACCCTTTTCTCAAGCTCTCATCATTGGACAAGTTTGCAAGCAGTCTTGTTTCCAGCTCCAGCCCCGGGAGCTGAAGTGCTCTATCTCCAGTGCTCTGTCACCAATACTCCCCAAACCCAAATACTCCTTAAATCAGGCCACACATGCCTGCCCATTTGCACATGCTCAGAGCCAAGGAAACTTGAGGTCTCAGTCTAGAGCACATGGAAGATGGCCCTGGAAAAGAATTAGGTCTCAGTTTCCAAAGCCAGGACATTGGAGAGATGCTGGTCTGGAAGCAAACGTTGATGCAGAAAAAGGCGTTTTTCCTACAAACCAAAGTATTTATTAGGAAGAAAAAGACCACACCTGGAGGTGGGAGAACAAGTACTAAATGTGTGTGTGGGGGAAGTAATCCAATCCCCAGATCACATCCTAAAGTGGAGAACAAATGCTGAGTAGAACCTAATAATCCAACAGGGACAACCATGGACTTGTAGCTAGGCTGCTAGGCTCTGGCCATATCTGACCAGTGAATGCTGGGAGCTGGTTATGTTTTCTCTTTCTTGCAGGTCAGTACTTATATGCAATATAATAAAAAGAAAATCTAGAATGAAAACCCAGAACTAACGTTTTTGTCCCTTCCCCACAGGAGACAGAAACAGTGCTCTATTATAAAAAAGTTTCTGGTTGTTCTCGCTGCCTGACTTCTGAGGGGAGGGACCCAGGGGGCTGTGCCTTGGGAGGAGAGAGAGCAGAAACTGCAGGTTCCTTAGGGCTGATTATGGACTATACCTATGGACTCAGAAGGGGGCGGTGATGGGTGAAGGGCACAGCTGGAGACCTGGGAAGGGTCTAGTCCTCCCACTCTTGAGAAACCCAGACAAATACTATGGTGTGTGTTGCTGCTTATGGATGGATTTGGAATGTGGTGCTGAGATGGATCAAGAGACAAGATGAAGGAATGACACAATGATTTTCACACATGGGGGTGCAAAGACACAAGGAGAGGAGCGACACCTGCCCAAGGCACAGAAATCGAGAGCTGTCAGGGTGGGGGAGATCTGGGGGAGGGTTCGGTGTGGATCTTTGTATGTGGTCCTCCAGCTGCTTCTCTCCAGCCCCCTCCTCTAGGGTCTCTTTAACAATTTGCTCTAGGGGCCCAGGGTGGCATTTCCTGCCATTGAACTTGGTTTCTTGGTTATCAGGGACACTGAAGCTGTTTCTTCTGGGCCTTTCTGGCTGTTTCTGTCTAAAATTTAGGCCCTTTTGCTCAGACTCTTCATTTCCAGTTTTTCTGCTGGACTGTTTGAGCTCCTGCTACATTTCTGAGGTAGGCTAAGAGGGTAGATTCGAGGTGCTCTGGCCCCCGCCTCCAGATAAGATGGTAACCGTTCAATGATGCATATATTAATTAGCTTGATTGTGGTTGATTGGTGCACAAATATACTTCTATAAAAACCCCAACTCGCACATACTAAATATGTGCAATTTCCACTTGTTTGTTGTAGCTCAGGAAAGGTGGCAAAGAGGAGGCAGGTTTCCGGGGGTACCTGGAGCTCGTCCCATCAGGACAACATCATTTGAGCATTTGGCAAACTGACCTGGGAGGGAGAGGAGCGAGGACCTCTCAGGACAGGATCCTGACTTGCTCTCTGAGTAGCCCTCCTAAGGACAGAATCATGACCCACCCTGATCTGCCCCCATGGGTGTTTCCCACCCTCTCCTTCATTCACAGGAAAGCCAGGTTGAGGAAGACAAATGATTTAAGTGACAGAGAAAATTGTGAGAGCTACTGACCTATGAGGTATGCTCTGACTCTCAAATCTAGAAGGGCAGAGGCCACACTGGCCTGTGGTAACCCTGCTGGCCCCTTAGGTATCTAGGGTTGATTTCTAGCAGGGCACAAGGCAGGGATGTCTGTGTTTGGAAGTCTGACTCAAGAGGCACCCATGTCACCCACCATGCAGTGTGGGACCCTTGTGTGAGCAGGTGAGTCTGTGTGGTCAATGCCATCCTGGGACTCGCCCACTGACTTCTGAGGCTCCCCAGGTCCAGATACTATGTGGAAACTAAGAACTTGGCTGGGCATGGAGTTGGGGCCCCAGCATTCACCCTTCTTCTTGTACTTGAGAGCTGTGCTCAGTCTCACACTTACACACTGTGGGTCCTTCCAAGCATCATTCTACTCTCTTGTCCTTGCTTGAAGATGCAGAAGATCCTGCTCTTCTTCAGGCCCCACCACCTTCCTTGTGAGTCTAGCCAACAGACCCTCAGCTCTATTTTATCTCCCTCACCAAACAGACAAGTGATGCCAGGGCATTACAAATGCCTCTCTCTGTCCACCAAACTTCCTCTTCCTGAGAGTCCTGTCTCTTGACAATGACAAACAGCAACATGCTGTAAGATAAGGGGACGCAGACAGGAAGCCACATAGCGTGCATTTTTGGTAACATCTTTCCTCAAAAGAACAAGGCCTAGCTTTCCACCTTGAGATCTGTGTAATTGGGAAAATACTCTTGGGAGACTTAATGTCCACACTGCTTTTCCCACAGAAGAGTCTTAACATCCGAGACACCCTCAGAGTCCCCCAGTCACTTGTTCTGTGACCCCGTCCCCTCCTGCCAGAGGTGATTCCACCTTCTCAGAAAGTCTCAGAGCTGTGTCTGATGGGTGCAACTTCTTCCCTTGGCTTCTTTCCCTTTGCAGCAGGCACTTCAGGAGACCAAGAGTAGCACCCAACCAGACATTAATCACATTAAAAACAAATAATCGACACTTCAAAGGGATATGGTGTTAGCAGGGCCGAGAGTGTCTCCTTCAGACACTGGATGAGCAGTTCCAAAGGAGGGAGGAGCAGGCCAGGGAAAGAGGATTGCTGGTGCTCAGCAGTGGCGCCTCACTCTATGCTTCACTAGGAAACAGACACCGCACCCTGAGCTCGCTTTCTTTTTCTTTTTCTTTCTTTCTTTTTTTTTTTTTTTGGTTTTTGGGCCACACCCGGCGATGCTCAGGGGTTACTCCTGCTGTCTGCTCAGAAATAGCTCCTGGCAGGCATGGGACCATATGGGACACCGGGATTACGAACCAACCACCTTTGGTCCTGGATCGGCTGCTTGCAAGGCAAACGCCGCTGTGCTATCTCTCCGGGCTCCTTTCTTTTTCTTTCTTTTCTTCTTTCTTTCTTTCTTTCTTTCTTTCACTTTCTTTCTCTTCTTTCTTTCTGTTCTTTCTTTCTTTCTTTTCTTTCTTCTCTTTCTTTCTTTCTTTCTTCTTTCTTTTCTTCTTTCTTCCTTTCTTTCTTTTCTTTCTTTCTTTCTTCCTTTTTTTCTCTTTCTTTCTTTCTTTCTTTCCTTTCTTTTCTTTCTTTCTTTCTTTCTTTCTTTCTTCTTTCTTTCTTTTCTTTCTTTCTTTCTTCTTTCTTTCTTTCTTTCTTTCTTTCTTTCTTTCTTTTCCTTATCATTCTTTCTTTCTTTCTTTCTTTCCTTTTTCTTTCTTTCTTTCTTTCTTCTTCTTCCTTCCTTTCCTTCCTTCCTTCCTTCCTTCCTTCCTTCCTTTCTTTCTTTCTTTCTTTCTTTCTTCTTTCTTCTTTCTTTCTTTCTTTCTTTCTTTCTTTCTTTCTTTCTTTCTTTCTTTCTTTCTTTCTTTCTTTCTTTCTCTCTCTTTCTTTCTTTCCTTTTCTCTCTTCTTTTCTTTCATTTTTTTCCCCACTCTCTAGCTGGTTTCTTTTTTTGTGTGTTTTTGGGCCACGCTCGGTGACACTCAGGGATTACTCCTGGCTATGCGTTCAGAAATCTCTGTTGGCTTGGGGGATCATATGGGATGCCAGGAGATCGAACCTCTGTTGGTCCTAGGCTAGTGTGGGCAAGGCAGATGCCTTACCCCTTGCCCAACTGCTTCGGCCCCTCTGCCTAGTTTCTTAGCCCAAGAAACAGGACACAGACTACACAGCCAGAAGTGCTTCAGAAGGCTTCTCTGCTTCTTCTTAGACTGGCTTGACTGTAGACAGCTCCTCCCCAAGGCTGCTCTCACTCACTCCTGTGAGGAAACAGGGCTTCAGCCTGGAGCAAAGTTGTAAATACCCTATTTGTAGAACCAGGACCTGGTCTGGGTTCGAAGGTGACAGCTATCCATTCTTGTTAACTTAATTCTAAAAAGTTAGGTTCTTTTTTATGTTAATTCTTGCAACATTATGGGATTAATGAAAAGCTGGAATCATCATTACATATCTGCATTGTGACAAATTAAGAACTGGATATAGTTTCTTTTCTTAAGGGGAATGTCTGAAGGGTTGTAGGCGTGCGTGCGTATGTGTGTGTGTGTGTGTGTGTGTGTGTGTGTGTGTGTGTTCGAATTCACCAAGTGCCTCAGTTTCTAGTTTGATTTAGAAGAGATTTAGAAGATTTGATTTAGAAGACAATAAGCTCTCCCAATCCACATGTCTTTGAAAAAAGTTAAGACCTCCTGGAGTTTTCCTCCAGGACCTGGCCACAGAAAGGCAGCCCTGAGGTAGCTCCATCCTGTACCTATCCTGGTAGGGGAGGGCGGGAGGCAGGAGCTGATTAAATAAACACAGGAAATGGTCCCAGTTTTGTCCTACAAAGACATATTGAACAGCCCTGCCCTTTCGGGGCTGTGAAGAGAGGAACTGAGCTGCTCAAAATGGAAATTTATTCCTCAACATACTGCCGCCTAAATGGGGAAATATTCCAGTGTCTCCAAGGCTTTCTGGATAATTTTATCAGTTTATGACCCCAATACTTCAAGGCCACCAAATAGCTTTGCCTTTTTTTTTTCTTTAGAGAAATTTGGAGAATGTCCTCTTTTCTCTGAGTGTCATTTCTCCACGCTGTCCACTCCTTTGTCCCTGGATCTGATGAAAAATAGGCCAGGATATTTAGCAGAGTCATGCTCTGGATGCTATAACACCAATCAAGCTATGGGAAAATAAGGCCTTGCCAGGATCTCGGGGATGTGGGCAGGGCTGCTTTCAGTACAAGAATCTTTCAGCTGCACTTTGGGCCACCCTAGTGTCTGGTGATAGCTTCTTAGCACTGTGTTTGTGGCATTGAGAGATCACGGAGGTGCTGGAGTAAGGTTATGAGTTGGTGTCCCCCCCTGGGGTCACCCACTTGCACTCATGGACTCCTGCACCATCCAAGCCTCCCACCTGAGCTCATGGCTGCTTGGGAGACCCTAGCACTGGCTGGGCTGAGAGGATCAGAATGGACACTGCCCTAGGCACCATCCTAGGAATGGGAGGGCCAGATGTCCCTGTCCAGCAATGCTGGCCAGTCCGGGTGGCTTCTGGTTGGCAGGAGGGGAAATTCCGCTCCACTCCTGTGGAAGCAAGAAGGAGTAGAAATCTCAGATGCTGCTGTGAGTCCGCACAGCCCGGGGGGACCATCCAGATCCCAGGAGAGCCCACAGCAGCCTGCAGTGACAGCTCGTTGGGGTATAGAAGTGACATGCCACCCCCTCCAAAAGCAAGGACAAGGCTGGCAGCCCCGCCTGGTGCAGCCCCAAGGAGCCGCTCATTTATTACTGTCAGAGAGAAACACACTGGAATTTTCCACTCACCACAGCTCCGTGCCAGCACCCTGCTTGCTTGCCCGCCATGGGCATGTTCAGGGGAGCCAGCCCGAGTTGGAGGACAGGTGCCCCATCTACAGGGTGCGTGGGTTGGGGTGCAGTCCTAGGTTGGAGACAACATGGAGAATGAATCTCTCAGCAGACCTCGACTCAACTGATCTTCCTGCTTCGGGCCTGGGTGCTAATGAAACACTTGCCAGAATATACCTGAGGCCCTCCATCCTGACAGCCCCGTTGCCTCCGGAAGGCCCATTCTGCTGTGACTGGACTGATCTTTGGTCACAGGGGAAGATGGAAGAGCTCCCCTGCCCACACAGCAGAACTGTGATGTGGAGACAAACCACATGAGGCCCTCACTGCGTCTAGAAGATTCTGGCTTTCTGGGCAAACAGCTGAGGCTGTTCACACAAGGCAGCCTTGAGGGCAGGTATTCAACCCTTCTCTCAGGGCTCACTGGCAGGCAACAGAGCTTACCCAGTTGGCCTTCTCTCGTAGACACCATCATGGAGCAGCTTCTAGAAGCTTCCTGCAGCTAGAGGAAATAGAACCACCCCGATAGGTCACCATTGTCAGACAGGATGAGCTGATGAGCTGGAGGCAGGTCTGGGAAGCCACTAGCCATGCATTTGTGACCTGGTTCCATCCCTGTCACCATGGGACCTAGTCCAGCCTGAGTGACTCTAAGGGTTCACTGTCAGTCTCTCAGTCCAGCTCTGATGGTGGCTCTGTGACTGAGACACAGATATCTTCCTCTAGCCTTGGTGGGTCCCCAGAGAACCACAGGGGGTCTGTTAAGTAGAAGAAGGGAACCCTTGCAGTGTGGGGGTTTCTCAGGGACTTGCCTGTCTATGGAGCTTGAGCATCTGGCTGCTGCCTTGTTGCCCTGTGGGACCATAGGAACTTGGGGACACCTGGGGACTGGAATACTGATGCCCATCCTGGACCCTTCCACCCCGCGCCTGTGTACCAGCCCCACCCCACCTGTGTGTGTCATGCCCAGAAACACTGAGGGCATCTCTGGGGGATGGGGTGGTGTCCCCTTGCAGGCCCCTGGGACTGAGCTGCTGCATAGACTTTATCTTGTGGGGTTCAGAGTTCCCTCTGGGGGCTACGTGTCTGTGGGTGCTCCAGTCCTGAGAAAAGTTTGGGGACCTTTTGATGGGCCTAAACACATGTTTGGATGGGCTCCAGCCAGGGTGCAGAAAACACACCCACGACCTCACTCTGTGGTCCAGAGCCTTGCCAGGACTTGGAGGGTCTGAGCAGCCTTGAGGACAGACTCCCCTCACCCCCAGATTCCAGAGATCATATTCCTGGAATATTGCCAATTCAGGAAGTGTGAAATGGAATTTCTTGTGAGCCTGATTTGCATGTGCCTGATTTCCACTTAGCAGGGGCCTTTCATATGGTAATGGGCTGCCTGAGCTCCTTCTGCTCCTGGGGGAAAATTGCTCCTCACTTTTGTCTGCACCACCCCACAGGTCACCTCTGGGGCTGGGCGCAGTCTCTTCTCTCCTCCTTGCTACTTGTGCATTTTTTTAAGGAACCTGGAACTCATTTGTTCCTGCATTTCTTTAATTAGCAAACCTTTCCTGGGGCCGGCTGCCTGCCAGGCTGGGGGCAGGTGGGTAGCGGAGCTCACCTTCTACACAATGGAGCTGTCCCTGGTTCCAGCGGATGCCCAACATGAGACCAGAATCCCTATGATATGGAAAGCTGGGAAGTCTCAGTGGGGAAAAAAAAATCTCTGTACACCTGGGATCCCTGTACCACTTGGGTACAGGGCAGCCTGCAGGTGATCAGCAGGGACTCCAAGACCTAGACATTAGACTGTCCCTTCCCTCTCTGTTCTCTCTCCCTTCCCCATGGCCCTAAAGGAAGCTCTTCCCTTCTGTCTTCTAAGGAGCCTACAGACCTGGGCAGGAGGGAAACTGGGGACTTTGTTGGCAGGAAACATGGCACTGGTGGAAGGTGTTGAACACTGTATGACTGAAACTCAGTCAGGAACAACTTGGTCACTGCATCTTACGGTGCTCCAATTAAAGAATTTATTTAGTATAAAAGAAAACAAAGCATGGATTTGTCCTAGATAGTGCAGAAAATAAAATGGGTGCCAGATGTTTAAAACAAAACAAATTAAACAAAAAAGCAAAAACCCTAGGCAGGGGCTTCTGCTGTCTGAGGACAAAGTAAGGAGCACAGCTAGGGCTCTGTCTCCCTGCCTGCACACGGGACAGAGCCGAGTCCTCCCTCTCTCCAGGATGGCTAAGAATTGGGTCTCTTGGTCCATCTCACAGCCACCCAGAGCTTCTTCTGATGGGGAACCAGAGTTCTCATTTCTATTTAAACAAAAACACTCATCAAACATTGTCAGTGGGAGAGAAACATAGATGTGTGTCTTTTTTTCTAACGGTGCTGCTGAAATCTTGTCCCACCACTCAATTGGTGACACCTCACTTGCCCTTATCCAGATTGTACCCGTTAGGGGCCACCAATGGCAGGAGGACAGGGAGGCATTATCAGACCTCGCATTTAGCCACACGCCAACGGGCCTGCCAAATCCAATCCTCTCCAGCCCTAATGGATTCATCCTTATCGCCAGTGAAGATAAACTTTATGACCACGGCTTTCTGTTTATCTCCCCATTGTCATTCTCTCTGCTAAATTTATGAGTGACATTTGAATCGCTGAGGATTTTCTTTGAAATTATTTTTCCATTAAGATCCGCAATCATTTGCAAACTTGTGAATTCATTAAGGCTCGTTTTTGAAAGCGAGTGGGTCTATTAATGCAGAAACACTGGGGGAGTGAAGTGCTTCAACACTGCTTGGGAGAATTTGTAGTAACATTTATTTCACTTATGCTCAGTCTCAGGTTTTAACCTGAATTAAAATGCAAATCATCCATTCCACGTGCACAAGGGTTAAAGTAATTACACGAAATATATAGGCGATCAATAGGAAAGGTCATATATCCCTCTGAGACATGACAGACGATGGTATACAATTTTCTTTCTTTTGTTTCTTGAAATGCAGATCATCGGCATGTCAGCTTTTATTTGTTAGGTGAATCATTAAAACGTGTAGCTCTTTCTGTTAAAAATATAAATCTATGCCTTTTATTTTTTGACTTCTACTTCCTTTTTCATAGTTTTCAGAAGTATTACAAGTTCATACATAGAAATACAAAGTATAGGTTGTTACATTTTAATTCAGTTTGCTATTTGTTTATTAAAAAGATGATTGCTTAATATTAATGATCAAGTTTTGGTATCTCTTTTCTTAATATATTAACTTGGCATTTGCAAAATTTTGTTTCGTTTTGACTCATTTTTCTTTTCTTTGGAATGAATCAAACTTAACATTGCATTTTCAAAGTATACTTAATGTAAATAGGCATCTTATAAGAGCTCCTAAATATACCTAAATGTTCTAATATGTAAAACTTGCTTGTCTCCTTACAGACATCCATTTATCAGAAACAAATAGTTTGCTGACAGCTGGTGAGTGTCAACAGATCAGAGACCTCAGACCATACACAAGACTGTGACACTCTTTGGCCATGCACACAGCCCTGTATTAAAAAAAATCCCTGAAATAATTGTGTAACTGGTGCAATCAAGTGTGGGTTGAGGGACTGTAGGAGTTAGGGCACCAGCAGAAGTGCCTTGCTCATGCCCAGGCAGACCAGAAGGCCTACACCTGACCTTGAAGAGCACATACAAGGGTGCCTGTTGATCAGCCACATGCCCCTATGAGCAATGGGCCCACATTCTTCTAATCTGTCTCCTATTATTTGCTCCACAACTGGAGTGGCCTTGTGGGACCACATATTGTCTTTTCCACTTATTTTCCTCAAGAATCTGGTTTTATCTTTGCTTAAACATACATGTTACCTTTCACAGTTATGGCATATTAGGATTTCTTGAAGTCTATTTTGGTGTATGCATATAAGGTGGAGAGCTTTGGGCCATGTATGGAGGTTCTCTTGGTTCTGTGCTCAGACTACTCTATTAGCAGGTCTTGGGGGACCATACATGGTTCTGGGGATCAAACTCAGGTCAGCTGTGAGCCTGGCAAGTTCTTTAAGCCTGTCCTGTCTCTTTAGCTCTGAACACTATAATTCCAGAAATGGAACTGGAGTTCCAACTCTGGGCCAGGAAATTAGCTGAAACCAGGAAGCTAATAGCAGCCCTTTAGACTTGAATGACCTCCTAAGGGTCAGGGATAAGACTGAATCTTTTGGGTCCAAGACTGGGTTATGTGGGAGAGGGACTTAACTGCCAGCTTTCATGGGCCATTGCTGCTGTCTCCTGGGCCTGGACCAGTCATGCAGGTAGCCTGGGAGAACAATTTATCAGAACCTGTCAGGTATAAAAAGTGGCAGAAACATCCTTTAAGAAGAATGGGGCTTCTAGGATGGCAAATGCTCCTGTTCTCATCCCAACATTCAGAGGCTCACCTCTCTCTCAAATGTCTTGGTTTTTCACTGATGCGTTTCCACATCTGAGTTCCAGTGGACTAAAGAAACCTATGGTATGAAATGTATAATCTCCGAGGAAGCAACTGTCTTGGCCCCAAGTGTTAATATGTGTTATTGACAAGATAGATTCTTCCATCCATAAAGACTTGCACACCAAAAATGGGGTTTGTGTGAAGGGATGCTGCACTCCCCCTACCTCCCCCCACCCAAAATGTGTCTAGACATGACGGAGAAAAAAGAGTGACTTCTAGTGGACTCTGAAGGCATGAAAGATGACCCATGATTCCTGACCACTGACAATTGGCTCTGGCCTCGACATAGGTCTTGTTTTGAAACTGTCTCCAGATCTTATTTCAAACTTTTTTGAGGTTGTGGCCTTCCCATCCCTGGGAAAGGGTGAGATTGAGAATGAAAATTCTGCTTTCACAGAAATTTTAAGTGGAACATGCACAATATATTTTCCAGGTGGGAAAACACGTGTGCAGGTCCACCCAGCTGACTTATCCATGTGTGGGGGTCTCGGGGCTACCCACGTGAAGAACCATTCAAAATGGCATTGGAAGCATGTCCCCAGGTATGTCTCACATGGTAAAGCACAGGTCATGTGCAGAGCTTGGGACTGACACTAATTTCACGCGTCCCTGCAAGGCAAGGCCCAACCCAGTGCCAATAAACATGCCAGGATGAATCTTAGCAGGCTAGGGCTGAGCAAGAAATTGGCTCTGCTCTTCACCCCTTTTCTGGTATCTGGAATGAGCATCTTTCTCAGTCACATCCACTGGGTCACAGGCCCAGTGCCCAGGCTACTGTCCAAACTGTTCTTTGGGTCCCTGCAGAATTTCAGTCATCCAAAGAGAACAGCTGAGGGCGCTTGGGCAGGAGAGTATAATCAAGCATCTCTCTCTGCGATGCCCAGGAAGAATGAAGGGAAATAGCCAGAATTTATTAAATGCCAACAGTTCAGCTCATTTTCCCCAATTGGGCCCTATTCCTACCCATCGAAGTCAGCACCCACAGCACAGGCTCCTGCTGCTCATCTTCAGGCCATGGCAACCTGTCTGGGCACCACCATGCTTATAGCCACACTTGTCCTGTGGCTTGTCTATGGACTGGCCTGATCCACATGAAATGCGATGGCTGCTTCTGTGGTGAGTCACCTGTTAGCCTGCCTTCAGGGAAAGACGAATGCTGAGTTCAGTGCTGGAAATAGCTCAAAATATGCAGGAGACAGTTCTCCAAAGAGAAGGAGCTGGCTGGCTGTCCCCCACCCCACCCTCAGCTGTGAGGGAGCATGGGAGACAGTGTCCAGCTCTCTGTCAGTCCCAAGGCTATGCACTGCCACAATGGTGATATGTGGCTGTTCCATTCATCACACAGGAGCCACACTTGAAAGTGTCTAGAACATAACAGGGCTTGACTTACTAGGTTAGCCTGTGAGATGGGGAGGGGGGGTAGGGAGAGGAAGGGAGAGAAAGAAAGAGAGAGAGAAAGAGAGGGGACTGCAGCTCTCACCCATGCCTCTGTGCTTTCTCTGGGACTCAGTTTCCCTCACCTCTGGCCTTATTCCTTGAAGAGTAAGTGTGTGTGTGAGTGTGTCCTAACCTGGAAGGTCATCTGCCTGCCCAGAGGGATCATCCAGCCAGAATTGCAGGGGAAGCTCAGGCCCCCCTGAACAAGCAGACTGGGAATGAATCAGAAAATTAGTGAATGAATGAATGAAGTAATGAATGATTGCAGATGACAGGCCCTCCCAGAAGTGCTTTTCTTCAACAGAAGAAAAGTTGGAATCCTCCTGAACCAGATTAATGCTGTAGAAATGTGGCCCTGTGAATGCCCATGTCAGGGGTCTCAAACTTGTGGCCCTCCATTACAACATTTTTGTGGCAGGGCCCCCTTAGAGGAATTTTGTTTTGTTTTGTTTTGTTTGAGTTGTTTGAGTTACACCCCCCAATGTTCAAGGCTTACTACTGACTTTGCACTCAAGGATCACCCCGACTTTGCCTCCTGCGGCCCACAGGTAAATTGAGTTTGAGACCCCTGACAGCCACATCAGATGAGCTAAGAGTTTGTCACTTATATTTCCCTTGTCCGGGACCTCCCAATGACATGAAAAGCAGAGGAAATTTGTATGGAACTGAGTCGGCCTTCTCTGAGTAACTTGTGTGGCAGGGAAGTCATGCTGTGACATAGATGTATTTCAGAGACAGAGGAAGCAGGAGACAATGCAGTAGCCCACAAAGTTTGATCCCTGGCACCACATGATGATGGCTGAGTCTCACAGAGGAAGGCCTGAACACTGCTAGGATAGTTGGCCCAAATAAAAATGGAACAAACAAAAAAAATTACATAAAAATGCACTACAAGAGAAATGTCAACAGAAGCACTAGGGTCATAAAGAAAACTCTGAAATCAATGACCTTAGCAAACTCAGAAAAGAATAAAAAGGATTCAGACAAGTGTGAGTAAGCAAGAGCTGTGCTCAATAAAACTCTAATCTGAAGAACAAGAAAAGAAATCAAATTTGGTATCTTTTAAGAAGAGAAATCATCTAAACCTTTCTACAGACAAGGCAAGAAAAATGGAGAAGAAGAAAGAAATTCATCCTGGAGAGAATGAGGGGAAGGACGGAGCAAGATGTCAGAGACATGAAAGAGGTAAGAAAAATCTCTCACAAACAACTTACTGTCCATCAATCTGACAATTTAGATGAGAAGAGAAAACGGCTTGAAAGACACTTATTATCAGAGCTCAACCACAGGGAAAGGTTATTTGAATAATATCATACTATTAAGTAGAGGAAGCACTTCAAAATGCCCATCAGAGACTGGCCCACATCTATACATATACAGTGTTCTTTGCCTTGTGTGAGGCCAACTCAAATTCTACCAAGGAACACTTGAGCACAGAACTAGGACTAGCCACTGAACACTGTTTTCTGTGCCTACCCCACCATCCTACCTTCCAAAAAATAATGCAATTCAACATCAACTGTGATCCAAGAATATATACAGAGAAAATAGAGAAGAGTGAGTACTTTATGACCCAACTTTACCTTGGTATCAAAACTAACTGAACTTGTCACAAAGAAAAGGCTCACATGTCTATGCCACATCAAGACAAATGCAGAATTCATCGAACTATTATCCCCAGATTTGACTAATGATAAAAAGAATCTTCTAGGACCCATTGGAAGCAAGGTGATTAAAACATTGAAGTTGCCTAAGATCCGATTGTCAGACCAAAGAAGCAGCTGTATACCGATCACGATCCCATGGTGTGGCTGAGGACAATCCAGCATCCCCTGGGCATGGGCCCTGGCCAAGAGTGGTTTTCCCAATAGCCAGGTACTTCCTGGCTTGTGCCATGAATCCCATTTGGCATGATTGACATTAATTAGGGATAACAACATTTCTTTTGATCTCCTTTCAGTGATCATAAAGTCATTTCCTCAGACACAAATTACTCAACTATTCTAGTTGTCATGGAAAATTTTTTTCTCCAGCACTTCATATATCCACATTCTCTTCAGTGGCGCCACATTGCTGGGACATGGGGATTATTTCCAGGGCGAGCAGGGAGGACTTGGAATCTCCTCATCTGGCTTCACGTCTAATCTCTGCTACTCCCAGGCTGTGTCTGATGGATCTATAGAGTGGTAGATTTCAGTTTTAAAGTGAGCATTATTCTCTCCTTCCCAAGAAGGGCCCTTGGTGGCATGTTCTTGTGTGGTGAGTCACAGATACTTTCTGAAAAACTCAGAGCCCATTAACATTTTGACCTTTCAAGTCTCAATTATATATGAAAGCAGATAAATTGTGTGTGTGTTCGTGTGTGTGTGATGCGAGTGTGTGCATAGGCATACATACACACACATGGGAAGCTCTGTGGCAATTAATGGTCATGAGTTGAAATGAGTCAAAAACCAGAGGAATTTTTACTCTTTCTGGTGAGGAACCATCTTTTACTCATTTTTTTAAATAAAGAAATTTGTCTCTGCAATTTCTGCCTTTTAAGAGATGCACCTTGTGTTACACAAAAGTCCCCTGTGTGAAAAGTACATCAGTATCAGTCAGAGTCAGAAAGAACATAAAAAAGCTCTAGTTTCTGATAGGCATTTAAAGGCTTATGCTTAATTTTCCACTTCAATACATATGTACTCTTGTGCTGTTGTTGTTCAAATGTCATGTTACAAAATAAAACTTGTATTATAAACTTATACACTTTTTTGCATTTGTTTAAGCAAACATTGTGATTTACAAAGTTGTTCATAAGGCCATCGGTTCAGGCATTAAATGTTCTAACAAAATCTCAGCCACCAGTGTGAACTTCCTTCTACCGTGTCCCAAGATTGACCCTGAGCAGCATAAATTTACTTCATATTGCACGTTACAAAATGGAATTATAAAAAAAAAAATAGATTAGTAAAAAGTCAATGTGTGATCATTATTATATCACGATGCTGTTATGAAGGTCATTGACTGAGGATTTTACTGAGCTGGTTGATGCCAGTTGGACCCGCTGTGTTACTGTTTTGTTTCATAGAGTTTGGTGATCTTCCATGCAACTTTCCATCAAATTTGCTGTCCTTCCTACTGAGATAACAATACTGTGAAAATTGGAGGTGTCCTGTGGCCAAATATGTGGCCAGATGCTCCAGGAACTGTGAGGGGGGGATGATTTGGTAGTTGGTTGCTTGATGAGGTTCAGTGTGTGGAGCTGGGCTCATTCTGTTGCTGAAGGAAGCCAGGTGTAGGTGGGGGCTGCTAGGCTTATCCAGTTGAGAGAAATATGCCCCGCCACAGTTTTTAGAAGTCCCAGATTTCTCAGCCCAGAGATCAAATTGGATCTGGATGACTCAAGTGCTTAATGTCTTTTCAAGAGTGGTTATACACCTTTAAAATCAAAATTAAAAATTATTTAAAAGACCAAGAGAAATAGTATAGGGTTAAGGTGCATACCTTGCTTGTATCCAGCCTTGGTTTGATCCCCAGTACCGCATTATAGTTCCCAGAGCACCACCAAAGGTCACTGCTGACACTAAGAGCCAGGAAATAGCTCCTGAGCACTGTCAGGTGTGACCACCCTGAAACTGATAAGCTAAGCCCCCAGGCCCAGAGTCCATCTTGAATTGGGGCTCCAGAGCTTTTTCTAGGCACCCTTCTACATGAAGTTCTGGAGACTTCCGCACTAAGATGGGGCAGGAGAGGGCCCAAGTGGAAAAATGAAATGATCAGTTCTGGTGAGAGTATGTGAGGAAAGTTGGTGTGCAAGAGGGAGGGGGCTGGGATGAACAGCTAGGCCTCGGGTCTCATCAGAGGCTGGGGTGTGCTGCACCTTGCAGAGAGGCCAATGGGGTGAGGAAAGACCTTCTGGGCCATAGGGCTTTGCAAAGGCTGAGAGGGAAGGAAGAGCAGAATTCAGTGGTCTGAGCTTTGCAGCTGTTGTGTCCTCACCAGGATCAGGGGATGTGCAGTGAATGCTTTTAACCCCTGGGTCAGCAGGACTCTGGACACACATACAGTTCTGGTGCCCTTCCAGTGGCCCTATTTGCATCCCACAGCTGTGTGACTGAGCCTAGTCTCAGTGAGTGACTAGCAAGAGCATTTTCTCAGGGAGTGAGCCCCCTGATTTTTTTTTTTTTTTAGAACCCTACACCTGAGCTTAACTTAACTCTGGGCTCACAGGAACATCAGAGCCTCTGTGGGCTAGTCCTATCCTCTGGATGTGGAGCGGGAGAAGGGGAATGGGGACAGATGCAGAGTGCTGGGCTGTCTGGGGTGGTGCAGGAGCCCCTTTTGGAAGCATAGTGAGGCATTATGGAGAGAGTCCTTTTTATACTTCCGTTTTCCAGCAATTTGCATGACATTAACTATAATGTATCACTGCTATTCCGTATTACAATTACTATTATTGTTTGGCTTTCTTCCGAAGAGAAATGGTTTCTGTGAGGGCACTGGGCTGACAGCTCACAGCAGGGCCCTATGTGGGGATGTGGTGTGGGGGACACGTGAGCGTCTGGTTCGAGCAGCGCAGCGACATGAGTGTGCTGAGCTCTGCTCTCCTACTCTCCTCGCCACATCCATGTGTGACGGCTGCATTCTCCTCCTGCCTGCCAGCCCCCCTCTGTTCTGCCCTGTCTCCACAGGCACCTCTGGCGGGTGGCCGAGCACTTGAGGGGCTGGTGAGCCAGTGTGGGCTTTACATCTCTCTCCAGAATCATTAACACATTGGGGTTTCAATGGCCCACCTGGGTCTCGGGGGCCTCAGGATCAATCGCAGGCTTGTCGCAGGAAACCTGGTCTCTGTCATCTCCCTACATGGCTGCTGTGCGGCAGATCAGGAGCACTGAAGGATCTTCAGGGAGACCCAAGTCCACCAAGGGTCAGCAGGACCCAGAGAACTGGCCAGAAATGAGGGGTGGAGAAACTGAGGCAGCGCCCCACAATTCCTAGCAGCCATGGCCCTGCAGAGCGTTTTTCCCTCTGTCCTGGAGAACTTGTTCTCCCCAGCACAAGTCTGCAGCACATGTGTGTCTGACATAGCACATGCACACATGTGGGAGCAGCACATGTAACACACATACATATCACATGCCCATGTGCCCAGCATATATCTAACCTGTCTGTCATATGCCACACACATGTGCATGGATAGAGAAAGTGCACCTTGGTCACATGTGTACAGGTATGTAACGTGTTTAATTGCATGAACAGAGAGCATTCCCACACTGCCTGTGTTCCTGTGATATTTATACCATTGTGTGGGTTACACTGAAGAAGTGGCTGTAACCATGATGAGGGGCAGAGGCAAGTACCTGACCCCTCAGAGCACTGAACACTCCCACAGCTGCCCCTGAACTTTCCTAAAGGAGACAGGGGTCACCACTCTAAGAAGTGACACCAAAGAGACCAAACAAAGCTACTCACCAGATGAACTACCAAGCCCATGTGTTCATTTTCTAATTGCTGGCCCCTTGGTGGTCTGGAGGTGACAGTCCTGCTCAGCTTCTGTCCCCCACTTTCCACTCTTGGCTCCCTCCAGAAGGCCTGGGATGCTGAACTTTCTGGTCCTCTGAGCTGAGAGGTGGAACTTTCAAGGTCCCTCAGAGTGATGCCCAGTAGGCCACGTTGTGCCCATCAACCATCAGAGACCAAGTGAGTCCCAGGCGCCCTGAGCCTTGCCATGCTTAGGAAAAGCTGCTCTGTGTGTGGTTCAGCCTCAGTCCCTCACTTCTAACCAGAGATGCTTCAGTTTGTGTGAATGGGATGAAGAATCTAGATTTCCTGGTGTCCTGGGACCTTGTTGGCACCCCTTTGGGGACCCATCAGCCTGGTCAGTAGTGACTCCTGATCATGCCCTGAGGAATTCCCACAGGACAGCTTTATGCCCTAGTGGCCCTAGTCTCTAGGCACCTCTCTGAGGAAATACAAAGGCAGGGCTGAGCAATGGGGTTGTTCAACCCAAGGCCACCCCAATCATTAGTGGCCAATTGGAGACTATTGATTTCTAGTGCTGATGTCTCAGAATCAGGCATTAATAATGGAAAGAGAGAGAGAGGTTACACCATCACCCTATGGCCAGGAACTGCCTCTCTCACATAGAGACAGCCCGGTTGGTCCATGCAGCTCTGGCATCTGGAGAAGATCCTGGAATCTTCATCATATGCATGTACAGATGCATGTACCAGCTCCTCATGTCCTTGTTACCTTTAGCTCTATGGCACCAGGAGGGACTCAACATAACATAACCAACAGGATACATGCCCACTTCCTTTCAAGAACCTTCTGGATGCAGCCATGCCAGCTCTACCTCCCTCTGGCCTCATTGAGTCTCTTGTCCATGCTCCTGTGTCCTGTGGCCCTTCCCACCCATCCATCCCGCTGTCCCTTTCAGTCCCTAAGAAGCATCAGAACCTTGTGTCTGTCTCCTAGAACCTTTCTGCCTGGTCATGTGGTGCTGCCCCCTCACTGCAATTTTGTGAAGGCCACTCTCTGGCCTTGGGGGTCCTAGTTCAGGGACAGTTTTCCACAGGACAGAGACACCGTGAGTGGCTCTGACAGTGCCGCCATGTGTGCCTACCATCAACCATGTTAATTCTACCCTGAAAACTTGCTCAGAGGGCAAATCTCACATGAACTATTCCCTCCATAAAAAGAATTTTCCTTTTAAAAAATAAAAGAGACTGGGAAAATCCCAGCGTTGCTGATTTCTTGTCACAAAATATAGTGGAGGCACCGGGTGGACTGAATGGGTCGGAGACAAATGCATTTGTTAGCTCATTCTCTTTGCAGATGAGGCCCAGTTAAGCATGTAGACATGTTTAAGATGCTTGCACCTGGGTGCTGGGGGAGTGTGGATGGGCAGGGAGGGAGGAGCTACAGAACAGAGTGGGGGCAAACAGGACAGTGATGGGCCTTAGGGTTTACCCAGGGATCTTGTCATCTGAGTATCATCCATACCCTCTCTGAAAGGAGCTGGGGACTGAGGGTGGCCCAGCATCACCCCGGGTGTTGGAGGGGATGGCCATAAATGAGCACCGGGCTCGACCTAGGCTAGTATCCAGGAGAATTTGTCATTTCTCAAGAAATAGAAAAATCCGAAAGCAGATGAGAAGTAAAATATGATGATTCACGGGCAGATTGAAGAAGGACTGAAAAATCTGAGTTAGGGCTGTCAGAAATGCTCACTGCACTGATTTAAATGCAGGGTTAGAGGAAAACAGTGACTTGGAAAAATCCAGAGATGCCCAAGGAAAAAATGGCTTTTGTATAAAGCTCCTCAGTTTTTCCACAGATACTAAGGCTGGATTTCTAAATGGGCTCTGTATGTTTTAGTAGCTGAGACAAAGAAGAAAATTCTATTCCTTTCAGGACTCACATTATTCACCAGAAAAAAAGGTATAACATTTCATAAGAAAAAGGCATAACATTTGCTTAAGAGAAGTAATTATTTCCCAAGCACTAAGGCTCTGCCTTATATAATGCAATAATTAAAATAATGGCCATATGTCATTCTCTGCATATTTTAGAAATAAAAGCAGCTCGTGCAAGCTAGGAGATGCTGCTATTTTAATTATTCTGAGAAATACCTGCCGCTCCCTTCCCCCAGGGGCCCCTGTTTCTTATCAACTGTAATATTGAGTTAACTAAAAACTAATATTGATCAGGAGTCCGACAAAGATTGCTGCTATCAAATTAATATTCCAAGTCTTGTAAAATCTAAAAGGTATCATGAAACAATAGAAAGGAACTGCCTTTCTGCTTTATACTGTTAGTTCATCACACACAGACACCAACCAGCCCATATCATTCCAGCAGTCAGGACACTTGAGATCAATCTGGGAGCAAAACTCGATGACACGGAGGGTCTGCAGCTTCTCTGTTCTTCTGTGTCCGCCTCAGGGTCCCATTTCTCTTCTCCGAGCAGGCGGGTCGTGTTTGTGCTGACAAGTCGGAACCAGCCTCACCACCCAGAATAAATGCAGCTGCATGAGCAGTGAGTTTTCCACGGGTTTGGCTTCATTTTGCAGACATGTCTTAGAAAGATTTAGGTCTGAGAGTGGAAAGAATTGGGTTGTTTCCACCATGAGTGTCTGTTGAACTCACCCATGAGCCCACTTGGTCCTGAAAACTCCTGTTTGTAGGCTGCTCATGAGGTGCTGGGCCTGACAGCAGACCCGGCCTCTTGTGAGGATATCAGTATTTATGGGGGTGTTCAACTGAGTCACCCTGAGATATGCTGTGTTATAAGGTTGATCATAATTGAGTTTCAGTCATACAATGTCCAGCACCCTTCACCAGGGCACATTTTCTGCCACGATGTTGTCTCCCATCTTCCCTTACCTGCCTCTGAGGCAGACCTTCTCCTCCTCCTCCTCCTCCACCACCACTACCTCTTCTTCTTCCTTTTCCTCCTCTTCCTCTTCCTCCTCTCCCTCCTCTTCCTCTTCCTCCTCCTCCTCCTCCTCCTACTCTTCTTCTTCTTCTTCTTCTTCTTCTTCTTCTTCTTCTTCTTCTTCTTCTTCTTCTTCTTCTTCTTCTTCTTCTTCTTCTGCTCCTCCTCCTCTTCTTCCTCCTCCTCTGCCTTCTCCTCCACTGCCTCCTCCTCCTTTGCCTTCTTCTCTTCCTCCTCCTCCTCCTCTTCTTTTTCTTCTCCTCCTCTTCCTTCTCCTCCTTTTTCTTCTTCATTTATATCTCCTCTTGTTCCCTTCCTCCTTCCCTCCCTCCCCCCTTTCTCTGTGTCTCTCTGACTCTCTGTGTCTCTCTGTCTCTGTCTCTCTGTCTCTCTGTCTCTCTGTCTCTCTGTCTCTCTGTCTCTGTCTCTGTCTCTCTCTCTCTCTCTCTCTCTCTCTCTCTCTGCAGGCACTGTGGAGGAACTGGAGATCCACATGCAGTTTGAGATGCTGCACCCCTGCCTGCTCTCTTAGACTCTGGCTGTCTCTTTCCATCCAAGCAGGTAACAAACTACCCACAGCAAGGGCTGAACAGTGAAAATAAACAAACTGCCTTCTTTGGACATTAACCTGTCTTCAGAACTGTAAATCCCATATTTACTGTGAGCCCTTAGCCAAGTTACTTAATTATCTAAGCCTTAATCATGTAAAGCATATAAAATAGGAAAACTGATCTTCACCTGGATGCCTTTTTTGGTGGATTAGAGGTAATAAATATAAATGATTTTAGCATTTTCCTCAGCAAATGTTATGGACCTAATCAATGGTTGTTATTAATGGTGATGTTAATAGCATTATTGATAAAGGACTTCAATTCAATAGTCTTAAAAGGCGATTGAATGGTGATTTAAGAGTGTGTCATCATATTTGATTGATATTATCGACTGCCTAAGAGAGCCTCAATTTTGTTATTGTAATTTAAAAAATAATATCCCCAAATCAATCTAAAACTATTGACCACGGTTTAAAAATCATTTGACTTCCTTATCAAATTGATGCCTGGCCTCCCTTATGGCTTCCTGCAAACTAATCGCTGATAAAAACTCACCTGGAAACAATGACTGAAATACTAAAGCACAGACGAGTGAAAGGCTAAAATAACACACATAGGAAAACACTGAAAGCATTTTTGCTAATTTTCTCTTAGTAGGTTTTCTCTGTCATTTGCTTGATTTTCTTATGTGCTTGTTTATTATAACTCTGAAAAAAAAAAGTAAGAATCTAAAGCAAGGTCTTTCTGTGGCTCTTTCTTTTAGCCCTGTCCTCTGGGGGTTCAGGGAGCTGTATCCAGGAAGTACATGTAGTTTTCACTGTGGGATATAGGAAGGTGCTGATGCAGCCAAGACCCTCTGTAATCTCAGGACTAGGACCTGAAACCTTGCTATTTCCATTGGCCTGTCCGTAGTTCCATGTGGATCTGTGCATGGGGGTCAGAGTGGGAGGCCTGGGGTTTGAGGGTGCCTGGGCAGGGACACCTCAATGAGCCCTCCATATGAGCACTCAGATGTCTTCACTGCCAGCCAGGACAACGTCCTCTCATTAACCCCTGGATGTGCTCCCTGTTCCTCACCATGTCATCAAATCTCAAAACTTTTACATGGAAAGGAAGTTGGAGTCAGAGGAGACCCCCAGAAGGGGCCACCACCCCAGGGAGATGAAGCTCTCAGGAGGCTCCTCCTGTAAGGGCCTGTGAGTGACCTCAAACTCCAGAATAAGGAGAGGGACAGGTACAGATTGGCATCCTCGTCCCTCCCACAGCCACCTCAGCAAACAGAAGTGTCGATACCCTGGGAAGCAACCTCGCCCCACCCTCACTGAAGGGCTGATGACCTCCTAGGGGTGCCCAGATGGTGGTGGGACCGGACAAAGGTGCGTGTGCTCCTGAGCACATCCAGGACATGTGGCTTGGATCCTTCTAGTCTCGTCACACATGCCTGCTCTTCAGATCTGTTCAGGAACTGTCAGAGCCCGGTCTTGCTGCCCTCATTCTTCAGAATTAAGATGCAAAAAGAGAAGGAGAGGAGTGACATCTGGAAGGCAGAGATGGGGTGGCTTTGTACAAACCGTTTAAAAGGGGAGTAGGGAAATTCCCACGTAAACACTTCTGTCTACACTGCAAACTGCACACAGAGGACACACTTTCATTACCACCAAAGCTAAAATGCTAATGAAGCTGTGGCCTTCTTGTGAGTGGGTGAGACTGTATCAGAGAAATGCAAGCAATTAGACCTGAGTAAAAATGTCCTGAATGGACAGTACAGTGGGGAGGGTTCTCTCATTTCATGTGGTCAACCCAGGTTCCATCCCAGTACCCCATAGGGTATCCTGAGCACCACCAGAGTAAATCCTGAGTGCACAGCCAGGAGTAATCCCTGATACTGCTAGGTGGGCGCCCAAAATACACAAACAACAAAACAACATGTGGGTTTGGAAATTATTTGTTATTGTCACAAGTCACCACCTGGCTAAGTGTCAAAGAAGAATGTTCTCATCAGGGCCGGAGCATTAGCATGTTTATCTTGCATGTGCTGACCTAGGACAGGCCGAGGTTCAATTCCCCGGTGTCCCAGATAGTCTTCCAAGCCAGGAGTGATTTCTGAGCCAGGCGTAAGCCCTGAGAGTTACCAGGTATGGCCAAAACCCAAACCAAACCAAACAAAAAAGAATGTTCTCGTCCATGAATCTCTCTTCAGTGACAGTCCTGCCCCACTGTGGGGACAGAGGAATGTAACACAGAAGCCCAAAATGTGGGGACACAACCCCAAAGGTCCCTGACCTGGCTCAGGCCTGGAGAGTCAGGACAAGGCTAAAGTGCAGGCCTGGCACAACACCCACCCCAACTGTAGGGTCCTACATCCGGGTCCCTATGCCTGGACCATGTGGCCCAAATGTCCCAAGCATCGCCAGGTATGCCAGGTGATGGGGGAAACCAGTTCAGGGGAACCCTGCACTCAGAACTTAGCCATGGCAATGTAGATCATACATTGAGCCATAGACCGAGATGGCTGAGATCCCCAATAGGGACCCCAGGCCCTGAACACCTGAATGAGCTCCTGTCCTGGGACCCTGAACACTCCAATAAGTGAGTGTGTGAGCTCCTGCCTGGACCCTAAACACCTCAATAAGCAATTGGGTGAGCTCTTGCCTGGGAATGAGCACCCCAGTAAGTGAGTGGGTGAGCTCCCATCCTGGGGTCCTGCTTATCCTGATAAGTGAGCAGCACCTGCTACAGTCCCTCTGTCCTGGCTCTGTGGGTGCAATTAATAGCTCACAGTGTCCCCCAATGGGGGGCCCCCTTCCTACCACCCCTGTGGCCTGGGGTGCGAGCTGCTGTGAGCACAGACGGATGTTGACATTAGGAAAATGACTTCTGGGCCTCTGTGGCACAGTTCTGGGGGAGGGACTGGGAGCTCTTTGTGGTCCCTGTCCACAGTTTCCCTCTAGTTATGGAATAAAATGAGAGTAATGGACGTAATTAACTTCGAGCTCATCTCAGAAGGATAATTTATTACCGGGTGAAACCCTTGAACCAGAACTCCAAGTCATCTCGTGATTATCATAAACACGCGGCATTTTGCTGACCCAGTTTTCTGTTGCAGAGGAAGGGAAGAGGGTGGCTTGGTAGGAAAGTAAGTCTTGTGTTCCTCATACTGGCCACCCTCTCCACATCTGAACTACCATCCCACCGCCAGGAACACATATAAATGCAGTGGCCACGGGGCATGACATAGCCTGACAAGGTCCCACAGAGGGTGCAAATTCTTGGGGACATGGCTCAGCCAGACCCACCACTGGGTCGATCACAACTTCTGATCTCTGTGCTTAGAGATGTGTGGTGCTATACTAGGCTGAGAGATGAAGAGCAGAAAGCATGGCCAGAGGAAGTCCTAGGTCATGGTTCTTGGGGTCAGGGTGCTCAGCGTCATGGTGTTCAGGGTAATAGCACTCAGAGTTATGGTACTTGGGCTAATGGTCCTAGGGGTAATGGGTCTCAGTTTAATGGTGCTTAGCATCATGGTGCTCTAGCTAAGGGTACTTGAGGTGAGGGTGCTCGGAGTCCTGGTCCTTGGAATCACAGTGCTCAGGGTCCTTGATGATCAAGGACATGGTGCCCAGGTCGCAGTGCTTGGGTTCTTGATGCTCAGGGACATGGTGCTTGAAGTCATGGTTCTCAGGTCATGGTGCCGACCTTCTACCCCAGCACCACAGTCCCTGAACATCACTGGTAAGGCCTGGGTGGTCCCCGGTGCCAATGTCCCTTCAGACCCGTCACAGAGCAAAGTATCTAGTAGGCCAAGAATCATGGGAGCAGCATCTGGCCCATGAGCACTTCTGGCCCATAAACACTCCTTATCTATAAGCGCTTCTGGCCTGTGAGCACTCCCAGGCCATGAGCACTCCTGGGCCATGAGCACTTCTGGCCCATTATCATTCCTGACTCATGAATACTCTTGGACCTTTGATTATTCCTGGGCCCAGGAGCACT
Organism: Suncus etruscus; assembly: GCF_024139225.1. Taxonomy (NCBI): domain Eukaryota; kingdom Metazoa; phylum Chordata; class Mammalia; order Eulipotyphla; family Soricidae; genus Suncus; species Suncus etruscus. Next base: position 15,414,521 of record NC_064854.1, on the reverse strand, counting down.
CGTAGGCCATGAGCACTTCTGGGCTGTGAGCACTTTTGAACCCAGGAGCAGTCCTTGTCTATGAGCACTCCCTTGGGGAAAGGAAGTAAGTAGAGAGCACGTGGTACAGGGACAGGGCATCCAGGGCCAAGCATTTCCCTGGCTCAGGGCCCAGGGACAGTTGGATTCTTGTCAAACATAGCTTGGGTTGGATGGATGCAGGACAGACAAGACCCTTGTAGACAGGACCTAGATGGACAGGTCTCAGACAGAACCCGGATGTATAAAACCTGAATGTAGAGGTCCCAGGGTAGACTGGACCTGGCAAACACATTTGCAGAGTGGGAATAGGCAGGACACAGAGAAGGCCCAAGGTACAGGGACTCGGACTGTCCCTTTAGACCAGTGGTCCTCAAACTATGGCCCGCGGGCCACATATTGTATTTGTATCTGTTTTGTTTCTTCATTGCAAAATAAGATATATGCAGTGTGCATAAGAATTTGTTCATAAGTTTTGTTTTTTACTACAGTCAGACCCTCCAATGGTCTGAGGGACAGTGAACTGGCCCCCTGTTTAAAAAGTTTGAGGACCCCTGCTTTAGACCATCTGCACTGGTTTCCATCCTACTGAAATGGTGTCTTCAAAGGTGGTGCTGTACTGGGAAGGTCCTGGGCTTGGAGGCCACCCCAAGTGGACTCCAGGGTCCTGCATTTCTGTTCATGGCTGGGCAAGGCTGTGGTGCTTGCCTCTATGATTGGGGTTGTTTGTATTCACTGTCAATTATTATTTGGAGAACTCTAGAATTAAAAGCTGCAAATTGAAGTCCCTCTTCCCCCTTTAACATAATTAACTCTAATTATATAACTAATTTGAATTTTATTGCAAAACTTTTCAGTGTAGCTATTCAGAGGGGACTTATTACCAGCTAAAGCAGAAAGGGTAATGAGGATGAGGAGAGTTCATCAGGGCCGGTTGGGGTAGGTATTAGAGAGAGAGAGAGAGAGAGAGAGAGAGAGAGAGAGAGAGAGAGAGAGAGAGAGAGAGAGAGAGAGAGAGAGCTCTTTGCAGTATGAGAAGCAATCACAGGAGGGCAAGGCTAGCATTTGTTGCTTTGCCTAAACTCAAAGTAAGGACAACTGTGCCCTAAGTCTTTCTGCTGAGATCAGAGGGAAGATCTGATCAGCTTCATCCCAGGCCCCGAATGGGCCCAGTCTGGAAAGAGGCTTCATCCACAGCAGGGGTGAGACCACCCCACCGGTTCTTCGGCCTCTTCCTGCTGAGGCTGGAGAATCAGGCCCAGGAAGGGGCATCCATTCTGATTGCATTTCTCTGGGCTCACAGAAGAAAATGATTTCCCTTATTTGAAGTAAGTAGAGACTTTATTTCCTTAAAATGAGCATAAGCTCCCAAAAGTACTACATTTGGTGCTGAGAATCCTCATCAAGGCTTTGAGCTTCATATTTGGTTTAGCAATGTATACTGAGTGCGTGTGGGATCTGTGTTGAGTGCTGGTCTGGGCTATGTGCATGCGTGTGTTTGTGTGTGGAGGAGTAATCTCTGCAGAGTGGATATGGTCTGTGTGTGTTCATGTGTGGAGTCTGAGTGCGTGTGGTCCATGTGTACACATGTTTGTTTGCATGCTTGGGCATGTGGTGTGTATATATATGTTTGCATGCATGCGGCATATGGACTGCATGTATCTATACATGGATGTGTTCTGTGCATAATCCTGTATCTGGCAAGTCCAGCTGTGCAATGTTTAATTAACAGTCACTGAATTCATGGATTTAAAGCAAATGAAAACATGAGCCAATAGGGGCCCCTCAGTCACTGCTGATGCTACAGAAAAGTCCGGGCACACCCTGCTCCAGCATCTCCTCACAGGGACGGATTCCCCTCCCACTGCAGGAAAGCCTGGCAGTGCATCTTCTCAGAGCCCTATATGGGGAAGCTTGCCCCCCCTCCCATTCCTGGAGCCTGCAGGCAGGGAGGACTCTGGGACACCAAGGCTGTTCATAGGAAGCTCACTAATGGGCAGAAGGTTCTGGCTGCTCCAACCTTTCTTTCTCCCTCTTCAGTCCTGTAGGATGATGGCCATGGCCAGAGAAGCAGCATGGACTCCATGGAGGCTGAGGGACAGAACAGGTGAATGCCCCCCCAAACACAGTGAAACAGGTGATTGCTCCCTCTAGGAGAGAGGACATGAGACAGGACATGAGACATGAGATAAGTCAGTGTTCCCTCCAGGTCATAAATCAGGTGAATGCTCCCTTGAGACAAAAGACAGGTGAGTGCTTCCTTGGTATAAGAGACATGTGAGTGCTCCCTCAGACTACTGTATGCTGGACTGACCCCCCCCCCCCCAAATCTGGTGGTCACAGAGTATGCCAGTGCCTGTCAGCCAGGCTCACATATGGTGCTCCTCTATTGTGGAGGACCTGGTGGAGCCCTCCGGAGCAAAAGTATTTCTGGGAATACCCAGGCCTGCTCTCTACTGCTCAAGAAATACATGCATTTGCTACCAACACCCCTTCCCCCCTGAGCCGATGTGGCTTATGTGTAGGGGCTGATCACAGCCCCTCACTGGTGTCTCTCCCCTCACTGTTCCTGTTGGCAAGCACTGAAGATCAGAGCAAAGTGTTTGAGAATTATGAGCTGTGACTCCATCCCTGGACTGTCTTATGTGGATCAGCTGTGAGTGAGCACAAAGTCTGGAGAAGCCACAGAGTCCCTCTCTGACATTGGATCAAGTGATGATGGGGACAGCCCTGTGCCTGGACACAGTGGGATGGATGGCTGATTCTATTGACTGATGGCTCGGGTATGAAGTGGCATATGTGGAGGTTGTCCCTCCAGGAGGGTGAGGCAGGGTAGGTCTGTCCTTTGCTGGAATCCCTTTCCCACCCAGGAACACTCTCAAGGTTATGCCAAAATAGGGGGTGTGGCAAGCACCCAGAGTGGGGAATTAGGCAAGTGACATGAGTGATTAATTCTTTGGCTGCACAAACACGCCTGTAAGAAACTCACAGCTCCATGCATGTTCCCTGGATGCAGCTCTTCGAGCAGTGTCTGTGTGGGAAAATCATTCATAGGAAGCCATGGCTGCATGTTCAGCGTGGTGTCTTCTGTCCTCAAAATGGGTGTACCCCGTGTTCCAACTGGGCATACCTTGTCCTCCATCTGGGCATACCCCATTCTCAAGCTGGGCAGAGCTATGGGGAGTCACTGCCTCCTGCATGCTGCCCCCTGGTTTGACATCAGAGCCACACTGGCCACACCCATGTCCCTCCAGCTCAGTTGCTGCTGACCCTGGTGTGTCCCGACTCACTGACCACACATCTGTAGGCAGACACTCTCGTCACCACCAGACAAAGCTGCAGTAAAATCAAATCCAACTGGTCCAGGCCCCTCCCCGCAGTGCTCAGCGCTCAGACACAATCCGGACTTGATTACTAAACGGGGTCGATTTTATCTCTTTTCCTCAGCCTCCTGCCCATGAAAGCCCCCTCCATGCGCAGGGAACAATCTAATCTTTGTGTGAGTCCCCATGATCGTTCACTCAGGTCTGCATGTCTGCAACTTCCCTCCTGCTCTGCAAATCTCTGATGCTAAGTATCTGACATAATCCAGGCAGCGCTGGGTGGGGGGCAGAGCAAACAAGCTTGGCCGTGAGTTCATTTTTTAGGGACGTTATTTTTTTCTGGGTTATCAGATCCCGAAAGGGTGTCTTGGTTATTCAGACAAAAGTATCTGAAATTCGGTGCTGATGCTTCATCAGTGAAAAATCAATTCCAGGCAAGGGGAAAATTCACGATGAGTGGGGTTGGGTGGAGGGGCGCGGGGGTGGGGGGGAGCTTCACATCTCCGGAGAAAGACAAAGCCTGGCAGAATATCAGAGCTGCTTCTCAAACAAGATGCATCACCCATCTTCGTATTTGGATAAATACCGCTTTCTTATCTGAATGTCACGATAACAACATTTTCTTTCTGAGTTTCTGCCACCTCGGTCATCTGGGCTCTTTCTTCCCCTTCTTATCTTTTCATGTCTAATTTGTTTGGTTATTGCTTCCGCTGGGGTGTGTGGTGTTGTGTGTTTGGCATGTGTATGTTGTGTGTATGTGTGTGGCAGTGCTCTACATGTTATTAAGAGTCCAGTTTGAGGTTCTACCTTTGGAAGCACTCAGAGGGTGGATGAAAGGTGGACAGGTTCCTCCAATTCTCTTGCTCTGACTTTTGTGCCTTGCAACTTCAGGAGGGTTTCAGGATAAATTCTTAATCTGAGGCCCTCCACGGCATCTGACCATGCATTTTCCAGCTCTGCACTCTGCGTGAAATGCTCAGTGAGCATTTTCCAGAAGCTGGAAAGATGATATGTGTGGAAATGAGGGTTTGTCTGGTCAAGACACGGTCCTTTGGAGCCAATGAATTGCTCAGCTCCACCTGGGGACAATTGACAGAGCCTTAGTGGGGACACACAGAGCATTTCACAGCCCTGCACAAGGCATGTTTACCAAGAAAGTATGCGCTCAGAAGCTGCAGAGATGGGACAGCAGGTGAAATGCATGTCTTTCTGGCAGTGACTTTGTCTTCCCCCGGTTCCCTCGCTGGCACCGTATACGCTGAGCACTGCTAGAGCACAGAGTTAAGACTAGCTTACAAGCACCACTGGGTGAGACCCACCTTTAAGCTTAGGTGCTTGATTGCACAATCTCCCTCACAGGCTCGCCTCATGTAGTGTTGAGCATAACTGCTCTGCCAGGGTGTCGGACTGGGTCACTGTAGACACAGAAGACAAGCAGCATCCATGAAAGGAGACTTAGGACTGGCAGGGAGATGACACTGAAGCAGGGGGCATCTTTCCTAAGACTCAGGGCTGCTCAGACAAAGCTGTATCTGCTGAGGGCATGTGGGACCATGGGCTTTAGTTCCATACCACATGGCCCAGAGTGGGCCAGACAAGTCGGCTTCTCTTCCCCTGATGGTGTTTAAGACCTACTGTGAATTTGACCAGTTCTGACTGATGTTTTGGAGGAGGAGTCAAGAGCAACATTGGGGAGAGAATAATTGGGCAGCACAGAGGCAGGAGATCGGAGGAAGAACTTTCCAGAAAAGGAGTCTCATTGATTCTCTGTCCAGTTTAAGTTTGATGAAGTTTCCTGGAGTTTCTGTTCTGCCACAGCAGAGGGAGCGAGTGAGACCGTGTGAGCTGCAGAGGGCATCACAAGCCATCACGATGTTCCTTGGGCCCTGGCTTGTCTCCAAAACCAGCCATTAGCGGAGGTCATGACAGGCCGAGGGGCTGGCGAAGGGCTCTCTGGCTTGTCTGCTCCCCATGAAACACAGCATATGCACTTTTCACTTGACAATTATCATCTTCATCTCCATTATGGGTTTAAAACCTTTGCTTGCGCTGAATCAGTGTGACTTTAAGTAAAAGTCCATTTATTAAATCTTTTATTAGACTTTTCATTATTCATGCTTGTAAAGATCGTAATAGAGATGTTGAGTAATGAAATTGTGCAAGTTCCCCAAAATCTTCATAAATCTCCATAAATTGACTCTTTATGAGAAGCCAGCCTTCTTTGGGCCTGATTTTTATTCATATGCAACCAAAATGTTAATATACTTTAATTAGAGCTAATATGATTTATCTCTTCACTCATTATAGGAGTTCATTTTCTCTTAAAGAAGTCCTGTTTTCAAATTCTCTCCAGCAGTGTAGAATTAAAGTAATTATAGTTTGGCTCAGGAAATTAGTCATGAAAGTTCATGAATGCTAAAATGAAGGGTGTCTTTTGCAGACTGGCCCAGACATATGCTCTGCAGAGGAGGAGGAGGAGGAGCAAGGAAGGCACTTCAGGGCTGTTTGCAGTTGGAACACCAAGACACAGTCCTGTGAGTCTTGACACCTGAGTTGGACAGAGCCCTCATGTAGGCATTGTCCCTAACAGAAGGGCTGACTTGAGTTTTTGCATGGAAAAACTCTCCCTGAAACAGCATTTCAAGGCAGAAGGCAAAGAGAACATCGAGAGCGAGCAAACATCTCTGGAAAGTTCCTGCTTCTGAACACAGAGATTCAGCAGTGGGAGGAAAGTGAGGCCAGCACAAATAGTCAGTGGGAGGCAGCAGGGAGCACCTGGCCACAGGTATCTGGTCTGCAGAGAGTGCTGTGTCAGCCTCGCTCTCTGCCCAAATTCTGTCCCATCCAAGCCCATCCCTCACCTGACCAGTGAATGCTGCCTCCAGCTCCACTGAGCTCCCATCCCTTCTGATTCTCCACTGTGGAAGATCCTTTGTGGATCTGTGACTGTGAGCTGTGTCTGTTTCTACTGTGCGCCTGAGTCAAGAGTCCCTGGGAATCAGGTGGGACAGAGTCACCCCCCATACCTCTCTCCCACCCCGAATTCGAGCCGGTCACAGGCAGGGCTGGGAAATTAATGAGAGCGATTTAGAGGCCGGGCACTCATTAGCGACCGGGCGCATGCCTGGAATTTGAATGGGAACACAGGGGACTGTGGGGCTGCTCTCCGAGATGGCTGCATGGGTGTGTAGGACGGGGACACTGGGTCACTTCGAAGGAAACAGGCTCAGACATGAGGCATGAAGGTGTCTGCCAAGGACACACTGTAGCCAGTCACATGGGGCCATTGCTAGGTTCTGACTCCAAGAGCTGGTGAATTATGCAAAGATGTTTTTTTGCGTTTAGCCATTCGGAGATCTCAGTCATCTGGAGAGAATTTTTCTGAGTTACGTGATGATAATGCTACCGAAAAATTGCTTTGAAGCAAAAGAGAAGATGTGGAAAATGGGAAAACAAAGGATTGGCAGCAGAAAGAGCCTTGATTCACCGTGCAAGGATCCATGCACAAGAGTTTGTGTGAAGGGTCCGAGCAGATGCTGAATGCGAAGGACTCAGCAAAGTAGCCTTTGCTAAGGTGCTGCAGCACAGGGCATGGGGTAGAGGAACCAGGGACTCCTTCCACTGAGGACAAGGCCTGTGTTCTGGCCTCAGAGCTGAGCTAGACATGGAAGTGTCCCTGCCGTCCCCAGAACAATGTCTTTGCTGAAGAGATCACCAGAAATCATGGCCATGGGCTATTTTACCTGCTTAGAACAATTTAATATTTGTAATTCCGAATCCTCTGACCACCTATGTTTTCTTGTAAGAAATTTTTCTTTGCTGCATCTTTAATTAGAAACTAGTGATGTTTAATGCTCCTCTACATAGAATAGGTTTTCAAATCTTTTTTCTTTATTCATAAACCTCTAACTCATGAATCAAAAAAGTATCATTAATTACTTAGAAAAAAATGTCAGAGATAAGTGAGTTGTTTATTTTATTGTAATAGAAATGCCTAGAACAATGAGTATTTTAATAAAATTTTAAAAATTATCATGAGTAGAGTCCAAAATATTAAGGGGAGCTTTGAGTCTCTCTGTGCAGGTAACAGCTTAAACAGGGAGTAAAATGAAATCTGTTTTAATTCCATTTTGAATCTTTTCATCGTTGCTTATATTGAATAGGTAGTTTTGAGTCCGTTACAAACTGTGCTCTTAGAAACAATAAATTGACTTAGTTCTATGCAACGAGAGAGAGAGAGAGAGAGAGAGAGAGAGAGAGAGAGAGAGAGAGAGAGAGAGAGAGAGAGAGAGGAATAATAAACCAAGGAGCCCAGAGCTCAAATAATCTTGGGCTGAGCAGCAGATGCTGTGATTAAGTCTCAGGCCCTCAGGTCCGAGAAGGCCGGGGACATTGTGGCTGTCCCAACATCCACTTTACCTCCTGTCTGTCCTTGGCCACATCTAAATAGGTCACCACTTTGCCTATTATTTTCTTTGGCTCTTCCACTTGCAAAAGTATGTGGAACAAGTCTCGAGCAGAAACACCAACAGAGTCGCTTACAGTGGCCCTGGACTCCCCAAAAGTGATGTGCTAGTACTGAAGAGGTGCTGTGACCTCTCCAGAGATACTGATGCCATTACTGCCAAGGGAATCCATTCATAACCACATACCCATTCACATCATGCATGGGCAGTTCCCAGGGTGTAAGAGTTTGGCTCTGGGACAGGGAAGATAGAGGACCAGGTGTCCACTATTTCGCTGGCCCCCAATCCCTGACCATGCCTGAGAGAACCGACTTGGAATCTTTCCAAAGCCTGGATCTTCTCAAGTGTTGTTCTTGGATTCCATGGGGGACTATCCTGGTTCCAAATTCTCAGAGAACTTTCTGGCCTCTCATTGGTGTCTGCCTCATTACACCAAGCCCAGCTAAGAGATGTAGCCTGGCTGGAAATAACAGCATTCACTAGAAAATTAAAACAAAAGCTGGCAGCGGAGTCAGTAGCAATGCCTGGCAGGAAGATTTGCAGACACACAAGCACACACCTGGAACACAGCGTCTTCTGGAGAGACTGGACCATTGATACAAACGGAGATTAAACCAAGATGCCCAAATCCTCAATAGGGTTCTGCTCAATACCCATTAGCAGAGCTTGTTAGACTTAAGTTACTATTTATCACAAGAGCCACGCAGCAGTGACCTACAGAGACAGCGCAGATGCTTGGGGGTGGTTCCAGCCACCCTGGCCCAGCCTCTCTCAAACTGCACCTGCCCTACCCAAAGGCATTCTCACCCTTCCCCAATACTGAAATTTCCCAGGAGTCTACCCTCCTCTGTTCTCCGCATCATTGCCCCAATCCTCTCTCCAATAGGAATTTACTCTCTTCTCTGCTTTGTTTTCCTGGGCTGCAGCAAGAAGGCAGGGCATAGGGGTGGCACCAGGGTCCAGGCACTGCTCGACTACTCACTCCAGGCACTCGGGACTCTAACGCTGGATAGTGGCAGCCCATCCCAACTCCCCCTGCCACCCAGTGTGTGAGAAGTAGTGGCTGCTGCAAGGGGGAGTATCAAGCTGGGAGGGAGAATAGCTGGGTGGAGTGAACTGGTACCTCTTGGGAGTAAAGTCTGTGGGTGGCCTCAGGGCCTGCCAGCTCATGAGGCAGCTTTGGGGAAGATCTCCAGGTCTACTCTCATGCAGGAACCAGGTTTGGTCCTCACAGGAGAAGGGAAATTGCATCTGATATCCTCTAAGTTGTCTGTGTGTCCCATCAAATCTCTCAGAAAAGAATCTCCAGGGGAGACAAACAGAGACTCATGGAAATGAGACATAAAAAATAGGAAGGATGCAAGAATGAACTGCTGTTGGGTATGACTGATTGTAGACAGGTTGTGGTGTGGTGTATCTGAAGCCTATTGACTGCAACTTACAATGCTTAATAAAAATCGCCATTCTTTTAGTATAAAAGAAAGAAAATAGGAAGGAGAGCCAGAGCTATGGCACAGTGGTAGGGCATTTGCCTTGCACGCGGCTGACCCAGCACGGAGCGTGGTTAGATCCCCTCGCATCCCATATGGTCCTCCAAGCCAGGAGTGACCCCTGAGTGTCACTGGGTGTGGCCCCAAATCCAAAACATAAAAATAAAATGAAAGAAGGAAGGAAGGGAGGGAGAGAGGGAGGGAGGGAGGGAGGAAGGAAGGAAGGAAGGAAGGAAGGAAGGAAGGAAGGAAGGAAGGAAGGAAGGAAGGAAGGAAGGAAGGAAGGAAGGAAGGAAGGAAGGAAGGAAGGAAAGAAATTAAAGAAAGAAAGAAAGAAAGAAAGAAAGAAAGAAAGAAAGAAAGAAAGAAAGAAAGAAAGAAAGAAAAGAAAAAAGAAAGAAAAGAGGAAGAAAGAGAAAGCAAGAAAGAAGAAAGAAAGGAAGGAATGAAGGAAGAGAGAGAGAGAAAGAAAGAAAGAAAGAAAGAAAGAAAGAAAGAAAGAAAGAAAGAAAGAAAGAAAGAAAGAAAGAAAGAAGAAAGGAAGGAAGGAAGAAGAATGAAGAAAGGAAGGAAGGAAGAAGAATGAAGAAAGGAAGGAAGGAAGAGAGAAAGAAAGAAAGAAAGAAAGAAAGAAAGAAAGAAAGAAAGAAAGAAAGAAAGAAAGAAAGAAAGAAAGAAAGAAAGAAAGAAAGAAAGAAAGAAAGAAAGAAAAGAAAGAATGAATGAAAGAAAAGAAAATAGGAAGGAGACAGAAACAGGGTCACAGGGCTCAAGGTAGGGTTGGGTGACCCAGGACAAGCTGAGTGCCACTTGCCTTTGCTTTGAATTTTCAGACTGCCTTGCTGGGCCTTTTGTCTTATGAGTTTGCACACATGGCAGTACTCAGCATTGTCGGGAAAGGAGCTGTTGTGCCTATGTCCTACAGTCCTCCCAGGGCCTGTACTGTCTGGTCTGTCCCTCCTGAGAGATACAGGAGTCACTCAGAATCTACTCAGAATCCCAGCTCCAAGGAAAGCCCCACCTGTGGACAGGAGAAGGGGTGCTGGCCCGGCTCTGATCTGCTCTGACCTTAGTTGTCTTCAAACCTTGAACTTGTCAACTCCGCTTTGGAAGTTTTGGCCACAGACACATCAGAATGATGGCCCAGCCAGACTCAGTTCATCCCAGGCCAGCATTTACCGAGGCACAAACCCTCAACCTCCAGACTGAGAATGGGATTCACATGGACCCAGGTTTCTGGCAGGATGGGGTGGTAGAGCAGCCACGCCACCCCCCCCACATTTGCAGACAATAAGACTCATGACGTTGAGGTGAATGTAGATCTACAGATGAGAGCGTGACTGCGCCAGTCATTGCGGCTGGAGAGGCTGGTGGCAGTAGAGAAATGAGGCAAGTTGTGTACAAGATTGAATTTTTAAAAAGCTCAAGTGTTTTTAACCTTTGCTCATTCAATTTTCTCATCAAATGCCTCCGTGAGAGGTTCTGCTGAGTCTCCAAGCAGGCTTTCACCTCCTCTCGGGCTGATGTGAGTCCCTCCGCAGTCTCGAGTTGAGCAGCCAGTTCTCATCATGTGGCCTCATACCGATGTGTGTCTGGGGGCCACATCCTGGGGCTTTTAGCCAATTTTCAGGAATTAGTGAGTCTCTAAGAGATGCAGGTGGAGAATTGGTGCCTCGTACTGGAAGCTGGTGCCTGCAGCAAAAAAGACTCATACACTCCCCCTTTGTTCAAAGCCTGCGGCACGTTCTTCCACTGCCCCCCATACACATCACCCCCATGTCTCTGCGGACTCCTGTGTCATCACCACAACACACACTGCGTCTTACAGGAGGGCTTCAGCCCAGGACAGCTCTAAGCTTGCCTGGGACACCCAGAGGACAAGTCAGATTGATTCACTGGGACCATCAGATCCTGATTCCATCCGTGGGACAATCTGTGAGGCTTCTTCCTCTCTGGCTGCTGCATGCGAGACAGCCTGTCCCTTGAAGACCCCTGTGTGTCCTGGGTGACAGCCACTCTGAAACTTTAGCGAAGCTCACTCCCAGAGACTCAGCATCTGGAGGCAAAGATGCCAGGATCTGAGCCTGGCTCTACAAGCCAGCCCTGCTGTACCCCTGCTCCCAGGCTCTGTCTGCCCTGTCTCAGGCTAAGAGCTGGCACAGGGTTCATCAGTCCAAAGTACCTGCCCTGCGCCTGCCAGTCACCCTGCAGAAATGCCCTTTTCTCAAGAATCAGCTCCCTTTTCTGATCCGCTCTGACCTTCCAGCAGACTTTGAATGCTCTAAGCAAACCCGCCCATCCCCACTGGACCCTCCCTGGCCCCAACACCAGCATCTCTTCTCCATGCTCAGCTGAAAGACATGAGTGAGTGTGTCTGTTTGCAAGTGCACAAACATGCTCTCAGCACATGTACATGGTGCCAGGGGTGAAAGGCAGTGGCACTGCGGAGATGGGGCTCCTGGAGCGGGTTTCCATGGCGGCAGAAGCAGCTTCTCTTTCGGCAGCTGAAGAACAGACCTGAGTCTCTGGAGGCTGCAGGTCAAGGGTCAGCATCAATATATTCATAGCATCTGTTTATCTGCAGCCATGAGTAGTGCCAGGTGACAAAGGGGCTGTGGTGCACAGAATGTATGCTTGTGTACATGTGTCTGTGTCTTTGTGTGCACACCTCTCTCTGTGTGCAAATGCCTGTGAGTTTGCATGTGTGAACCTAACCCTAAACCTAACCCTAACCTACACTAACCCTAACCCTAACCCTAACCTTACCCTAACCCTAACACTAAACCTAACCCTACCATAACCCTAACCCTACCCTAAACCTAAACCTAACCCTACCCTAACCTTAACCCTAACCCTACCCTAACCCTAACCCTACCCTAACCCTACCCTAACCCTAACCCTAACCCTAACCCTAACTCTAACCCTAACCCTAACCCTACCCTAACCCTAACCCTAACCCTAACCCTACCCTAGCTCTAACCCTAACCCTACCCTAACCCTAACCCTAACCCTAACCCCATATGCAAAAATGCACCAACAGTCTTATGCACATGCATATCAGCACAGCAATGAGCACATGTTCGTGTGAGTGCTTGCACCTGTAGGTGTTCCTTTGCACACTGTGAGAGTTTGCACACATGTGAGTCTCTGCATCATGTTCACATGTGAATCCACATGCGCACAGGTGTACGGGACTAACTTGTCACACACATGCAAGCTTATGTTTGCAAGATATGTTTCTGCACATGTGTGCTCATGTGTGGCTATATGCCTCTGCATGGATGTATACACATACCTGATTGAGTGAACACATGTATGATTCTGTGTGTGGTTACATGTGCGTGTGTAAGCCTATCTGTGTGTGCATGTGTGGGTCTCTGTGTGCCTGTATGTGAGTCTCTGTGCATGTATGTGTAGGTATACATGGGTTCCCATACATGGGGCAACTCTTGAGCTGTAGCTCCCTGTCCCTATACACCTACCATCACACCCTGTCCTCAAGTGCCCAAGAGGCTCTGGAACCCTGAAAACAGAGGCAGCTCCAGCTCCCGGCTACATCCAGGTCTGTGGGCAGCTCACTCTAGTCAGGGCTATTACTTGCACGAATTTCCATTAGAACGAGCCAGCTGGGACCAGCACTCACACGAGAACAGAACAGCTGTCCCGGGGGAAAATACAAGCATGTCACTTTAAATTTGGGACCAAGGCCGAGGAAAGGCAGACCCGCCTGCTGGATAATGACACCCATTATCTCTGACCTGGCCACGTCCAGGCCGGTCATGTTCATGAGAAAATTACACTTTGGATTTACTTGATTCCTGTTCTTTATCCAATTTCCTACATAAAAAGGCAATTTTCTCGTCTCTCCGATGCCCCCTGTATAAATATCACATTCCACACACAGCAGCATGCTAATGTCTGCTGTTGTGTGGTTTCCTCAAATGCTGGCCATGAGCTGGCCCACACTCTGCTCCTAACCTTGCTGTCCAATCCCTGGGGATTTGCTGCCGCACTTTTGGTGACTCTTGGTTGAGAGGTTGATATTTCCTTTTGGCCAGTCAAGCCCAAGTACTCTTCTGCTGTCTACCTTTCTTCCTGTCTGGGGCCCATGGAGGCCCTTGGCCATGTTTATGCAGATACTGGGGGTGCTGTGCACTTCCACATGGTTGTCAAGATGGGCCTGGTTTCTGCATTGTGATTGTGAGGATTAGAGTCAGGGAGAGGCCTGACTAAGGAGCAGTGAGCGTGCGGTGTGTGTGTGTGTGTGTGTGTGTGTGTGTGTGTGTGTGTGTGTGTGTGTGTGTGTGTGTGTGTGTCTGTTTCCTGTCTGTCCCTTCTTTTTCTTTTTCCAGGGGAGAGCGCGAATGCAGTCCCCCACTACCACAAATTATGCAGTCGAGTTTCCCACATTTGGGGAAATCGCAGGGGTCAACACACCCAGAGTGCAATGGGTGAGCCTTGCCCTAGGGAAACCACCTTCGTGATCATGGTATCTCCCCTGCCAGGTAAGTATTGTCTGTCCCTTCTTGGTGCTAATCATGAGGGAAGGAGGCCCAACTGGTGACCATGAGGGAGGGAGGCCTCACTAGTTGACCTGCCCAGAAGTAGGCCGCATCACTCCCAGAGGCTCGATTTGCTTCCCCTGTACCCTAGTGCTGGGCCCTGAAGACAGTCTGAGCAGCGTGAAGAAACTGGGGAAATCTGAGGGCCACTTGGGCTCCAAGGAGCTCACTCTGGAATTCTCACTAAAAAGAATAGATAGCCCTCCTAGCTGCATAGACAGAAGCTGGGGCCTGCAGAGGGGTGGGACTTCTCTGGGCCTTGTGCCCATGGGCATCTGCATCAGCAGTAGGTGCAGAATCTTGGGTCCTGGGGCCTGTCCCTCCCTTGCCTCCTGGGATCTGGAAGACTGACTTCATTCTGAGACAGGTGGACTGGCTGGGTCCCCTGTGTGCATTCTGGAGGCTGCAGGACAAGGGCATTCCATTGCATCAAGGATACTGCTTCCTGCCAGGCACTGTGGATGAGGCTGCAGAGGGGCAGTGCAAGTATCTGGGCTCCCTCCAGCATCTTGTCTGCCCCATGGGTGATGCTGGTATTCCTGATGCAGCCAGGCTGGCTTTGACTCATAGCTCAGCCTTTCTCTGCCTTTCCAGAATTGTCTAAGCCAGGGATACAGAGATGAAAAGTCTCTTTCACTAGACTCCTCCGTGCTTTCAGTGCTTTAGTCCAGTGCTCCCCCATGTCCACCAGTGTGTGGGGCGTCTCCGGATGCTGACAGGTTTCCAACTATCAATGCTACCACCAAAGGAGTTTTTGTTTATTTGTTTGTTTGGGAGCCACACCCAGCAGTCCTCAGGGGGGTTCTCCTGGCTCTTGTCTCAGAAATTACTCCTGGCAGGCTCAGGAGACCACATGGGAGGCCGAGGATCAAGCCTAGGTCAGCCACATGCTAGGCAAATGATCTCCCCATTGTGCTATTGCTCTGGCCCAAGCACAAAGGATTTTGATTTCACTTTTTTCCTACATGTTAAAAATGTAAGTCTTGGGGTAACTTAGATATTTCTGTGCTTTTTTTCATATTGAAATATTTTGTCCAGTTATAATGCCTCCTCAGGCATGGCATGAAAAGAATATATAGTCTCATTTTGGGGAACCCATAGCCACGGTCCCGTTCATTAAATAAGCACCACATTAGTGAAGTTCTCACTCAGCATAGATCAAACATCCTTTTAAACACATCTATTTTTAGGATCCCTGCTCTCCATTGATATGTCTGTTCTGGAATTAATGCTACTTTGAAGCATATTCCGGCTTATGAAATGTCTGGCTGTGAATCCCTCTCTCATTATCTTCCTTCTCTATTTCCTTGATTATTATGTCTTATTATTGCAGAGGAAATGTGTAATTATATTGTCAAGTTTCAAAATAAAAGCCATTTGGGATTTTGACTGAAATATAATTACATATAGACTATGGGCTTTGCCCTATTTCTGATTTCAATAAAAATTTCTTCATTATTTTCATTGTTGTGTGTGTGACATGGGATATTGAAATGAAACTGGAGCTTGGTTCCACTTTAATGAAATATGTTTGTGTTGTGAGGACAATATTCCTGATCATGAGGCAGACCCTTCTAGAGTCCTTGCTAGGCCATGCCCTATGAACCAGTTCACAGACTCAGTTTATCTTCTGTTCTCTGGGGGTCTCTCTGGGGATTTCCAGAGGGGTTCAGGGCCTTCGGGAGCAAGGATTGGA
Organism: Suncus etruscus; assembly: GCF_024139225.1. Classification (NCBI taxonomy): domain Eukaryota; kingdom Metazoa; phylum Chordata; class Mammalia; order Eulipotyphla; family Soricidae; genus Suncus; species Suncus etruscus. Next base: position 15,398,966 of record NC_064854.1, on the reverse strand, counting down.
GAGCACCATGGGCCCCTGAGTGGGAGGCAGGAAGGCCCCCACACCAGATCCAGGGCCAGTGTTTTCACATAGGAGACAGGACAGCTCTTCAGCACCAGCTACTTTCCCTCTGACCTCTCCCTAAACTTTACCTCCTCCTTCAGACTCTCCACCATTCTGCCTCCTCCCTCTGATTCTCCTCTAGATTCTTTCCTCTCTCTGTCTCCCCTACTCTGCTTGCTTCCTGATTTTCCCTCAATCAGTCTCCTTCCTCTGGGTCTCTTCTGCCCATCCCCTCACACTCCCCCATGCCTCATCATGCCCTTTTTCTGAATCTCCCCCATTCTGTCTCCTCCCTCTCACTCTCCCCCACTCTGTCTCCTCCCTCTTCTTCTCCCCTAATCTGCCTCCCCCCCTGAGTCTCTCCCACCCACCCTTCTGATGACTCTCCCATGCCTTTTCCTCTTTCTGACTCTCCCACCCCCACTGTTCCCTTTGCCCTCTGACTCTCTCCCACTCCACTTCCTCCCTCTGTTTGCTCCCACCCACCCTCTCCCCCCTTGGGCTCCCTTTCTGCCTCTCTCTCTAGATCCATAGAAATGAGCTTCTGCAGAGACTAGAAATTAAGAGTCTACACTAGACTCGATGGTGGTTTCCAGAAGGTTCTCTAGATTGACTTGAGGTGGTATAAGTACATAAGCCTCCCTCACAAACAACAGCTCCTAAGCTGCAGTGGGGGTGAGAGTGGCCCCTCTCAGCCTGCACACCAGGGCTTCTGGGGCCTGCCTTGCCTGTGCCCTCTCTTGTTGTGCCCCTCACTACCCACTGGGTGCTCCATCAAACCTGCAGTGGCGGCAGGTGGCACCGTGACAGAGACCTGCCTAGCTCTTTCCAGAGAGGCAGCCTCTGGGCCAGTCAAGTGTTCGATTTTCCACCCAGACACCAAATGGAAACTGTTTTCAACAAATGCCACCTAAGAGGCACCAAGACAAGGACTTGGAGGACTTTGTATTATGGCCCAAAGTCCAATTTCACATCACTTACCTGCTCACCTGAGGCTCCATCTATCGACCAGACATCAATATTTAATCCTCTGTTTCTGAAGAAATTGCTGTGTAATAGACCATCTTCAGCGCTCCTTAAACACCCACTTTGGGATCTATATTTAGAACACAACTTCTGAGATTTTTGTCTTTTTAGAGGAAAACTTTTTCTAAGATCCATTCTTTCTTCAAAGGAGCCTTTGGGGGCTGCCTATGGGTTAAAGTTCTGGTTCTATTTTATTGGGGGTATGGAGCAGTAGCTGGTAGTGTTCAGGTCTTACTCCTGGGTGACCCAGGAATCATGCTTCTGGTTCTTAGGGGACCAAAGGTTGTACTGGGAGGTGGAACCCCTGTGGGCCTCATGCAAGGCATGTGCCTTGACCCTTTCCTGCCTCTGCATCCCTAAACATCTGCCCAGCATTCATCCTCATATCACTCACAATGTCCCTTTGCCTTCTCAGAGATGATCAAAGACCCTGAAATTTCATCTCACAATTGTATGGGGTGGGAAACTGCTAGGTAAGCTGTGAGCATTGCAGCAGTTGTCTTGGGGAAAGAGGGAAAGAGAGCGGGGAGAATGGGAGGGATAGAGATGAAGAAAAGGAAGAAGAGAGAAAGAGAAGGGAGAGGGAGGAGAGAGATAAGGAGAAAGGGGGAAGGGGAAGAAGTGGGAAGAAGAGGGAGGTGGAGAGAGGGAAGTAGGAAGAGAAGAGAGAGAGGGAGACAGAAGGAAAGAGAGGGAGACAATGAGCAAGAGACGAAGAGGAGAAAGGGAGGAAGGGAGAGGAAGAGATAGAGAGGTATGAAGAGAGGAGAGAGAGAGATGGAGGAGTGGGAGAAGAGAGAGGAGAGAGGAGAAGGAAGGAGAGAGGATGAAAGGACAGAAAGGGAGAGAGGGAGAGAAGAGGGAAGAGAAGAGAGAGAGAGAGAGAGAAAAAGAGAGAGAGAGAGCCCACTGTCCATCAGGGCTATTCTGGAGTTGTGCTCTAAATCTGAATAGACAGGAGGGAGACATACAGGAGTCTGCTGGGCACAGGCTGGAGCTGGTGCCCTACATGTCCATGCCAAGTACTGGGCCTGGAGGGAGACTGCAGGAAACAGCTTCCAGGATGCCCGGCCTTGCAAGATCTCTTGGGGGGGGGGCAGTCTGGGGCCACTCAGAGCAGCTCCCAGGTCACTGAACTCAATTATCACTGAACAGTTCCCTAATTCTGCACTCATCCCATCATCGATGGCAAACTGTTACCAGAATGGGCCATGTATGGGAGGGAAGTGGGGGCTTGTGCTGATGTGCCGGGAGATATGTGGGAAAACCAATTTAGTTGAGGCATAAATAGGGGATCGTTTAATTTAAGTGCAACAGTGAGCACGGCCTAGCAATTTCTCTGACGCCAACTCCCATGGTCTGAAACCTGAAAACGAGGATTACATTTTCATCTGCAAAAGGCATTAAAGAAGAGGAAGTTGGGATTTTCAATTTGTCTGAATGCTACATCCTCACTCCATTCTCCAGCTATAATGGAAAGTCTTTTATAGGTTAAATTCGGAATAATTACTGAGCCAGAATACAGTAAATATGGCAGCCGAAAAAGACCTTTGAAAACAAAAACTTAATTTTCTGTTTTTTTTTTTATCACGTATTTAATACTTGGCCTTTATGATTAAGGCTGCAAATGCTCCCCCATGCATGGCAGACAGGGGCTGGTTCTTTTCGAGAGAATAACTTTATCTTTCAAAGTAGGGACTGTTCCAAGACCTTTTTTTTTTTTTTTGACTCCGTGTACCCTTGTTTTTCCCTTAACAAAGACTGGGCAATGCTCAGCCGAGAAGTTCCCTTCCAGTCTGGCTGTCAGCTCTCCCTCTGCGCCGCTGACATTTTTAGTTTCTTCCTCGTCACGTCTAACTGAAATTCTCTAAAAGGACTTTATCTGAAGGTCAGCTCCCTGTGCTAGCCAATTTAATTTTATCTCCAGTATTCTGGACTTGGGATTTGGATTAGCGACAGTGAAGATAAGGGTCCACTCTGCGTCTTTGCTCCTTTTGGTCAGAAAGAGCACCCTACTTCTTGGGGGGGGGGTCTCTACCAGAGCCAGGGGTCCCAGGTCACTTCACATCCAGCCAGCAAGCAAGAACACTGAGCTCACTCCCAGATCTCAGAACACCATAAATATTTTCAGAAGGTCAACTCCAGGGAAGGGGGCTTTCAAAGAAGAAAAGTTGAGAAAAATGCCCTCAGAAGCAGAACATTTTGGGCAACTTCAAAAGAGAATAGGCTTCAAGGGAGATTTCTGCTCCTCCAGTCTCATGGGCTGTAAAAGGCCCATTGTGGAAGATGCGTTTTGGGTGATTTATCCCATTGGTATCAAATAATAGACGTGAATGCTAATCTCAGGGCTGTAATTTCACGCTCAACCAGAGAACTCTGATTCCCATGGGCCTCATGTGGGCCTTGCCTGGGAAGGCAAGGGGGACCTTCCCCACAGGAGTCGGGTGCTGGGCCTCTCCAAGGACACACAGATTCTCACAGAATCACTGGATATTGAAGCCAGAGCCAGGGAGAGGGGAAGTCAGAGTTATGAATCCTTGGGCACATCCCAACTGAGACATGGGAGTACAGTGGTTCTGGCATGAAGGGTTCTGTGGAACAATCTGCCAAGCTCAGTGACCAGAAAGTGTTTCAGGTGAGTCTGGGGGGCTCACCTCTGGTGTCCCCAAACTCATTCATCCTTCATGGACTCCTTTCTTCCATTCCTGTGGGCTTTCTCTCTGATCCCCAATTTTATTCCATGGCCAGGGCCATCTGTTGGGACCCTTTTTCCAGACAAGGACACTTGGGGTCTGGGATAAGGGTGTGACAGATCTTTGGGGCTCACAAGGGTCTCAGTACAAATATGCAGCTCACCTGTGAGGACCAGGGCCCCACCCCAGCCAGCACCCCGTTCAAATCCCTCAGTACTGAAACAGGCTGCCCAGGGCACTGGGGGGAGAAAGGGAATTGCCTGAAGACCCCCACATCAGTCATTGCGGGGACTTCCTGGTATTGGAGGAACATCTGTAGTTGGCACATAATGGGAAGATCAATGCCACTTATTATGTTGCTCATTATACAGATCGATGCTGAGCATTGTAATCTCATCAATTCCTCATTGACGAGACCACATCAGTGTGTTTTTTAGAATAGAATTACACAATATGCTCCACAGAAGCAAGACTCCCTGTAAATTTCTGATGCTAAAAGTCAGCAGTTAAGGTAAAATGGAACCTTCATCCTCGTCTCCCTGGAATGCCAATCAATGTGGAACTTAAAACATGATTACAAAGGACTCAGGCATGAACTCAAGTGATTGTACAGAGGGGAAGGTGTTTGCTTGGCACATAACAGACACCACAGATGACATTTCCTTCCCTGGCATCACATATGTCTGCCAGGACTAAGCCTGAGCACCACTGGGTGTGGCCTCCAAACAAAAACAAAATATAAAACAGCAAGTAAGGGCTGGGCATTCAGAATAGAGTTCTATCTGCCTATCTCCCTCTCTGCCTGTCTACCAATCTATATCCTATCTTGTTATTGATCAATCTTTCTCCTATTTTCTTATTGATCAATCTATTTCCTATCTTCAAAGGCTGTCAATGTGGAGGAAGGGTAAATTTCAGTGAAGGAAATGGCAACAGTTGATTTCAGTATCAGGAAAAGGAGTTAGTCTTACAGAAGGTGATGCCTGTACTTCCTCTAATAATGCATTTTAAAGAGCTGACACTGTACTTAATATTTACTCATGACTTTTCTTTCCCTTGACATAGTGACATAGTATCATGGCACATCATTAAAAGGGAATCAAGGTTCTGGGAAGCTTTGTAACTTTGGTCTCTGTCAAACATAATTTCATCTCATGTTTTTAAGATTTTCAGATATACTTAAATTTGGACATTTTGAGAACAGGATTCAAAGTTCTACAAATATTTGAGAACTTTCATCATTGAGTACCTGGCAGAACCAGTGATAAAATTCTCGTTTCTATCTCCGTAAATCCAAACTTTATTGAACACACCTGGGTTAAATCTCATTGAAGAAATCTCCCTTTTTGTTCCTTCGGTAGTGAGCAGCTGACATGTTCTTTTGCAACTTCCAGTTAGAGTGAGCAAAAGACACGGATGATGCACCAGGCAAGAGCCGCTCTCTAGTGGATCCCATCAGGAGGAGGGTGATTAGGTGACTTCACCTCAGCCTGAGGAAGGAGGTATTAGGGGAAGAACAGAACGAACATTTCAAGGTGAGTTGGAGATGCTCCAGCTGCTAACTGCTGCGCATGTCCCGAATGATGAGTCAAAATTGGAATCATGTCAGATGAGAATAGCAATCTTCATTTTAGGCAATAAAAGGCTGAAATAATATCTCTGCATGATCGAACACAGAACTCGGTCTTTAGAGACTAGAGATCCAAGTGAGGTCTTAGAAAGGCATGATTACAAACAGATCTGGGGCTGCCACCAGCATCAACTGCTGCTTAGGTGGTGGATTGTGGAACACAGGCGATTAAGAATCATCTTATCAGATCATGCAACATAAAAATAAGCCTCAGTTCTTCAATCCCTTCGGAGTTATTTTATATAATTTGCATAATTCAAGAGTCAAGTATACTTCATTGAGTTGAGTCTTCTTTGAATCCAGATATCGAATATCTGGGTTAACACATCCTAGATACAGACAAATGCCATACACTTAGAATTGTCCTCACCTTGTTTCTTCCAATTGTGTAGTCACAGTTACAGGAGTCACCTTAAAGCCCCACTTTGCTGTCATTTCTAAATCCACTGGGTGCTACAGAGGGCTTGCAGGAGAGACTTGGCCTTAGTTTCCTCCCAGATCATCCATTCTGCCTGTCCTTCATCACTCTGTGTGTTCTAAGAAGCCCCCATGCCAGGATCTGGCATGAGGAGACACAAGCATAGGAGGCTGGAGTAGCCACAGTCTGGCCCACCAGCCTGGTTTCTGGCGACTCTAGAGCCTGGAGTCAGGGAGGGAAAGTGAACTCAGGCCTTCAGCAGAGCTGGAGATTCCCAAGCAGTGGAAAACTGTCCCATGTGCCGTCGTCCCTGCCACAATTCAGTTGTTTTCACCTTAGGAGAGCAGACATGTCTGTAAGTCTCCAAATCTCTGAGAGTTATCAGCGGAATGGTCCATTCTCACAGTTCTGGGGTTGGTGAGGCCTGCAGGGGGCAGGGCACAGGCCACTACAGACACTGTACAAAGTAGGAGGCAGGTGAGGGCCAAGAGGAGGTAGAGGAGTAAAGACAGAGTCACACAGAGCTGACACGGTGCTTGTTGGTCTATGATGTCATACATCTGGCATGAGGTATGGGGTTCCCAGGGAGGATCTGGGTAAAGAAGCCCTGAGAATTCTGAGAATGAGACCCACTGGGAGGGAGTGGGACTCTCCCTAAGAGCTCTGCCAAGAGCCTCTGAGGCCACATAAGTCAGAATGTCCTAGAAGCACAAAAATAACAAGTTATGCTCTGGGGGAAATGTGAACAGCTACTCTCTGATTTTTCAGGATTCCAATCCACTTTAAACACTGGAAAGTGCTCTATAATTTTCACCACAGGGATCCCCTAATCATTGCTTCCAGATTCTAGGTTAGGCGTGGTGACAAGACTCAGGCCTGTTTTCTGAGCACAAACATGGACAAGCACTAATATTTCACCATTCTGGGCATTACCTGCAGCATAGTTATGGCCGTAGGCCACCAGGGCTGGTGGCCAGTGGCACACATCACACTCCTGCATGGGATGACTCGAAAAAAGGACAGATTTCCCCAAAGGTCTTAGTCTGGTATCCACTGGACTACCAAAGCCTGCTGTCCTTTCTGTCAAGGCAAAATTCAGTCTCAACTCAGATGAAAATAATTCCCAGGAGACTGTATCAATGTAAGATGATGATGCACTCACTTTCTCCACAGTAAACCCCAAGACAAAAGACAAATCTAGAAACAGAATTTTCTGAACAGAGGCCAGAGCTGGGGCAAGTGTTGTTGTGGGAGTCTGAGGCCCCTTTTTCCCTCTGAGTCTGCCCAGTTTGAAACAGTGGGATTGCTGAAAACCTGGCAGATCTTGTCACTATTGACACAGGGCTGTGAGTACTAGAGCTCATGAACTTGAGTCAGCTGAAGCTCATGTGGTACTCACCTGCTCAGAACACACCCACTTTAGCCTCATCTCCCAACTGTCCCAGAGGACTGCCAGGAGTGGGGACACCTTACTGGAAATGGGGAGAAGAGATGAGAGTCAGGCCCCTGGTGGCCGAGTAGAGAAAGTGGCTTTGGGCATGAGAACAAGCCTCTCTGGGGATTAAGGATTCCCTCAGGACCTTATAGGGGGGTCTCCAGTCTACAAGGATCATGTATACTGAGACTCCAGCTGGACTTTGAGTCACTCAGCCAAGTATCCCCATGCATCTTCTTGACTCCATTCCTATTTGCTGACTCACTTCCTGTTTGATGACTCACTTCCTGTATGTTGTCTGACCTTTTTCCTCCTGTGAGCCTGTGAGCCTCAGATACTCACCTGAGTCCTGACTCTGGGTAGCTCTGGGGGTCAGAGGGGCCACCTGGGCCTGTTCACTGGGACATGATAGACTGCAGGAAGGCCTCAGGAGAGGTGTTGGTGGCAGGTCTGTTCCACTAGGCTCTGGGCTTGACTCCACTTTTGGGACCTGTCCTGACCTGATATTCCCACTTATGGGACGGATACCTCCCAGTTTACGGCCTAGGACTGATCCCCTCAGGTGGTGTCCAGAGCAAAAGCTCTGTCCATCATCCTTGCCTCAGACTCTTTACTCTCCCTATACATGTAGAACTAACTGATTCCCATGGGGGTCTGCATGGGCAGCCACTGTCCATGCCTCACTGGTATCAAGTGTGGTGTTGATATGAGCTTGTTTCTCAAACTACTGTGGATTAAATGGGGTCCCTTGGGGTCTTCCCCACACAGAGCACAGGACCTGGGGTATTCAATGGGTAACATCAGAGACCAAAGGAACTTGATGAAGACAGTGGCCACTCTGGGGAGAGAGCTCCAAGATGGTGTCTCTGATCACTCTGACAAGAGGAGTCACCCAGTCTATCCCCAATCCTGACACACCAATTTTTGACTGGGTTTCAAGAATTAAACCAGTCCCTAAGCAGGACGTTACTACATGACCTAGGCTGGGGCCAGATGGGGACAAGTACTCATGAGCTTCCCATGCCTGAGAACCAGGCTGAGATGTGGGAGCTCCAATGTGCCACATTTATGGATATTAAGAGAACAGTGAGTTAGTCACAACCTGGGCTAACCTCCTCCATCTTGTATCCAAGGGTGCCTATTACTGAGTTTAGTAAATATATCAACCGCCTCTCCAGAGCTTGAGTATGCCGTCCTCCCCACTGGGACCATGGCAGGGTTTACACGCACCATTTGAAAAATTGCACTGAGCTCAAGCAAAACAAATCAGCACCTCTTTAGAAAGCATATTAATGAAATATGGAACACATAGAAAGTGTGTTCTGTGCACATGCAATTCATGGGGTGCTAATGTGCCAACACCCCTTCCCACTATGGAGCTGAGGATGTGATTCTTCTCTGATGATGCTTGATAAGAACCATCTGAGTACGAGAAATGCAGAAGCAGAGACTGGATACTCATAGCCCATCCCGAATACAGTATTTGGATCTGCCATGACCAGGGAGTCCAGGCGAGGGAGAAAACTGGACAGCATCAGCTCAGAGCAGTGGGCTTGGGGAGGGATTGGGGAAAGAGGGACAGTCAGTGCCCAGGATTCTCAGAGGCCCCACTTTCCTGCTGAAGTCCATGATTGGTGCCTTAGATAGGATAATGCAGCTGCTTCCCAGGAACCTGTCTCTATATGGGTAGCACCAGTGAGGCAGCCTCACAGGCCGTGATAACAGACCAAGGTAGCACCAGTGACACTATACTGCACAGAGAAGTGGCTCATCCTGTCCACTCTGGCCACTCTGCTCCCGCTGTTCTGACCATAGGAGCAGCTCATCAGGCAGAGAGAAGGGACTGTCCACAGCTGCATGACTTGGTCCCATCACAATCATGAACCCCTCTTTCTCCAAGGGTGTCTGGCCCCGATTCCACACTCACAACTGTGCAGTGTTTCCTATGGAAAATGCAGCAGGAAGGGGGAGACCCCCTTGTTATGACGAAAGAGCAGCTCCAGACCTGGTTCCCAGAGCCCACATTTTCACAGTCCACTGGGCTGCCCTCTCTCTTGCGACTCCTGACCCCCTGAGAGTCACAAACATGCCTGTGCGTGAAGATCGGGCATCAGAGCCAGAAGAGGCAGTGAATGAAACAGACTGGCTGTGTGTCCAAGAGGACTTTCTTGGGCATCGGACAGATACCCCATAGTCTGCCACTGCAGGACAGGCTGGAGTGCCCGTCATGTGGCTTTGTCTCTTAGGATCTCTACCCTGAAAACTTGGCACTTCATACTGCAAGAACATGCCCCCCCCACCCTCTCCCAGATAACCAGGAGTACCACCCCTGAGTACCACCGGGTGTGGCCCAAAACCAAAAAAAAAAAAAATCTTAGGAATCTTAGAAATTATCTTAGACATTATCCTAGAAATTCCCAGAAGTACTCTTATTCCCAGTGCTAGGACGGGCCCCTATTAAAGACTCCCTTGACTGTGGTATGTGTTCGCACCTGGATCTACTGGTCCTTCCTCGGACACCAGGGATGGGGACTCTGAGGAATGGGGAACTCAGCTTTCCAGGGTGCCTAGCTCAGTGCTGGGGAACTTTCAGGGAACCCCAATCTTTGGAACATGCTCAGTCACAAGGTGTACCCTGAAACCATGGACACACAGTGGTGGCCCCAATATCATCAGAACACTGAAGTCTCTGCTCACTCAACTCAGACTCTGCTCCCCATCCTCCAATAGTCAACCCCATCATTACCCATGTGACCAGTGGTTGCCATAAGCAAAATGTGTCTGTCCCACATTCTGTGCTTTCTCATCAACTCACAAACTTTGAGCTTAAGAACCGACTTGCAAACTCTGAGCCTTCTCTGATGCCAGTTATCCCATGTATTCATGTCCACACACGTGGAGAGTCTGACAGTGCCTCTGACTTCTGCCTACAAGCCCAGGGCAGGGCCACTGCTCTCACTCAGCATCATTGGTAAATGATTTGGGTTATATGGCACCTTTCTACAGCTGGTGTGTGACATCCATAATATCCTCTGGGAAGGGACCACCTTTAGTTCTGCCTTATCCTTCCAGATCACTAAACCCAGTGCCCGATTCAATGAATCTACTTTACTTTAAAGCCGATGTTACCAATTAACCTGCAAGATCTTCAAACTCAGATTCAATGTCAGTCTTAATTAGACGTGCTCTGCCCTTGCCACTCCTCAAGGTCTCTATGATCTGGGAAGCTTTGCTGCAGGCATGTGGGCCACATTGATTACTAGCGAGGACAGTGTCAAAGACACAGCCATGACGTTGGTGCTTCTACAGAGTGAATTTGCTGCTCTATCTGGGTCTTAAACTCAATAAACCAAGGGCATAATTGAGAGCCAGAGATTGATCAACAACTTTGCATCTCTTAATATCTTTAGTAGGGAAACATTTCTAGGGAATGCTGCAGATTACAACTGATCAGAATCGAAGACATGACCCTGGCGTAATATGCTGTGGCTTTCCTGGAATTTTCCTTTCTCTGTAAGTCTTGGGAGTATTAGTGCCCCAGATCCTGGAAGTAGGAGTAGCTAAGAGAAGCACCAAGGGCATTTTGCTGGCCTCTGCTCATGATCAAGTCTATTTGAAGAACGGTTATTCCTTGAGCACAATTCCCTCTGCCCCCTCCTTCCTGGACAGAGGTATGTCCCTTCTCCTCTTTCCTCATCCTCACTCTCCTTTGGTAATAACTCAGTCCCTGCATGAAACAACAAAGTGCTTGATTCTATCCGTGGGGAACACTGTTCCTCCCTGGGAGGACAGAGAAGAAGCCCCAGCCTGTCCTTGAAGACAAGGTTTCAGGGACCCTTTCGGGCAGGTTGACAGCAATAGCTTTGCTGAGCCCACATTTTGTCTGACATTTCACCACCATTAGGCAAACATTATTCTTTCTGTTGGTATTTGTTCAGCGAGCTCTGTGCTCAGTGGTGGGTGATTTATATAAGTCACCATCTCTTCCTGGTGGCTTAGGCTAAATTATTATCCGGGCATTCCAATTTAGACACACAATAAGGGCTAGATTATCAACCCCCCAGTGTCCTTCCTCCGATAAACAAAGCCTTATTTCTTATTCTTTGGGCCCTGCTCGTCTCTGCGTTTCTGATGAAAATGGGGACTGATCCATCTGACCAAATAGCTGTAGGGCTTCCTGGTCTTTGCAATTCTGTCTTCAGATTGAGCAGATATCTGGGTTGTTAATTGGGGCGGGTGCTGTAGCAGCAGGGATTCAGGCATCCTGGCTTCTAACAACAGAGGGATGGTGAACCCCTTCACATGCCTCTGGTCTGTATTCCTTCTTATTCTGCTTCATGCTCAATCAGGGACAACCTCCCATCCCATGTGCATCCCTCCTCGGCCACCTGTCCTGGCTGCCAACATGTCTCACGTCAGCTCCATCTCTGAAGGGAAGGCACATGCCCACGGAACCAACCACAGCACTCAGCTCTCTGGGAGCTCCTGGGGATGTTGGTGACTCCAGAGTCGTGGCCTACTGCACCCTGGGGGGGGGGCAGATCCTTAGCCCATGTGGACTGAGTCTTCTGAGGCCTGGAAATTTGATGCCTCTCTACAGCTGTTGAGGCCACTCCCCTGTGTCAGACACACATAGGGGTACATATGCCTCTACTAAAGTTTCCTTAGAATAAGGCCAACAGGGACCCACATCAAGGCCGCATGCAGAGAGAAGCCTGGGTGGGGATGGCGGCTTTAGAACATTCTTCCCTCCCCCAGACTCCCATCCACAGGGCTGCTTATCTGGATTCAGGCCTTCAGTGTACTCAAAACCCACATATGAAGCCCATCAGATCCACAGATGGCAGAGACCATCAGACCCACACACAGCATAGCATTGTAGAGTCCAAACTCGGAGCCTGAACACATCAGGCTGTAGCAAGAGACCTCCCTGGCCCCTTCAACTCCTCACAAAATTCCTTTTAGCCTGGACATTTGAATATTGATCTTAAGAAAGAATTCACTTCCTTAAGATGAGATCAAAAGAGCGAGTCTAGCTGAAGGTTCTCTGAGGCTCTAGCCAGACTGATTTTCTTTGTCTTATAAGCACAGCCGGGAACTGAGTTCATGGTGGTATGTTTGGACATATTTATTTCTCTTTTAATTAATTATAAATTATTATTAAGAACCCTCAAAATTCTCCACCCACAATTTCAATTAGTTTCTAATTCTAATGTTCCCTAAGTACATAATTAAACAAATTAATTAAAATAAAACCCATGTCCCGAACAAAGCAAGCCCACCAATAGAAATTATGTTAAAATATGTATGAATATGCCTAAGTAAAGTGGAAACAACTTGTAGCATTAGACACCATGCATAATCCTGCTTAAGCAACCCTCCACATTGCAATGAAATATGATAAATCCCATAGATCAAAGGCAAGAGCCAGTTATTTACAAAAGCATTGCTAAGGCTGTTCAGATGGCTATCTGATCTCAGATTGGAATAGTTGTTCCCTATTTTGCTCGTGATTATCTTTACAAGATCTCTAAATAGTCTCTTATTAGTGCAAGTTTATGTTGAACTTGCTGAGCTGCAGTAATTATTTTGAACAATATTAGAATTATCATAATTATATTCTCTCAGTAGGAGTAATCAGGAGGACAGGTTCATATCATTCTAGGTTATGCAAACTTAAAATTAATTCAGAAAATTGTCATTTGAAGATTTTTGAAGAAATATTTTATTTCATCGGAACATATGCATTTGAGAATTCCAATCATTGCTAATTGCTTCTTTTACTTTATTCCTTAGAATTGTCATGATTCGCATCATGAATGTGAGGAGTATTAATGAATATTTATCAAGCTCTTATTTAGTCTCAGAGAGCAACTTGATGTCCCTTACAGACTCACCATCTTCCACGCATTCTTCTCTGCCCAAGCCCAGCTGACCCATGTGGTAGCCTATGTCAGACTACTGCAGAGGCTGCCCATGGTCATGGCAGCTGAGAGACACATGCATGTGCCTGTCCAGCCTTCCACTGAGATCTCTCTCCTATGGCATGATCAAGAAATATGGCCCACATCTGTGTTTTGAGAACCATTTCATTTGATTTTCACCGACTAGTCATCAACTTCTATAGAAACTGGTCAGCTAAGCCCATAGCTGAAGGCAGAGTGATATCAGAGCAGGAGGGTGCTTGCCTCAGATGCAGCCAACCCTGGTCAGATCCGAGGCACCATCAAGGGTCCCCCAAGCCTGCCAGGACTAATTCCTGGGCTCAGAACCAGGAATTAGCCTGGGAAACCACAGATATAGACCAAAACAAAACAAACAAAATAGGCTAATTGTATTCAGTTATCTGAAAATAAGTTTTAAAACTAATTACTACAGAAATGTATATAGTCACTCTGGAAAAGAACTAGTGCTGAAAGGAATAAAGTGATAGGCATGATACCCCTTCAGTAACAAGATCGCAAACCACAGTGTCTAAAAGTAAAAAAAAAAGTGTGTGTGTGGAGAGAGAGAGAGAGAGAGAGAGAGAGAGAGAGAGAGAGGAAAATGTCTGCCACAGAAGAGAGAACAGGGGAAAGGGCAGGAGGGAAACTGGCAACATTGGTGTTGAAAGTTGTATGACTGAAACTCAATCATGGACAACATTGTAACTGTGATTCAATTAAAGAATTTATAAAGAAATGTAATTGAAGAAGAAATAGTCATGATATAAAAGCTCTCAATCTAATTGTTAACAAAATCCTTAATAAAGCATCCAATGAAGTTGAAAGACAATGGACATAAATAGAACAAATCGTTCCCATCTCAAAAGTCAATAAAGACATTTTCGACCAAGACAAAGCTCATGGATTTCCCTTCCACCTAGGTTTTAATCATGAAAATTGAGAAGCTCAGGTCTATGGGGCTGTTTGCTTCTAGAACTCACCAGTTGCTTCTTCACGTGCTCCTGGTGCTGGCGATAACATCAGACCTGACACTCAGACCAGATACATCAGACCAGACATCATCAGCCAGGCTTCTGGGGTCAGGGGACAGTGCTTCCGAGACACCAAGTCAGACTGACTTTGTTTGAACCCTCCAGATTTGGTCCTTGTGAGAAAAGGGGACAAGGGGTGACTGGGGAAAGATAAAGCCAAGGCCAGGACTCTCCATAGAGGAAGTCCCCATAAAGACCCAAGGATGTGTGGTTGGAGGATCACAAGGCATCAGAATGATGGGCCACAGCTCACAGTTCAAAGGTGACAGGACACAGTTCACAGTTCAAAGGTGATAGAATACAGTTCAGAGATGACATAGTCTCAGCTCATATTTCAGAGGTAACATAGTCACATTGAGGTGACAGGTCACAGGTCACAGCTCAGAGGTAACAGGATACCACTCATAGCTCAGAGGTAACAACACCACTCCAGCTCAGAGGTGACATGGCCTCAGCTCACACCTCAGAGATGACAGGCCACAGCTCATTACTCAGAGGTGATAGGGCACAGCTCACAACTCAGAGGTGATATGGCCTCAACTCAACACTCAAAGGTAACAAAACACAGCTCAAAAGAGACGGGCCACAGCTCACAACTAAGAGGTGATGACTCAGCTCAGAGCTCAGAAGTGACAGGCCACGGCTCACAGCTCAGAGGTGACACAGTCTGAGTTCATAGTTTTCCTTGGTGATCCAGAATCTTCCTCTTTTTCATGAATCATTGTGGAAAGTCTGGAAAATAAAAAGACATAAAAATGCATAAAGTGCAAAGCAAAAGAAAGATTGAATGGAGGCCATTTACTACTGAAATTACTGCTTCAGTGAGTAAATTAAATCAGTTTTTTTAAATACCTACAATTGATTCTCAGAATAATAGTGCAGCAGAGAGGGCATTTGCCTTGCAGGTAGCTGACCCAGGTTCAATCCCCAATACCCCAACACCCTGAACCTTACTAGTTGTGATTCCTGAGCTCAGAGCCAGAAGTAAGTCTTAAACAACACAAGGTGTGGCCCCCAAATAGCAACAATCTCTTGGAGAACTCATTAAATATGTAAATAAAATTAAACAATTAAATCAATGACTTTATGACCGCACCTTCTATTGGTAAAGCAATGTCTATCTTTTGGAAGCTAGACAATTATTTTAAATGTAAGAAAAATCTGGAATGCTAATTTGGGGTGTGCTCAAGGGATAGTCCTAGCCCTTTGCTCAGGGATCACTCATGGTGGTGCTTAGGGCACCATATGTCATGTCAGGGATCAGATCAGACCATCTGCATGCCAGGAAAGCGGCTTCACCTTGCACCATCTCTCTAGCATGGATTGTTAATTTGGTAAAACATTAGAGTACAGATAGAGATAAATCCTGGGGAAATCAATATACTGAGAGAACTTGAAAAATTAATGAGATAAATTGAATGAGAAAAGTCAGTTCTGACAATGTTCCCAAATAGATGAGCAGATGTTTGAATGGTCTTTTCTCTGAGACAAGAAGCAGGAATGCTTGAACACTCCCAACAGAAAGGTAATCAGTGTGTGAAGGAGGAAAGAAAAGAACCAGAGAGAGAAGGAACAGAGTGGACATCATGTGAGCATAAAAAATGAGTCTGGACTGAAAATTCTTAGGTCTTAGCACCCACTCCATACTTTGTTGAATATTGTTGTGTTAGATTTAATTTTAAATAGATTATCAATAATTTAGTTAAACAGAAGTACATGCTATTATTGCTACAGTAACATTATTTTTTTCTCGAAATAAGCTAGAAGTATTTTCCAGTTCTCATTTGTCTTTTGAGAAATGATGCACTTTATTACATGTGGTCTGGGTTGTTTTTTTTCCCTTGGTTTGGGAAATGCACTGGAAATTTCTTCTGTGTACCTTCAAGCTGTCTGGCCACCCTCACACATGGCAGAAGCAAAATGTGGTGTTCCTTACATGAGCTAATATCAATGTTTGTGACCAGCTCTGGGGGCTGTTCTATGGCCTCCCTTGTCTGCATTTCTTTGGGTTAGTCCTGATCCCTGGCCAGGTGAGCACAGCTGGAGACCACTGGCTGGACAGGCAATACAGTAATCAGGGGTGGTGTGTCGGAGGTGACCTTAGAGCAGGGGTCTTCAAACTTTTTAAAGTGGGGGCCGGATTACGGTCCCTTAGAGAGCTGGAGGGCCGGACTATATGAGCTACTAATTCCTACTCACACTACACATTATCTTATATAAATACAATGAAAACCATTTATAAATAAGCAGATCATGCACCAGTATTTCAATGGGAACTGTGGGCCTGCTTTTGGCTAATGAGATGGTCAATGTCTGGTTCCATATTTGTCACTGCCAGCCGTAACAAGTGATGCAAGTGGGCATCAGTTAATCTTGATCTGGTTGGAGATTTCAGATGTTTCATTCTTGAAAAAGTCTGTTTACAGGCATAAGTGCTACCAAAGATGGTTACCATTTTGAGTGTATGGTTCCTGATATTTGGATATACACTGAGTGTATATGCTGGCAGGTATCTTGGCAACCAAACAGCGCTCACTGCTGGCTGGCTGGATCAGACTCCTCTCCGGGCCGCATGTGGCCCGCGGGCCGTAGTTTGAAGACCCCTGCCTTAGAGGATGCCCTGGAAGAGCAGTGTCCCTGGACAAGACCCTAAGGCTTCTTCCTGTGTGAGAGAATGTGACTTCTTTCCCATGAGCTAAAGCTACCAGGGCCTCAGCCTTCACCAAACTTGGTCCTTCTATACCAAGAGTAACCATGTTGAAGACTTAGCTGAAGCGATGATGGTGGCATCCAATGCAGAGCCCATGTCCCTGGCAGATGCTGTAATGGGAAAAAGAGACTTGGTGGGCATCCTTGAAAAGAGACTCAGCCCTGCACCTCTGCTTGGTGGCCAGCTGGCACTCAGGTGGAAGCCAGCTACATGTACCGGGATGTTTGGGCAGAACCATGTGTAGCTAATCACCTTAAGCACATACCCTGTTTTAACACCCAGAGCACACACTATGCTTTTCCTAATCCCTTTGCCCCGTTTTCCCTAAGTACAGAAGCACACACCCTGTTTTAATCTCCTTTCACATCCTACCTGATTGGTTAACATAGAATCCACACCCTACTTTCCCTTAATATAAATATCTCTTTCTCACCTACAATAAACTGAGGTACTCTCCTGAAGTGAATGGTGGATGCTTCTTTGTGAATGCTCTGCTTGGCCTGAGATCCCACCTCACCAATGACTTCTACATCTTGGGATCTGACTTCATTAGCGTCTTTCCAGGCTGACTGGTGACTATGGGCATGCTTAGAGATGGTGGCAGAGTTATGGTTCAGTGGCGTGGCTGTTGGGGACACTCCTCCGGGATTCTCTCTGCCTTCTCCTATGACCACTCATTGCTACTCAGAATTTCACTTTTGCCAATGTCCATTTCCTCTCTATTCTCCCTCCTAGCTCATCCCACAGTATGGGAAGTGGGGGATGTGGGAATCCCTCTGAGCTCCATTCTAGCACCTTGAATCTGTGACACCAACAGCTAGCCCAGACACAAGACGAGGCCCAGCTAGTTCCAGAAGCTTCCAGGAAGGGAGAAACACCAAGTAGAGAAACAAGGTGCTGGGACTAGAATTAGACCTTATGGGCAAATCTCAGCATATTAACTCAGAGTGTGAAATTAACATAAAATAATTTTATAATATTAATAAAATGTCACATTATTGAGAAATGTGTCCCATAAACGAAAGTTTGCTATGGTATCCAGAGATAATGTTGAATATAATAAAGTCAAAGAGGGCATATTCTCAATTCAATAATATTCTAGTTATAATGATTTACGGAAGTCATTATTTTGAGGAAAACTGCTCATGAAGGGGTCCATTTTTATTTCCAAATAGACGGGCTCTTATCTCAGTGTTCAATGGGCTCCCCAGCTCTTCTCGGGGCTGTGTCAGGGTTTCCTGTAAAACAGTTTGTCTGACTAATTAAAATGTGATTTCAAAGCCTATTTATTATGACTTCGATTATCTTCTTGTAGGGCTCTGGAATAACATGTTTATGGCTTCTGCAAACTCATCTAATTTAATATTTGCCTAGTAACCCAAATGTCCTCATTTACCAGAAGCTGCCCTTGGAATGCAGATCTTTTCCCCACAATGTGGGCTAAATTTTAACTAATTGTCAGTGTGATAGTCCACAGAGCTCGGCACACGAGATTCTCCGATGGTGAAATTGGAATTGTTCAATGCAAGCGATTATTAATTTGTTCTCGGCACAAAGGATGCAATTATTCATCTAAAAATAAAGCTCAGGGTTGGGAGAAAAGCAATGAATGGAACAAGTCCTCATAATTTAATATTCTCCCTCTGGATTTCCTCAGCAGACCTTCTGAATGACAGCTGGAGGCCACACTGAATTATTAGGCGGCGTGACCAAGCGATTCGAGGGCCGTGCGGCGCCGACAAAGTTAGGAAATGAGCCCAAATAAAGGGAGCGTTTAACAGGGGATGGTCCCATCCAGCCCAGCACAGCAAGCCTGGGCCGTGCAGGGTAGAGGCAGGAGGTGGCACGTGGGAGCATTACTGCACCAAAGCAACCAGGAGCCCACCTGGGAGGAACTGTAGGGACCTGGCTGGAAACATGGATGGTCTTCCTCTCTGAAGAACAGGGAGCAGACGTGAGATGCTGCAAGGCATGACGCAAACCGAGGCTTTCCAGGCCTCGCTGTCCCAAAGGTGTTGGCCTGAACTCCGGCTCTCGAGGATGCTCCCAGCAGTTCGCTACTCCTCCTCTAGTCCTGTGTCTCTTTCTGTCTCCTTTAGGAGCAGAACAGTGATTAATATTAGCCCTGCTATGGCTAGTTGGGTCTTGGGCTGCCAAAGGACCCTGCTTGCTCTGCAGATGGGCCATATAGATTCATTAAGGATGTGGAGGGGAGACGGGAGAGACCCATGAAGCAGAAGAAGCACTTTCTTGTGGCTCAGCACCTCTGGGGAGAGGGTAATTCTAGAACTCCCTCCATTGGGCAGGACCACAGTTGGTGGTCAGAGTGGAGCCAGGGCAGTCATGAGCACAGCAGAGCCTGAACTGTGTTCAGTCCAGCCTTGGCATCAGTCTCTGAGCAAGTTCTGAGCAAGAGCCACCCCATGTTACTGTATCATTGAATCAGCCCGACTAGGCTGCCTAGTGGGTATGCCCATCTCCCTCACTAGGATCCCGGCCCCGCTGGCCACCTATCTCCACATCCTCTGACCCATTAGTGCTGCTCCAGGCCCAGAGACTGGCTTCTCTTCTGTCTGTGGTGGTAAGATACTCTCTGACCCTTGTCCTTTCCCAAGCCCATACCCCTAGCTGTGTTAGTCACAGCTACACAGCACCGAGATGGTCACACCTTTCACATCTGGCCCAGCCAGAATCCCCCACCCCATACTGTGTGGCTGACACCTTTTCCCCTTCTCCCTCTGGGGTCTCATTGGATGGGGCAGCTTTAGTGCCCTCTGCAGACTAACCTGCTCTATGTGCATCACCCCAACATCTCCAGGTGCCTCTTGGGGGTGTTGTCACCTGGGTGTAACAGAGCCCAGGTCAGGGTGTCCCTGGTAAGTGATGACTCCTTAGGTTGCTGGGATGATTGGTTACTGGGGGACTGAACGCTGGTTCTCAGTAGGCAACATTGAGTCTAGTTCTGTGCTTGTAGCTCCAAATCCACTGACCAGCTGGAGCCAGGTAAGTGGGGGATGCAAATCACCCCCTCATGCAGCAGGCTGGTTGACGGTGGTTGAGGGAGAACAGTGGGGCTGGAGAACATTTCAGGCCTGAACAGGAGTAAAGAGCGAGCCAGGGGGGCACAGAGAGAGTGTGACTGGCCAGCTCCTAAAAGCTTTTTTAGGAGCTCCTAAATTTGCCATAAAACTGACCAGAGACTCCAGCCACAGAGTAAGAACCTCCATAAGCCCATCAGAGCCCACAAAAAGGAACTACCTAGATTCATCCTGATATTATCAAAGGGCTAGGAAGCAAACTCAGAAAGAGGTTTCTAAGAATCCGGCCAATAGGTCATTCATTCACTTCAGCTATAGAGCTGGTCACAGGTACACAGGCCCTCCCAGGACAGCAGAGGACAATAGACCTTGCCCTTCACAGAAAAACAGGTGACAGATGAATGAAAGCCTCACAGTGCTGGGGATCTCAGATTATACAGAGGAAAACATCTAAATACAAATTTATGATAAAAATTGGGCAACTAAAGGAAATTGCTTGACTGGGCTACGTTATCTGAAAAACATCACAAGTGTAATAGAAAACAATGAAAAGCTGAACAAATTCCCTCCAAGGTTAGAAACAAGACAGAGATGGATGGAATCAAAGAGCCAGTTTCAGAGCTCAGAAATCATTGTCTTTGCTTGCCTGGTATGTGCCGGAGGTGAGGAAGGACGTGTTCAGGCAGAGACGAGGGAGAGCAGGAGAAATCAGACAGATCATGGGTATCAGCAGGAGAATGGCCGATGGGAGGCCAGGCGAGGCAGGCATGGAGCAGCCAGCTCAGGAAGGTTCTGAATTTAAGCTGCAGAACTGCAAAGGGGATTTTTATTCTAGAGCTGCCGACTTGAAGTAATTAGAAAGAGGTTTGGGGGCAAATCTCTTAAGTGCTGCCACTTGCAATGGTATCCTAAGTGATAGTGATGAAGAACACAGGGAAATTCCCTTAGACCCGTGTTCCATGAAGTCATGTGTGAGTTTCCCAGGTGCATGTGTTAAAGGAATTTGCATTTTTAAACTATTCTTTTTTGGCTTTTGGGCCACACCCAGTGGCTCTCAGGGGTTGCTCCTGGCTCTGCACTCAGAAATCGCTCCTGGCATGTTTGGGGGACCATATGGGATTCCAGAGATCAAACTCAGATCTTTCTGAGTTGGCTGCATGCAAAGCAAATGTCCTATGCTGTGCTATTACTCCAGCCCCATTAAAAAAAAAAAAGGCACAGGGCTGGAGCAATAGCAGAGCAGGGAAGTATTTGCATTGCACACTGCTGACCTGGGTTTGATCTTCAGTATATCATATGGTTTCCCAGGTTTGCCAAGAGTGATTCCTAAGGACAGAGCCAGAAGTAACCACTGAGTGCCACTGGGTGTGACCCAAAAACAAAAACAAATAAAATAAAATTTAAAAGGCACAAGTTCTGCACAATCACTGTAGAAGCGAAAAGCTCCTCAATCATTACCCAGGGTGGTTCCCCATATGTGGGGAAGACTTGGTACAGCTAAGCAAGCTGACTCAGGCTCAGATGGAAACAAAGGCCCCAGCTACCAACATGACTTTGCTCACTCACAAAGACAAGGATTGCCCAGTGGACTCGAAGGCACAGAACCTGCCAGGCCCAAACTCAAGTTAACCAGACGAAGACATTATGTGCTGATAGTCCCATCTCTGCTTTTAGAATCCCAGCTCCAGCCACTGTCTCCTTTACCATGTGGCCTGGACTGAGGCCACTGACACTTCTTGCTTATGTCTTTACATATGAGCAGAACTACATAGGTGCATGTGGCGGTGGGAGCAGGGCACCTCTAGGGGGGCACTGAACAATCAAACCCACAGTGGGTGGTCCTACTCCTCTATCTCCATCCTTCCACAGGGACTTATTTTGCAACCCTTTCCCAGTTCAGACTAAGGTGGTATTTGGAGTCATAGTACTGGGCCAGCAGTTGATATTGGACATATGCAGATAGAGGTGTTCAGATGGAAATGATGGCGACACAGATGAGCATACCCCACAGCCACTGGTCACGACTACATGGTCTGCATGAATGTCTACCGAATAGACCCAATAGAAAAAGTGGGACTCACTCAAAGCCAGTGTTCCTCTCCTGCAGCTTGATGTAGTGGCCCAGTCTGTGTGTAGAGCCAAGGACAACTTCAGTCTGAGGAAGCTGGGCTCCTTATATACATTCAGTCCTGCCCCGGGAGCCCAGGGGACAGCTGGCAAACCCAGCATGATTTATTCTCTACCCCTGGTGACCACCCAGTGGAGAAGCAACCTTGTGTGTGAACTCCTGTCAGGGCACAGGGTAATTCGTCAAGTGACTGCAGTGGTGGTTGGCTGGAAAACACCAGCCTTGTAACACAGTGTGGGGCATTTTCTTATAGGTTCCCTCCCTGGCCGTGGGATGTAAATGCCCTACATGCTGTATTTCCAACTCCCAGTGAGCGGGTTTGAATCAGGGTTACTGTGTGAAGTAATAAACCAAGACAGTCATAAGAAAAGTGTGGAGTGGGAGAGGGAGGAGCTTCTAGCCTCATGGTCTCTTGGCCCACCTACTGAAACCTCTCTTTATTCACCGGCTCAAATCCCATCTGGGAGGGAGAGGTTCCGAGTGAGAGACAAAACTACATATCAAGCTCATCTAGTCTAGGTAGATCTTTTTACATGTCAAAAGGGATGGGTGAAAAGGAAAGAGGAGATGGAGAAAGTCTTTGCTTTGTCTTCCAACAGCAGAAGACAGCACCCAAGGACCCTAGGGGGAAAAGAATGGGGACCAGCCAGTCTGCCCCAGACCCAGCTGCCAGACAAGCAGACAAGTCCAGAGTACCATGGATTTTGATGTCCACCAGGATGGACAGAAAGACTCAGCAAAGTAATCACTCATGACAACTCCCCTTTAATGATTCCCATAGCCTTTTTGATGAGCCACTCACACACTTCCTCATGGTGGCCCTTGGGCCTGGGGCGTCGGATACTGTATTAACTACAGCATCCGCGTCTTAGTTACTTATGCAAAAACCACATCTGCAATTGATAGAAATATTTATCAGTGTGCTTACCAAAATGAAAAAGCACTGGAGCAAGTAATAACACTGAAAACAAATAGGAGAGCCCAGATGAAAATGAAGCATTTGAATAATTACACAGTGTGTAGCCCACAATAAATGATATCAGAATCCACTTGTGTTTCAAATCAATAACATTGAAATGTGACAGTCTGGATGGTATCGTCTGAGAAAATTTAATACCGAGAAAAGTACTGTCAGACGTTTCCGGGCCAAGGGAGGTTGGCTGTTCCCCCTTGTGGACTCAGGGACTCCAGGACACTGAAGCTTCTCTCTAAAGAGCAACCCATGTACCCCATGTTCTGGGGAGTCTTCAGCCTCCTGTCTGCTGTGTGGACATGTGTGTGTGTGTGTGTGTGTGTGTGTGTGTGTGTGTGTGCACAGTTTAAGGGATTCTCTTTGGTATGTATCTTTCCTGAGGAGGGCACTAAAGGGAGGCCCTGGGCTGATCTGGGGAAGATGCCCACAGCTGAGTTTGTTCTATCTGCAGCTTGGAGATGTGCTCAAGCTAGTCTGGTTCTCTTTGGGTCACTGTCTATCATCTTTTTCTTGAGTCAGTGTCAAACACTGAGAACTAACAGGAGCATCCTGATTCACCTCAGCTGCTGAGTTAGAATTCCCAGGAATCTGAGAGCAATATCAAGACTGGACACTAGGTTCCTGAGAGTCCTGTGATCCCTGCCCTGGAGAAGGACACTGAGTCCCCAAGGTTCTTTTAGTCCCAAGAGTTCTCTGGTCCCAGCTAAACAACAGACCCATCCTCCTGGCAGGGAAACCCAGTGCGGAGATTTGAGAGGGAGGGGGGATGAGAGCATCATGGCTGCTTTCTGGAGGGCTTCAAGGAGATTTCAAGTGCTCCACAAGCTCAATGTTTCCTGGGCATGCACCTTGGCATATGCAGTCACTAGCACCTTCCCACTTCAACACTAGGACTATTTCATTTATATTAAAACAATAAGAGCCATGACCCATCCTCCAGGCAGAGGACTGACCTTCAACATGGCCAGTACTGCCTGCCCTCAGCCCAGTCACCCCAGCCTGGATGGTCAGCAAACAGAAGAAAGAGAGAAGGAGAGAGGAGGGGGAGGCAGAGGGAGAGGACAGTGGACTGGGGTCTCCTTTCACTTAGGTTATCAGTTGCAGGCGATACATACCTTACCAGCCAGACCCTTCTTATCTATAAGTGATAGGCAATTGATAAACCCAAAATGATGCCAGGTTAAAGTGCTGAAAAAGATCTTTGTTTTTCCAGGCATGCCTCCCAATAACCCCATCAGAAACCTTCATTTGAAATATTCACTGGAGATCTTAAACACAGAGGAGATACTAACATATTGACAGAAAATGTGCAAAATTCAAATGCACTCATGGTGCAGAGCTGACACTGATTTGAAGACTGTGTCTTGCATTTCTCAGTCCTCTATTTCGATGATACAGCTAATAGTTTAGGAAGAACAGTGGGGGTCATCATCCTGCCTCAGACAATGGAAACCTCTAAATTATGAACCTCAGAGCCCCATTAATTGGTCTCCTGCTCTCCATTTGGCACGAGCCCTCTCCCCCCACCCCCTCCCGCGTGCCTCTGGAGCCTTCGCAGCCCTGCTGTGGGCAGCCAGTGTGAAAACACCGGTGGTGCCAGAGCATTTGCATATTTCGGTCATTGCCCAAAGGTCGCGCCTTCTGACAAATGTCTCCTCTCTAGCACACAAAGGGAAGGGGGCCCTGGGGAGACACAGAATGGCTGGACTAGACTGTTTGGAAAGGGGCTCTGCAATAATCATCAATAATCGAAGAAAAGTGAACTCGGAGGCAGGTGTGCCTACTTCCCTGCACCCAGAATGAAGTCAGAGTGTGGTAAAGCCATGATCCCCATGGGACAGGACAGAGCTTGTGATGGATCAGACTGTGAGGAATACGCCTGACAGCTCCTACTGGCACTGCTAGTTACACCAAAGCTCTGAGAGAGGCAGCCCAGACAGTGCCTGGGGGATGGCCACGTCCTGCTCTAGGGACAAGCTCAGTCCTACTGGGACTCCGACCCCGCGACCAGAGGATGCTCCCTGCAGCCTCCTCAGACATGCTTCGAAAGCCGAGCCCTGAGCGGCCATTAATGATGCGTGTCCTCGTGGCGGTAATGAGTGGTGAAGGGCATTTACTTAACATGCCCCTGGAAGGCAGGAAACATGATTGCAGACGACGCCAGTGAGCGTCCAGCGGCTCTGGTCCCCCCAGGCAGAGACAGAGATGACAGGGGAACGTGGAACGTGGAGCCAGAGTGACAGCTCCTGTCACTTAATGAGACATTTATTAAGAAACGAGGTTGATGATAGGCTGCAAATTAGCCATAATCTAAGCCATCAGCTGCCACGTCACATGGGCAGAGGGAAGATGATTATCAGCTGCGCGTCTGGGCGAGACCTGAGCTCATTATGGTGGCAACGGTGGAATCCCAGAGCCTCGGAGGAAGTGGGTGCTTTGTCTAAAAAGCGTCCACCCGTGGACAGCACCGCTCTTGTTCTCCTAGGTTGAAGGTGGAGGTTCGCCCGCCCTTAACCTTTTGGGAACAAAGGCTCAACAGCAACTGCGCCTGGGGATGAGATGGAAGATGCCCAAGGAAGATTGTCCGGGGAGAGCTGGGTTCAGGGCTCAGGCACACTGAGCATGGGATTGGACTGAGACGACTGTGGCCCTCCATGCTGTGTGAGTATATGTGAGTGTGTGACTGTGTGTGTGACTACGAGAATGTGTGACTATGTGTTAATGTGTGCGTATGACTGTGGGTGTGGGTGTGAGTCTATGTGAGTATGTGGGGGTACACACACAAGGAGAGACACCAGAAGCAGGGGTTCTGACCCCAATTTCAGCCTTAAAGAGGTACAAGATGAAGGTCCACATTGCTCAGAAAGAGTTCAGCAGTGCCTAAACACTTGTCCAGTACATTGGCCTCGAGACCATCAAAGGTAACCCCAAATGCATCCCTGCAGAAAAGTTGGAGCAACCCACTAGGCTCATCCCAATGTGTTTGTATTCAAGGTTACCCCAAACTAGCCCCTCCCCTTCCCACCTCACCAGCTTAGAGCCACAGAGGACAAGTCAGTGGGTCGAGTCCCTATTCATTGTCTCCTCTCTGTCAGGTCTGGGGTCTGCCATCTCTGAGTCCCATTTTCTACCAAGTGCACTGTGGCCCTCAAAGGAGATTTATGGCTCAGGCATCTCCACCTATCTTATTCCTGAGATTGCAAAGAAACACTGTTCCCCTGAGGAAGGACAGTGAAACAAGGACAGGACAGACCAGCCAAGTCCTGGTCAACCTCTTCAGGGACTGACTTGCAACATTACTGCCCTTGCTACCTACCTTGCTACCTACCTTTGCATCCTTACATTCTACTATCAGTCTCAGGCTCTCAGGGATAATGTGCCAATATTCAGTGCTTGAAATAGCACCAACCCCTGGAAGACATTAAACCTTGGGTATGATGATAGGAAAGGGATCTGCACTTGTAGCCAGTCTTTAATATAAAACTAAAGGTGTTCTACAAAGTAAAACCTTCATTTAAAAACTATCACGTGGCATGTGAGGATTGTATCCTCCAAGAACTTTGAAAATATGAAGAGTAAAAATCAACAGAGGTGGGATTGAAGAGATAGCATGGAGGTAAAGCATTTGCCTTGCATGCAGAAGGACAGTGGTTCGAATTCTGGCATCCCATATGGTCCCCATGCCTGCCAGGAGCGATTTCTGAGTGTAGAGCCAGGGGTAACCCCTGAGTGCTGCTGGGTATGACCCCAAAACAAAACCAAAAACAAAGAATCAACAGAGGTTCAAAAATAGAACTAGCAATTCAGAAAGGAGGAGAGTTTCCATCTCAGTCTGTGTCCCTTGCTGTTCAGGAGACAGAAATGGTGGTGAGGTTGATGGCTTTTGACCTACAGATGCTTCACCTCTGAACACAAGCGGGGAAACTGGACCCAGGAAGGCCCTCAGAGTCAGCGCCTCTGAGTGGACAGGTGCATGGAACCACAACTTGGTCACCTTCTGTCTCCTCTTAAGTGACTTTCCTCCCTCCTTCTGCAACTGGCTGGGTTGCACCATCCTGTACAGGGACAGGAAGCACCCCTGGGGCCTCATTTCTCCAACGTCCAAGGTGATAAAGAGTTAATAAGCAAATTAATTCATCCTCTTCAACCAGAGGAGTAATTAAACTCCCTAAGAAATCTGCCTCATAATTGAAAATGAGTAATGAGCTGGCTGTGGAGGAAATAAGTGCAGCCGATGGGGCGGAAGCTGGTCTAAGGGGGGCATGTTCCCCTGTGGGTTTTCCTGAAGCTGTGGGAGTGGGTTGGAGGTGTCCCGTAGTGTGGGTGGAACCGGGTTGTGGAGAGTAGGAGGTGGCTATGAGGGCTACTTCCCCGGGACTGAAGAGGCTGCTGCCCCACAGGGTAGAAATAGAACATCACAAGTGACAGGTAGCTACTTTGCCTACAAATGCCTTTGGGGTGGTGAGTTTAGTTACTTAAGGCCCAAAGCCCAAATGAATCTCAGAGGTGCAGCTGGCTGGGGTGCCTGTGAACTCTGATGACTCTGCCCCTCTGTGGCATGATAGGCTCCTACATTCTGGAAGGGAGGGAAGGGTCAATCTTGTGAATGCCAACTAGAGGTATAGAATAGGACACAGCAGGACAGGACCACAGAGCAGCACCAGGACAGAGCTCTGAAGGCCCAGGGGTGGGCAGGAACAACGACATTAGGAATAGCATTGGGAAGTCAGACAGGCTGAACCCACAGGCACAGTCCTACAAGGCTGGGTGAGTATTTGGTATTTGAGACATGCAGAGAAAATGTTCCTGGGATGGAAACTGAGAAGGAAGTGTGTGGGCAGAGGGTTTCCCTCTGGATGTCAGACTCTCTACTCTGGGAGTATAATTCTCTGGTCTATGTGTTGGATTTTCTGCTCCAGGTGTAGGACTCTCTTCTCTGAGTCTGTGACTCTGCTCTGGGTGTCAAACTCTCTGTGACATCCTGCAGGCTGCTGGTCTATCTTCCCTGAATAGTGTTAAGGATTGGTACACAAGTACAGGTACATAAGTAAACAGTACACACAGCAGGTTAGCAAGTGAACACAAGAAATGAACATTCCCAGGACAGGCAGCCCTTCTCAGATGGTCCTCCCATGCCCAAGCTCTGTCTGAATGAGGGTTTGGTTCCAGCTCATACCAGGGTCCTGACTTGCCAACTTGTATCTCCCAGTGCAGGACTCCTGGCTCTGACAAGTCCAAATGGGAGTATGACCAGCATTTCCAATGCTCTGACAGAGTTGCTAGGATGTCAGATTCAACTTCTAGACCATCTCCATGTTGGCGACCTCTGATCTTTCCTACCCAACAGTGAAATCTCAAAGCAAAGGAAAGGCCCCTGCCACCCTACAGGGCTTAACCACACCCTCGTCTATCCTAGGGGAGAGTTGACCCTTCCAAAGCCACAGAGTGAGCACTTTATATGGAGCCCTGTACATAGATTTTTCCGTCAAACACAGGACAAGCCTGTGAAGTCCAGCCTGCCAGCATCTCTGGTCAGCAGCATTCAGCACAAACAGCCGATGGCCCTGCTGCTGTCATCAGTGGTGAGGTGCCCAGAACAGGCTTACCCCACTTCCTCCTGGGCATCTGTAAAGATTGGCACCAAAGAGGGATGGGTGTAAAGAAGGCAAGGGTCCCCATAGCCCAGGGGACCCTGACCAAGGGGCCATCTCTCCATCGGGCCACCTCCAGGACCAGCTGTCAACACCACCCAGGCCCTCCTGTTCTGACTCACACTCAGACCCCATAAAATCCCTGAAGGGTTCATAGGACCCTGTGAGGCCCCACAATGTACCTGTTGAATCCATCCACTCCTTTGGGGCTCCTCCATGTCCTCTGAGGTGGCTCAGTTGCCAGCCCACCCTGAAGTTTCCTTCAGACCATACAGATTATGCACACATGCCTTCCTCAGATGCCCTTTCACCATGCACCTGAGGAGCTTTACTAGAATAGCTGAAGCAGGCAAAATTAAAGGGCTCTGGTGGACCCCCTATCCTCATGCTGGAGCACCAACCCTATGGGCTCAGAATAACCAGGAGTCACCCAGGGGCCCATCAACACCATGAGAGAGAAACCAGCCCTGTCAATCTCGTCATTCATTAGCAACTTCTCCTGCACTGTGAGGAATGGGATTTAAAATGACCAAAAAACTGCCTAGAAAATGATGATTGGGAATATATCTCGAGGCAGGTACTGTTTCCAGAAAAATTGGGGGGCAGCTAGTTCTGCCTCAGTTCATCTTCCGTCCTTCCGAGTCTGGCTCCCTTGGCAGCTGCTTAAAAATAGCCTCATGTGGAGCTGTGAGAAGAGCTTATTCCTCTTTATCTGTAGCTCAACAAGAATCCACTGGCCAGGCCAGACAGCACAAAGTATATAACTGGCAGGGGTTCCTGTGGGTGGCCAGGGGAGCTCAGATGGGGGCAGTGCTGGGGAGACACCATTGGGTCGAACTGGAGTGTGGCTTCCAGTGAGGTCAGTCCTGGACACAGTCCCAATAACACTAGGACTCTCCTAGGTTTCTTGGGCTGGTCCTGGCTGAGGCAGGTTGTGGGACTGTCTGGATGTCACACCTCCATCAGCATGCAGAAAATGGTGGCTGGAGCCTGAGAGATTAACAGCTAGACCCTGGTGCTCTACAGAAAACATCTGTGAACATGGCACAAACTCGATCCGACTTAAGCAAAGAGATCGAGTACCGGCTATTGATCTCAGTCTCATAAATCAGACCACCTGGTTGGGCACAGCCAGCTCCTGCAGAACTGTCCTTGCTGCTCCTCCAAACATAGGCCTTGCAGAGGTGGGTGTCGACCCAGTCAAAGCTGGGACACGGGAGCCGGGGCATTGGATCTGGCCACGGGTCTTGAAGATGGCACCTGGTGGATGCAACCAGGGCTGGAGCCGGGTTTGATGCTGAGGTAAAGGACACCCTCAGAGCAGACCATGGGGATTGGATGTACTTGCACCCACCTCTCACCATGAGTTTGCAAGTTATTAATGTTAGAATCCACACATATACTCTTAAGAGAGAATGACCAGTGATGATGACTAGACTCAATGAACTTCAAACTCTTCCAGAAACTCTTCCCTTAAGGGTGAGATCTGGAGTCAATGTAAGCTTGCACAGTGGGTGCACCAGTCTGTGGTGGATGCTGGAAGTGTGGAGGGGAATGTGTATGGTGGCAGTACCCTATTTTCTTGCCTCACCTAGACCTGTCTCAGGGGAGGCCAACAGCCTGCAAGCCAGATACACTTGAACACCACAGAGAAGCAAACAGAGATATACAGAGACATACAGAGACACACAGATGTACACAGAGACATAGAGATACACAAATACATAGAGATTCAAAGGTATACAGAGACAGAGAGAGATATAGAGAGACACAGATATTACAGAGACATATAGATATATGCAGAGGCAGAGACAGAGAGACAAGGAGTGACGCAGAGACATACAGAAATAGAGACACAGAGATACACAAATAAGCACAGAGACATGCAGAGACACACACAGATGCACACAGATCCTTCTCTGCATGGTTGGGAGAAGAGTGAGTGTCCAGCAGAGACCCTGGGACCCTGGGCAGAGGACTTGACCCTGGCCCCAAGTCTGGCAGTGTTAGGAATGATGGGGAGTCCCCAGTGCCCAGCAGGACAGGAGTGTGCTTGTCCACAGGAAATGGATCACTACCCAAAGTCCTGACCCCTCTTGTCTCTGGGATGTCTGATAAAGGCCTACAGGGCAATTCAAACTGTCTCCTCATCTCCTGATGGTCCTTGAAGGAGATAAAACACAGCAAATGCGACAGCAGGTCTTTAGGGTGTGTGAAGGGCCCTAGGATGCCTTCAGGCACAGGATGTGCAGGAAGTAAAAGCCTGAGACCCTGCAAGGACTGAAAAGCACTCTGTGGTGGCAGGGCCTGGCATAGAGCACTGGGGTGGGGGGGGTAGGCTGGTATAGATCTGATAGCATAGGCAGCCATCAGTGTGTCAGTACCTTGGACAGCACCCAGCGGCGCTGTCGCTGGTCTCACAACAATGGGCCTTGTGTTCAAGATTGGGTACCACACTTTACAGTGTCATTAATGACAAAATTCTAAGCCACCCTCCACTAGGGTTCCCTCAGCCCTCCCTCCCTGTCCCCCAGGGTGACCTCAATGGATTAATTCTTATGTTTTCTTTGTTCCCGCCCTATTCTGGTTTGTTTGTTCGTTTGGTATCCCACCTTGGAGAGACACTTTGCTGTCTGTCCTTTGCATCTGTCTAACTTTCAGTAGCAAGGTGCCATCCATCCAGTCCACACAGCTACAGGGTGTCATTCAACTCTTTCACACAGTAGCACAGTGCCATCCAGCATGTCCACACAACAGCGCAATCCTCTCCAAATTCATCCACACAGCTCCAGGTTGCAAGACTTTGTCTCATAGCCCATGTGTCTGTGTAGCATCATTTTTTTTTTCAACTTTTTAATGCGATCATTTGACTGTAGTGTGGAAGATGTGGTTACAATGGTGATAGCATTTGTGTTCTTTACATATTGTCATTACACCTTCACCATAGCAGGGTGCCTAGGATTGTCCACTTCTGCCCTAGGGCCTCTCTACAATGAGTCAAACCCACTGATACATGGTTCTCATTTATTAATACCCTTGAGTTCTTCATTTTTCATGTGGAGGCCTGAGTTCCTTCAGTCGCCTTGTAGTTAGTTACATTTATCTTCTGGTGC
The DNA here is from genome assembly GCF_024139225.1 of Suncus etruscus. Classification (NCBI taxonomy): domain Eukaryota; kingdom Metazoa; phylum Chordata; class Mammalia; order Eulipotyphla; family Soricidae; genus Suncus; species Suncus etruscus. Next base: position 15,367,133 of record NC_064854.1, on the reverse strand, counting down.
TTCTGTGAATATGGCACCTTGTCCATTGATGGTCCTGTTGGGCATTGCTGTGGCTGGTGAGTCCCTGGCATCCATGCTGGCCTCCTGCCCACAGCCTGATGGCTTGCCATCCTCCCCACGCTTTTTGTGGGTGCTCTGTGCTTTCTCCTCTGTACAGAAAGACCTTAACTTCCCTGCTTTCCATCTGATTTCTTTTCTCTTCCTTGGGCTTCTCTCCCTTCTCTTGTCTCCCCTTTTCTTTATGTTTGTCTTGGAGGGTGGGTGTAGCCCGTGCTGATGGGAGATGAGGGGGCCCATGGGGGTCTGTAGCCTTCGTGGGGTGGCTGTTGCCTGTATCCACACTTGTCTCCTTTTAACTAATGCCCCAGAAGTGCCTTCTCTCCAAGTTTTGTTCTGCAGCCGCCTCACCTCTGCCCTCCTTGCTGAGTCTGGCCCCAGCACCTGGTTATACTGGTTTGAGGGTCTCACTTCTAGTTCCCACTTATCCCAGAGCACCACTGGGCAGCAGAGCTCTACTTATTGCTGACCTGACTGTTCCCACTCTCTAGGGAGCCTCTTACCCACCTGCCCTCCTTTCTGGTTGAACAAAAGTCACACCTGTAATGTCACACCTACTTCCCCTAGCTTGGATAGGCTGGTATCTAGAACCTTCCACTGTAGAAGTTGGAAAGCTAAAATGATAAAAGGAGCATTTCATGCAAAAAAACAAAAGATGGTAGAAAATGGAACCACATAGAAGAACACAGCTCCACTTTTGAGTCAAAGGTTTAACAAGCAAGTGTCTTTCTATCAACTAGTAGCTAGAACTTGGTCTACTTCTGTATGTATATTTGACAGATAAGTGTATCAGCTTATCAACACCTATATTGCTACTCAATGCAAGGCATTTGTACATAAAACACATATGAATTTTTATTTAGGCTCAACCAAGAACACAATATTTTTATTCCGAAAAAGAAAGTTCAGTTTGAAGAAACAAAATGGTTTGTGAAATTGTTATATCTGAGTCATTAATCTTAGCTAAAATCCTTTCCATTCTACCCTTCGTAATACTTTATCCCATTTAAACTATGAAACTTTGTATTCTTTATGTGTAGTCTTCATTTTGCAAATTAAAAAAATGAAAGTAAATTTGAGTAATGAAAATGTTACTTTTACTCTGACATTTTATCTCAGATGTGAGGTGAAGCCTGAGTTATTTTATTTTATTGTATTTCTCAAATAAAAATCCTTAACAACCTTATGATATAATTACAAATCATACCTCGAAGACCTCACTGATGGCGCCACAAAGGAGACATTTAAATTAATAACCCGTGGTTAGTATTTGAAAGGGAAACTGTTTAAGATTCAAGCTTGATGATAAAACCGGCCTGTTTCAGTAAAAGTTCGGGTAGAAAATGATGAGCCCCAAGTCCTAAGGTGATTATACTGCTATAGATTGTGGCATAAATGCTCAGGAAGACAGATGATGAATACCTCGGACGTCTGAGAATCTTTAAATGCAAGCTGGAAAAAAATCAGACTGCATTGAATTTTTATGATATTCTCTGGTTGCTGGAGAAAAGAAAAGCACAAAATCAATATTTTCCTGCAGTATCTAGTTATTGCTGTAATTTCTAGTTAGAAGTTGATAATTAAATAAATGTAAGTGCTTTTTATTTCAAAGCCATTAGGAAAAATTATTTCTAAAACTCTGTCTGGATATTGATCCAGATGGATGGGATCATACAACCCAACCTTTAAAAGGGGGGGTTCGTCTCTCCAGTCACAAAACTAATAGAGATTAGGATGCCATTTGGGGGATATTTTGTGAGAGACTGGTGTTCCCCTTCGGTGGGAAATGATTGATAGTGACAACATTTAATTCCTTGGCAGTGTCTCATTAGCTGAGAGCACTGTCTTAAAGAAGTTTTTGAGCTGCAGCCAGAGTGAGCTGGTATTGGGAAAGAAAGCATTTTTCTCATGACACCTTGAGTCTTGGGGGCATTTCACAGTAGACTCAGACAAAGATTTTCTCTCCTTTGCATTCTCTGTTCTTTCCACTAGTGCCTGCTGGTGCCCACTTGGCTGTGGGTTTGACTCATGAGCAACGACTGGAGGCCAAGATGGTATGCCCCAGTCCAGGAGAGCGAAGGAAAGCGAGCTTAACAGAGACTCTCTCTGCACAGCTCTGCTGTTGTTCAGTTCCAAGCAAAGTTTCCTTCTTGGAATGGCTGTGCTCCTTACTCACCTCAGAGAACTGGGTAAATAATTCTACTTGGCACAGAGACACCAGTCCAGCAGGTAATCACTTTTCATTTTATATCTCTACCTGCACAGGGACAAGCCATCTGGAGAAAGGACTGGAAGAAAGCCAGGCAGATATGCTGTTACATTTAATTTCTCCCATTTTTATATGATGTGAATTGCGTCTGAATCCCTGATCACTCTCTAGTCACTGGCTTTTAGTCCTGAAGTGCATTATGGCTTTAAATACTGATGAAATAGATGTGCTTCTCCGTGTATGACTTAAGTCTGTTCCTATCATGCGACAGACAAGAATAAATTCAGCACACATTTAATCAAATACTAAACAGATTCTAGGTATGCCACAGATTATAGAGAAAAACCAGGTATTTTCTGCCTTGCAGCCTCATGGGGAAGAAAGACTATAATCAGGGAGAAGGCGAGGAGGGGGTGCTGAGTGCACCCCTCTCCCACTCTTCTGCCACAATTACCGCCCATTCTTTCATCCTTCCTCCCGATCACTGTGGAAACTCCTAAATGGATCCGTCGCCTGCAGGCCTCATCCTCCTGCAAATTATCTGTAAGAATTATCGCTTCAAACACACGGCCCCGTCTTGCTTTCATCCTGAGCTCGGCCTGCAGTGCCCCTCCTGTGTGAGCAGCGGGTGAGGGCGGCGGCCTCTCAGCTGCTTTGACCTGTGCCGGTTCTCGAGTCCAGCCATAACACCTGCTCCTTGTGTCCTCCTGACTCATAGGCTGGTGTGCACAGCCACTCATATGCACACATAGATGCTCATGCCCACTCACACACAAAAATACACGTGTACAAATGCTCAAGGGCACACCCGCTCACACACATGTTTGCATGCCTACCCACTAGCACATGCTCACATATGCACATGCTCAAGGGCACACCCATCCAGACAAGCACATACAGAAACATGTCCATATGCACATGACACCTGCTCACATGCAAGCCCACTCATACATGCACAGGATCACAGGCATACTGACACCCAATCATATATGTACATATGGGTTCCTATATGCTCACACACATACATGCATGCACATACATGATCACCATCACACATACATGTATTCACACATATTAAATCCCACATAGACACATGTATTCCCACATTCATGCTCCTTCTCAATCACACATGCTACTCACACATGCACATGAGTATATAGACATCCATGCTCACTCTCAATCACACAATGCATGTAAATTATCTGGGCTGTCAAATCCTTTGTTGGGTATTTGTGAATCCAAGAACAGTACCCCAGAATGAGAAATTACTTCCCATCCCCTTGTCCCCTTTCGGGGGGAGACCTTGGTAATATTTATCCGCAGCAAATAATGATCCATACAGACAAGAAGGATAGGGTGTAAAAGATTGGACAAAGAGAGATAGCGAGAGAATCCTCTTGCAGCCTGCAAACAGCTTTCGCCAAAGGCCCCCTCTCCCCTGTCCATCAAGCTATTTATTGCCAACTCCACAGCGCCCCCACCTGGAAGGGCTAGGTGGGGCAATGGTCACAGAACAATCCTAAGGAAATACTTTTATATACAACAATTCCAAGAATAATCTTATGGAAACTTTTTCATATACTACAAATGCACACACCTATACCTCTATGATCACAGACATTTGCATGTCCCCACCCACAGAATGCATTCATGTATTATCATACACCTATCTGCATGTCTCCACATGATGCATAAATAGACCGTGCATGCATGTACACGTGCACACTGTGCAGATAGCCATTCACACATATGCTTACACATTCTCACACAAAGAGCATACATACACAATAGATACTTATAAGCACACTCACAGATACACATACATGCTGGCTCATGTACCATATTTTTGCACCCACTCATACTCCTACGTCCATGCGCACAAACACGGCCATCCACTCATATTTACATGCACACACACAAACACACCTGTGTGCACACATGTGCTCCCTTTTATACAGCTTGGCTTCCTGTGATGAAGTCATTTAATTACTGCTTTAAAGACCTCATTCATCTCAGTAAACTTCCCAGTGTCCGAGTGCCGTCTGGGGAAGAATGAGGCCGGGAGTTTATTATACAAATAATGTGCCTAATAAAGATGTGAACTCCAGCAGGGCAGATTGTGCAGAGAAGGCACTTGCTCTGGTGGCACAGACAAGAGGGGGTGGGGCACAGACTTCTTGGAACCCATTTCTGGATGCTCCAACATCACCAGAGCTGAGGAGGACGAGTACCTCCTGCTGGCACATGGCATCTGCTGAGATAGGGACTCTATGTCAGGACCACATTTGCTTTCTGGACTGTCCCTCCAGCAGTCATCCTTGGGGCAGGTAAGCTGGGAGGACAAGAAAATGAAGATGAGCCACAGGAGGTAGGCATAGCCCTGCCACTGTCCCATGGCAGCCGTGGGCCTTTTTTTCAGTCCCTAGTGCCATGCTATGCCCGTGGTACATCCACAGAAAAGAAGTCAGATGCAGCAGCCTTGGGATCAGTTAATGGCCCTCTTTGCCCTATGGAGAGAATATCTCTGGGTTAGTGCCTGTCAGTGGCACCCACAGCTCTGCACCTAGAAAGAACAGCTGTTCCAGACAGCCTCTCAGCTGTGGAAGTCACAAGGCCACATGCTCCTGCCAGAGCTTCCCAGGAATGGAGCAACTCATGGCATCAGGATTTGGCAATTCAATATACTCCAAAAGCTGGACTGTGGATAAGGGGCCTAGATACTAGGATCTTGATACTCAGCTGCCGTGGACAGTAGCAGGAATTCCTCAACACGCAGTTCACTCCATCTGAAGAGATCCAATCTCTGCCCATTTAATTCAATAGTCGGCCTGATCAGCTGACATTGTGTTATATCAAACCTAATTCACATCTGTCTCCCATCCCCAATAAATAAGCTATTCTATTGCTGAAAGCTGCAGGATCAGGGCTGCTGGGTGACAGAAGCTACTGCTCTCAGGGCCCACGGCAACCACGTAAGGTTTCTCTCACCCTCCACCTGGGATGCGCTGCCTGACTTGGAGAAGCAGTGACTTCCTCTATATCTTTACCAGAAACTATCGGGTAGACAAGATACCATGATTCTGAACAATTCTAGCATGTTGCGGCTTTCATGTTTCTGCCAAGTGAGACACTGAGAGAATAACAAGAAGCCTGGAGTTTTCTACCCAAAAGTGTGATTGGGGTGTGATCAGGCGCCAGGGACTGAATACAGTTGGACATGCCAACAACCACCCTCCTTGACAACCTGAACGGGGAAATCTTGTGATTTTCTTGTCTCCTGTCCAGATAGATTAATTAATTCTGGATCTCTTGGCCCCTAGAGTCATTTGCATGGATTGATTAAGTGTCTGGGATGAATGCTGGAGGTTAAATTGCTAGAGACACAGGAGATGGAGAAAACACAATGAAAACTTGTTTCAACGAATTCTTCCTCAGCCACTTCCCCAGGCCTGAGCTCCACTCCAGTCAGCCCTGAAACAAGGTTCTGCTGCTCTGTGAGCCTGAGATGGATCTCAAAAAAGACAGAGGCTGCTGGGGCACCAGCCTTCACTCCCAGGATTGGGTTTCCATCACTCATCAACCACAGTGCCCTGAATGTGACTGTTTTGTGCCATTCAGAACAGCTAATCCAGCAAGGCCATGCTGGTGTGTTGGTGGCAGGGTACAAAGGCCCTGTGAGGGGACAGTTTCTTTGCAATCTGGACCACAGGAAGTGTGCAGAGCTAGGCAGAGATGCTATCTCTCTTCTCCATCCAGGATGACCCCAGCCACTTTGGCCAGCTGTGTTCAAGTCCGTAGTCCATCAGCTGGGCCAGTCCAGCCTCCTGAACAAATGCCATCCTCTCACTTGATCCTCCATGTTGGTGGCAGAGTTCACTAACTGAGATTTCCATAGTTTGGAATAGCAGAGAAAGTAAGGAACTGTTACTGAGAAAGTGAGGCAAGGGTTAACCTTGGAAGGGGCTCCGAGGGTCCTTCTATCTACCTGGGTTAAAATTGAGTTGTGGGCAGCGACCATCAGTGGTTAATAATGATCTGGGCCACTGTCAATATCTGACCAAAGCCATCAATATGTCACATTGCAGAATAACAACAATTAAGAAGCAGGGCCTTGAGGAAGTTTGGGGCACTCGTGCTTTTCAGCAAGAAATGGAATCGACAGACCAGAGCCCCCATTACCCAGAACCCCTCTAGAAGCAAAGCCTCAGCCTGCATTGCCCCAGAAGGACACTAGGAGATGGAGTGACTCTGACTCTGAGACATGGGGAAGAGCACTGGACCTTGCAGCTCTAAAGCCTAAAGTGGGGCCATTGGATGATCTCACTAAAGACCAGGCTATCCAAGGCTCTTCATGTGGTACCAGGTCATGGCTTTAAGGCAGGCCTGTGGGCTTGGGAATGTGTGGGATTCCTTGAGCTGTCCTGCATGTCAGAGAAACTGCAGGAGGCAGAGAAGTTCAAGTTCTCCTACAGCTTCATCAGCACGAGTGGTTGCACCAGCCAAACTTACACAGTGTAGGGGACATCTGGTCTACCTCAGGTTTATATTGCTGACTGGACTAAAAAGCCTATTGTGAGGGACTCAGAATAGTCTGGGGTGGTCAGACACCTAGGCATAGGATACTCATCTGACTCTAATGGCTAAAGAATACCCACTTTGCTTAGACTATAGTGCTCATGATTCTGTTTATTTATGGATTTACAGAACGCGATTGTGACTTTTCATAGAATAACGAACAGTTTGTACTCACAGACAAAACACATGAGCGCAATGAATAACATTAATCTGGCCCCATTTAACCAAAAAACCACCTGATCTGAGATTGATCCCATGTTCCACAGATCAGTTCCTAAGTCACTCTTAGACACACAATTTGATGCATTCCCGCATGGACATTTCTGATCACTGCCCACTACCGACTAGCCCTCTCTGTATTTTTAGGCCTCACTTTTAGTTGGCACAATCTGCCCAAGGAATATCCAATTTCTTGCCCTTCACTACTGGAGGTACTACTGTGTAATTAAGCTCTGATGAATGGGGTGAAAGAGGCCACTCAGAAGGTCTCCTTTCCATAAAGGGACAGGCGCCAGCATCATAAATGGGGCCCAGGATACCCGTAAGTACCTTCCTGAGCTGCCCCCACCTCCCATACACACTGGCTACAGCTTCAAACCCAGAACTCAGGGCTTTCAGAGTGCTGACTCTGCAGCATTGAGAGAAACTCACCTCAGCTACTATTCATTCCTTAGTAAGAGGTGAGTGCAGCTCACCTAAACAGTCTCTCCTCTACTGAAAACATGGGCATTGTTTCTCTGCCCAGAGTTTATGCCTACACCTGAGAACCTGAGAACAATGCCAGATCCTTCAGACATCTAAGAAAGCCCTAGCATTCCCTCCTCTTGTTGCCAATTCTTGCTGCCAATAATAAAGGAAACTTACCTTTGTGAAGATAATCTTGACAGGCCAGAGACACAGGGGAGGGCACTGCCTTGCATGCAGTTGACTTTATTAGATCCTGGTACCAAAGAGCTCCCTGACCCCCACCAGGGTGTCTCTGTTACCACATCTTTGAACCATTTGCTTTGGACCCTGGCCCAGTTGGCCAATAATTGTTGTAGGAGTTTGAGCACTCACACCCCAAACCCGTCTTGCCTCACCAAAAGAAAGAAGAACAATAAGAAAGGCTTCATCTGAGCCTCCCAACTTTCTTCTAGTTTGGGATTATTTCTGTTGGCAGCATGAAGTCCAGGAACCCTGCACAGGTTGTGAGTCAGATACTCTGACTCTGGACTCTGAACTTTCAGGTTCTGAAAAGTTGCCTCATTAAATCACTTACATGTGTAGACAAAATAGAAACAGAATATTGATGTCTCTTGGCGTCTAAATTCCAACTTTCTTGATTTTTATTGTCCATTTTATTTAATTTGGACCAAACTAAAGAAGAACAAACAAAAACTGCCAAACTTGTGAGTGTAGTACATTGGTTCAAAAACATTTATCTATATCCAATGGGTGAAACCCTCCTTCCTGGATAACTGACAATTACATAATCATGGCTCGAATCGAGCTCTGGAATTTAGTTGCACTTAGGTGGAGGGAGTTAAATGGGATCACAACACTTAGGCTTACTTATCCATGCTCATGAATGCCTTGACTTATTGGAACCCACTGGCAAAAGCCCCAGAGCTCCGCTAGAATAAGATATTCTCACCACAGTCAAGCAGAAGAGTGCTGTGAGGGAAGAGAATTGAATATATAAGAATTTCTATTTTTCTGTGATTGAGGCTAAGGAAAAAGCAGAGGACCAAATCAATTTTCTGACCTGGTAAAATGACATAATATCATTTCAGAAATTGAAGGCATTCTTGATATAATCCATTTTAAACTTTTTTATATGAGGTATAAAGTAGAGAATAAAACTCTTTTATCAGGAACTCTTATAGAAGGATCTTTGTATTTTCTGTTATGCTACATTAGCATATTTTAAAATGAACATAACTTTTAATAAGTAAAGGTAACTGGTTGGAATAATCCACTCTATTCTAACCATGAAATGAAATCTGTTGTAATACTTGCGTTTATGGTGCTTTGGATAAGGAATAAAGCTGACCTGTACTGGGGAAGGAAGACGCCTCTATCTGAATTCTGGGACCAGCGTTTCTACAACTCAGAGCTCAGACAGAGAAGACCAGACTCTGACTAAGAAAGTAAGATTTTCTGGCTCAGAACATCAGCAGGACAGTTCTTAGGAGATGTTGATATTCTATAATTATCACAATGATGAGCCTGGAGAGAGTCAGCACAACACTTACACATACTGATGGTATGTATAGATTTATAGTGGTGCGTATGTCTAAATGGCACCTACAGAAGCTTGATTTCAAACACTTTCACCCTTTATTATTTTTTTTTAATTTTATTTTGACCATATTGGTTTACATATCTTTCACAGTAGTATTTTAGGTACATGTTAACATTGAATCAGGGGAGTACCCATCACCAAATTTGTCCTTCCCCCACCCCCGTTATCTTCCTGCAACCTATATCCCCCACCATCACCCCCCAGGCTGCTAGACTAAGTGGTCCCCTTTGTGTCTAGCTTACTATTAGTGATCATATATCTGTTTGGTCCTGGTACCCTCCCTTGTTTCCCCCTCTACTTGAGAGGCAGGGTTAGATAGTTCAAGTTATGTGGTTTTATTTGAAGGAAAGAGAAGCAATAGAATGGGGTAAAAAAAAATCAAATAAGTTGAGAATGGGCGGAGTCCTTCTAGAGGCTTTCAACCTCAGTTTGAGAGAGGACAGGAAAAAGGTAATTGAAACACTGCAACAATATAGAAAGAAATATCAAATAAAATATCCAGTGAGCACTACAGCAATAAAGATAAGTACCACACAGTAGTCTCGGTCCTGAAATCAAACCATGCAGGAGTGCAAAAAGAAAGAGAAAGATAAAATCACTTTCACTCTTTAGAACGCACAAGTATGCTCCAAAACAAGTAACCAGCACAAAGCCATGGCCAAACTCTCTAAAGTTCTGAGGACAAGAGTGAAAAGAGCCTCGGGTTGCCCTCAGGGCCAGTCATTCTCTGTGAAAACCTGTGCAGGAGGCTGGTCTGGGCATCCACCAGGCAGTTGTGTGGGGAAGAGGCTGGTGCCTGGAAGCCACATGTGTCAGGGGCACAATGCCTGGAGGGGAAAAGGGGGTCTTGGGACTTCATTGGGACTGCTGATAGCAGCAAACACCAGCTGCTATGGGAATTGGGCTCAAGGACAGTCTGGGTATGGCCCACTGACCACCTCCTAAGGAATGTCATGTGTCCATGCAAATATTTCACTGCTTTATATCACTGCTGAAATGAGGAAAAGTGATAGGCACGATACCCCTTCAACAACAATACAAACCATAGTGTGTAAGGGGGACAAAAAGAGTGAGAAAGAGGGAACAAAACAGAGAATTAAATGCCTGCCCCAGATTTTGACAGAGAAGACAGGAGGGAAATTGGGGGCATTAGTGGGGGAAATGTGCCCTAGTGAAACATGTGGGATATTGTATGACAAACTCAATCATGAACTTTGTAACCATGGGAAAAAAACCAACTAATTGTATTATGAACCACCTTGTAACCCATGGTGTTTAAGTAAAGTCATTTTTTAATCTAAAAAATAAGAGCATTAGAAGTTGGCTAACACATTTGGAGCAAATTCATAAGATCTGATCCAGGTGATCAATAACAGGAAGCCAGGAAGGTGCTGGTGAGAGAATAGAAGAAAGGGCAGTTGCCATGCACATAGCTGATAGGTTCAATGCCTGACACTCACAGGTTCCTCCAAGTCCCACCAGGAGTGATTGAAGCACAAATGGGTGGGTCCTAAACCAAAGGCAGAAATGCAGGTTAGTGAGAAACTACAGCCAGGTTCTAGGATGATTGACTACCACGCCATGGGAGTTCCCAAGACAACAAACATACAAGTTTGAAGGACCACATACCAGCTGCAGGGGAGGCTAGTGGACCACAGGTCCCACATGCTTGTGAGGCAACTTCACAGGCCTGAGAAGTGCCCAGTCCAGAAACTGAGTCAAGAGCCAGGGCCAAGGTTGTCTGCAGCCAGGCTCATACCCGCAGGGGCTTCCTTCCAGTTTGGCCCGAGTTCCAAAGCTGCTCTCAGAGCCATGCAAGCCTTAGTTGTACACAACAGTCCCCAGAGATGGCCTGTACTGTGCCTGGAGTGTATGGAGGCCACTGGTGGTTACAAAGGTCCTGTCTGCAGGGACAGCATTTGCTGTTCCCTTTCATGGTGCCCCTGACTGTGTGGTGCAGAAGATGCAACACTGGAGAGATGCTGAGTTCACACTCAAATGCCCGTGACAGCACTTCTCACCCACCACTCATCTCCAATTGCACAGTTGCCATGCAGTGTGGACAGAAGATCTGAATCGGACTTTGATGGGAGTACAGTCACATGGCTTATCTGGGGCCATGGGGACGTTCTGCATGTCACAGGGGCCCTGATGGCCAGGGTTAGGCTGCCATGCTAAGTATGGCCCTGGTCTCAACCTGTGGATCTAGATGACTCAAGGCAAGGCCAAGTCTCTGTCCCCTTGTTCCCCTTTGGAAGAGCTGGTCAAGGCTTGACATCAGGGAAGCCACTTCCTGGCCCCTCTTGGGAGTTTCTGGCTGAAAGTTTACACTCCTCCATGGCTTCTTGGGACAGAGGGGAGACGCAGGTGGATGGAAGGATGCATGAGTGTCTGCAGTATCATCTCTCCTCCTCTGCAGCCCCTGCCCCCTGCCTGTTGGCTTGTAGCCACACTGGCCTCTCCTGCAGCTACATTCTCTCAGGCCAGCCCACAACTGCATCTTTTTCTGTAACAAAGCCTACCAGAGCCCCAATCATGGGTTAATGTCTGAGCAAATGGATCCAGAGTGTGGGTGGGGGGTGGGGGACAACTTCATGAGGTGGCTGGAGCTTAGGGCCTGGAGAAATAATTCTCTCCTCTGAAATGGGATATTTCCTTCACAAAATGACTTGCGCCCACTAGCCCCTTTATAGGTTTTTATTTATTTGAGGGTTACTTCACCAAATCTCGCCATGTTTTATGGGGCACTTTTGTTGGGCTCAGGTGTTACTTTTAAAAGTTACATTGGTTTTCTCCAAATACAAACTGATATATCTCCCTAGCCTGCAGAGGAAGGAAATAAAAGCTAACTGTGTCTGCCAGGTTCTGGAAAGCCTAGAGCTCACCGCAGGGTGCCCACTCTGGGAGAGGGGGGAGAATGGCAGGCAGTGAGGTGGGCACTTGCCCTGCTGAGTCCAGAGCTGCCTTGGGGGGGATGACACCCCCCCAGCCCTGCTCCCTTTCACACACATGCTCACACTTGAACTTAAGAACATGAAACTGACTAGGCCTCTCAGGGATGTCCCCCATGGCAAAGCATCCTTCCATGCAGGACTGCAGATGTAAGGCCTGACTGTCACCTGCTCAGGCTCTGGGGAGCAGCAGCACTCATGTCCATCTCAGATCTGCCTGGTGCCTAGTGCTGTCTGCTGCAGAGAGCTCCTGATAGCCTTTAGTTATGGAGATGAGAGAGAAGTGGGTGTGAAGGAAAAGCTGTGTCAGTGGGCAGGTTTAGCCCATAGCAGGTGCATGCAGTGGGCAGGCTTAACTCAAAGCAGGTGCATATAGTAGGTAGGCTTAGTTCTGAGCAGATGCCCAAAGACCAGATTGAGCTTAAAATTTTCTGAGCCCAGTAAAGGCATCCATGACTAAGGTTCTCACTGTCTGTGAGAAATGTCCTTGGTGCTCTGGGAAAATTAAATATCCCCAAGCCAATATACAAGGTAAGAAAGGAGAAAGGGGGTTTCAGATCAGCTGATTCAGCTTTTGATAAGTTCACCTGAGAATCTCTTTCCCTCATAGGTGAGGGGCTATTAAGCCAGGCTCACTGCACCCCAACTCTAGCTCTGTCAGAGGACGAGACAACACAGCTCATGCCTCAGCACGTGTAGACCATAGCCCCTGCAAATGCTCACATCCGCAGATAGTGAGCATACCATCATGCCAGCCCTCACCCTGCTACCAGAAATGTGGCCTCTACCCTGACCCACATTGGAGAAGACCTGGAGAGAAGCAGGGGGTACAGGCAGAAATGGGAACCCAGCGAGTCTGCTCTGATGAAAGCACATGGTAGTCAATTATGGCTGCATTGGAACCCAAAAAGCAATATTGCATCAAATCTGCTTAATCTTCAATTAATCATCAGAGGAGCCTGATGGACTCGTAGCTTAATCCACTCCGCCTCTTCCTGCCTACGAATGCCGCTTCCCAGGACCATCGCAGTGAGACCTCATAGGGCATTAATTAATGTAAAAGTTCTTAAAGACCAGCAAAATTTCTCCATGACCTTCGCTCACGAGGCAGCCTACACTCCAGAGTTGAAAGCCTGTTGTTCAAGCCAAGAGCTCAGACTCACACACGTACCCTGCCGTGAGGAGGGCATCTGCACACGGGCTGGGGAATATCAGGGGAAAATAATCCTCTGAATAGCCGCACAAAGGGTTATTCTGAAAAGAGGAGTTTCAATGAACCGTGTTTTTCCACAAGCAGAGTCCCTGAGGATGTAAATCTTCTGAAATCCCAAGAAAGGACTCGCAAGAAGACTGCGTTACAAACACGTGGCTATTCCTTCATTTACACTGCAAACAAGGGGGTGCGTGTTTAGTTTCTCCCTTTACACGGGCCCACAGTGAGGGCCCCTCAGTGTAGACAGCGACCATTTCCGTGGGTCCTAATTAGGACCCACACACAGGATGCATTTGTGTGGAGAATGTGGGATCTGCAAGTTACCCTGTAGTGTGTGGACAGGAACTCCAGGTAGCAGGAATGTGAGGTGTGTGCTTAAAGCCATGAGAGACACTCAGCTGCTTAGTCCTCTTCTGAGAACCCACTTCTGACAACCCATTTTTATCCACAGCCAACCGTGAGCCTGACAGAAACATTTCTGATATGAGGAAACTGAACATTTTTTTTTTTTACCAATGCAGAGAGCACAGTTGTGGGGTAGGAGCCAGGGTTTGACCCAGTACTGTAGCTTCCACCCCCCCAGCCCCACTGAGCTGAGCACTGAGAAAAGTCTCTCAGTAACACCCAGTGAAGCCCCCACAAAAGAAAAACCAAAGAGTATGCTCAAGGTCAAGGTGCCCTTGGGAGCCACACACATGGAGGTAAAGGCAGTGTCCAGAGGAGGGAACAAATCTAGGAATCTCCCTCCAGATGGAACCCTCTGGCCTGAGGGTGCTACACAAACATCTGTGTGCTAGGTTGAGGAAACTGCCGCATCCAGATGTTCTGTGTGTGAATCCTGAAGAGATTGTCTCCTGGAGCAGCCCTATGTGTGGGTCCTCAGGAGACCATCTTACCCAGAGACCCTGTGTTTGGGTCCTGAGGAGACCATATCAAGCAGCCCTAGATGCAAGGTAGGAGACCGTTCCTAGGGCAGTTCCGCACCATAGCAAATGAGAAACAGTCACAGGCCACATGTCTCTCACTAGTGCAGCCCATGGATACTTTCTCTCTCAGGGAAACTCATAGACACCTTTTCCTTGGGTGTCATGTCCTCAAAAAGGACTTTAAACAGAATCTGGGGGCTGTGGCAGGGACCCCACAAACTCTCCCACATGCAGACCTGATTCACACACAGCTTTCTGTCACCCTCTGTGGGTGGTGTCTGAGTCCAGTCACAGCTGTGTCTGACCTGTGGAGAATTCTCTGAAAGCCCTTCAGACACAGAGTTCTGCTCCACAGGCTGTCTTGTGTCTGACCTGTGGAGAATTCTCTGAAAGTCCTTCAGATACGGAGCCCTGCTCCCCAGGCCATCCTGAGCTTCATGGAAGCAAGCAAAGCCAGTATGTTAAGGGGAAAGAAATGTCTTATTTCTCACTCATCCTGGACACTTAATTCAGCTCCTTGTACCCTCAGTCCAGCACCCAGGAAGTGACCAGAACTTTCCAAGCCCAGATCCCAGATTTCCGTTTCTTTTATCACAGTAAGATAAAAAAAAAAGTGACTTATGTATCTCCAGGAAGGTGATAAATTTTACTCGGAAAATGTAATAATCTTTGAGGTTAGTCATTTTCAAAATCAGAAGACAGTGTCTAAATATATCGAAGGTAACTAATAGAATTTTGTCTACATAATTCAGTCACTCCACTTAGATTTATGTTCACGTTTCAAATGGGCTTAAGCAGCCTCCGTTAGGCCATTTTTCACTGGAGATGATTAAACTCGGTGTTTTTCTAATTTCATCAGATCCTGAGCAGGCGATGCTGCAAGGACTTGACACAACACAGACTGTGTGTCCTGCGTCACTGTCACTCGAGCCCAACTTTCTTCCTGAGCTACCACACAGTCAGTTCCCATCTCCAGTATTACCATGCATAAAAGGAGAGGAAGTTTCCTTTGTTCTGTTTGTTAAGGGGTCTGTAAAGGGATGCCCAGTGAGTCCCTGGAGAAGGAGCTGGAATATCCTAGAACTTTCCAGAACCCAGGGACAGCCCACCAGACTGTACCTGTAGGGATAGGAGCTATAGCCTCATGACTTGGTGTCAGATATCCAGTGACCCTGAACATCCTTCATGGTAGCACCTGGCAACTATAGCAGTGCTCACTTCTCCATGTCCCCAGCTCACCTCAGAACTGTAGGCAGGAATGGTCAGAGCCAGCCCCTGCCACACCGTGACATCCAGCTCATTTCAATATTATAATTATTTCCACAATGATACTTCAACGTACAATAATTGAATGTGGAGGTCAAGCGAATAATATCGCTAAGCCCTCCTAATGGAGGATTATTGCAGGAAGAATTCACGGGAAATCGCTGACTTCCGGGGCTCTGATCACTGTGGGATAAACAGAGGCTGGAAAAATAACAGGCATGCATGAACACACCCAGCCCAGGGAGTCTAGGCTCCCACCCGACACCACGGCGTGATTTCCACTGAGTCATAAACTGGCACTGAGCCTGCAAGAACCCAACAGGGACTTGGAACATTTCTGAGTATTAGAACGTCCACATGTACCCAGCAAGTTGTTTGAGTGACACAAATTATGGGCCTGAAAAACACCGGATGAGAAAGAGAATCACAGCTGCGCTGAGGTGAGACCAGGTGAACCTGGGTCACTGGATGGCCAGTGAGAGACAAGGAAGTCTGGGGATTCCCAAGGCCAGCTCTAGAGCGAAGTGCTGGGCATGGAAGGGAAGATATGGAAGGGAGGATAATAATGGAGGCCCCAACAGCAACGGGCTGCTTCCCTGGTTTCCAGGCCAAGAACCGCAGGGGGTGAGGATGCTCATGCCAACCAGCTAGCCTGGAGTCAGACCACAGTTCTCGATTCCTAGAGCAAGTGTGGAGAATTCGTGTAGGGAAAATCCTACCTCACTAGCCTAGAGTGAGAAGCAGTTATGGGCAGTATCCATGGCGGGAACTAAGCAGGGACCACACGTACATGGGGACCCTGGGGGTCAGCAGCCCATCCTCAGTGACTGTGCCTTAAGGCCAAGAATGTGACTCAACTCCCCTGGGTTGAGTCAGCACATAGGTTGGTCCCCCCACCCTCCCCATGCTTCACAGCAAGCAGCAAACAGGGATACCAGTCAGGATAGTCCCTGAGAAAGCTGTTCCAGTATTTCAGGACCTGCTGCCCCACTGGGTGACCTCACCTGGGTTCTGCCCCATCAGATACTAGGATCAAGGGGCTGGGGAGCACACCTGCTCTCCGATTCCTCTTTGGTTTGCTCTCCCTGGTCCACACTGATTCTGCTTAACTTTATTCTTGTGAGGCATTGGGGGACTTTGTGGTCTCCAGCTTGAGCTGAGACCCAGTTGTGAACTCCCCCTTCTTTCCTCAGATGCCAGAAAGTTGATGGGCTGTGCAAGGACATTGTCTCCCAAAGTGGCTGATAAGTAGGAGTGAGAACAGACCATCCTGCCTATGACCTGTCCATGCTATGTCCAAGACAGGGGGAACAGACATAGCATCACCCCATTAGGGATCCCAGGAGTCTTAGAGAGATAGAAACTAAACTGGATAGAGACACTGAGCAACAGCAGACTTCCATGAGTGCTGCAGATTAGGGGAGATTTGGTGCCATCACAGTGATTGTGGCCACTCTGGACACTTTGTCTTATGAGTCCCCACACAGAGCACCTTGGATTCTGGGCAGATTCCTCAGGATCAAGATACTGAGAACAGTGGACAGAGTTAGCTTGTGAGGACACTGAGCTGTTTTCTCTTAGATCATATATACATGAAGACAGTGAAATTTAACCAAGCCATTTGAGGGTCAACTGGCTCACCCACCCTTAGCTTTCTTTTGGTCATTCTGACCCACATCCGAAGTCCTGTGCCTTGGTGAAGTAATCATCTCTTTTCTGCCACACAGCACAGGCACAGGAGATGGGCAGCTAAGTGAGATCATGTTCTCAAGCTCACACCTCACAGTCACATGTGCTTGATAAATAGTCAATGGGATTCCATCTCAGTAATGGAATTGGAGTTGGAGTCAAACTAGCAGAGGGTCCTTGGCTTCCTCCCAAAAACTTTCCGGGTATGAGCTCAGTAGGAACTTACCAGAAACATGTAAGCACAGGTGCTTCATAGAGCATGTGCAAGCTCCACTGAGCAGGAAGGGAAGGGCCAGACAGAGGCACCTTCCCAGCCACCTCTGCAAGGGCCTTCCATAGCCCCCTGAATCCTGCACTACTGCAGGGTTCTCGACTGAGACATTCTCAGAGCCTTTCAACAAGGAATATCTGAGTGCTGCCCACTGGGCACCCCTGAAAAACACAGCCCAGTTTTGCACCATTGGGAGGGAGGAGAGACCCACCCCTGAGAGAGACTTGGATTTTTCAGGAGGAGACTGAATACAGCACAGTCCTGACCCCACAATCAACGGGATTTCAATTTAGAGCCTTCTTAAGACAGACACCCACTTCCCACATGTCTCAGCCCATGGCCATGTTTCTGGGCAGTTCTGCCGAGCAACCCTTTCTTTGTCCATTAAAAACCAGGCTATCAAAATATAATGCCAATTTAAGGTACAACAATTATTTATATTAGTGTTACTGGGAGGGAGGAGAATGTGGTGTGGTAAATTAATCTTTGTGCGGCAAAGTACTTCTTAAAATAGGTTTTCAGCACGCATGGTAATGAACTACCGCTATCTCCCCGGAACAGACATCGCCAAATAACTATGTCCTGAGTTGTTTAAAATCCCTTCCCGAAAATTTCAGTTTCAGCAACGTAAGGAAGCGGGCTGCACACTCATAACACCCAACAATAGCCACCTTGCTCTCCTCTCTCCCCCAGCCCCGCCGGCATGGCCCTACATGCCTTCCTTGACCTTCTACAGAATCAGAATGGCACCAGGTTGCTGAGGATCCATAGGCTTCATAAAGGCAGCAGCCTCCGGATTAATCTCCTATTATTAATTTCACAAGTTAAGGAGACAAGCACACTGCTTGGTGCTATTTGCTCCCTTAAAATTATTTCCCGTGGACAATAAACAAACAAATTTCCAATTTGGCGAGGTTAGCAATGTGCCGGCTTCATGGAAATGGATTTGAATGCGTGAGCCTGTGAGTTTGGGATTGTAAAGATTAGGGGACGCCACTCCCTGTAATTGCCAGCTCTGTCCCTCTGTCACTCAAGAGTGCCTCAGCTGCATGAAAAACTCTCATCATAATCTAATTCTGAGATCAAATCCCCATCTTCAATAGATCCTTTAATAAGGCTTCCATTCTCTGTCTTTTAGCCTTAATTATTGCTTCCTGTCTCCCTTGACAACCAAATTAAAAGGTGCATGCTGCAACTCCGTAATGACGCTCATCATCACAGCCCTCACCATCACAACGCTCTCCGGCACTGCCAGACTCACCTTGTCAAGGTTGGGTGTCTCCTGATAACGAGATTTTCCATGGATAGCTTCAGCACTGGAAGATAAGAAATACAATTATATCATCTTTTATTGATTTCTTTCCCTTTTTTCTCCCCTCACTCTCAGGTCTGATTACTGGAGGCCTCTCAGACCCCGGACGCTTAGAGTACATTTGCACAGAAGCATCCTGAGTAGGAGATATGCCCCTTCCTTTACTCGAGGGGACCTGCCTGGAGACAGAGCCCAGCCCCACAGTGTGCTGAGATTCCTCACTGCCTCTAACTGGGTTCCTACATGGCTGCTCTTGGCTCTTTGTGGGGGCTGTGTCTGGAAAATGGTCTTGGATTTGACTGAAAGTTGCCTCCCCATGTGCTATTTGTCAGAATTGGAGAACTCAGGTGGAGACTAGGATAAGGGTTAGGGTCAGGGTCAAGACACCCTCCCACCCCCATGACTCTTTCTGTCATTCTATTTGCCAATGGTGAATAGCTGTGCTCACCAATGGTGGGGTCACAGGCAGTGAGGTTTGGTGGTGATGCTAGGTGGTTGTTGATGTCAATAGGAGGAGAAATGTTCATCAATGCAGGTAAATAATGGTGTTTGCTCATGATGGTAGGTGGTGGCTGGGGAAGTCCATTGGTGTGTGTTGGGGTTTATAGATGCTAGTAGGCAATAATATGTGTTGGTGATGGTAGGCCATGGGTCTTTAGGTATGTTGATGGTGGTAGGTGGAGGGTGGTGAAGATTGTTGTTGATAGTAGGTAATGAGATTCAGTGGCAATAGGTGGCAGGTAAAATGATTAGTTGGTGGCAGTGAGGTTCGGTGGTGGTGCTGGGTGGAAGATGGTGGGTAGTGGAAGATGGTGGGAAGATGGTTGGTAGTAGATGGTGGGTAAAATGATTTGTTGGTGGTTCTGGGTAGAAGGTGGTGGGTGAATGGTGACCAACGATGGTGAATAGTCATTATCATGAAGGCCTTTTATCAGTCGCATGATCATCTTGACTAAAACAATGTTTCTTTGACCACACTCTACTTGTTTTTATTTCTTCTTCATTTTCTCCATTTCCTCTCCCCGTGTATCTTGCCTGTGGAATCTCAGTTATATGGAGGCAGAATCGGAGCTTCTGTCAGACTCAGCCAAATCTCCCTGCCATGTTGCATAATTTATAGCAAAGCCCTGGTGAGCAGAGATGTCTGAGAAAATATGTCTGAAATTATTTTTCAGCTTCTTACAGGGCTTCACAAATCAAAGATTTCCTCATTATCTAAATATAACTGCAGAACTGGCTTTCACCACCAGATGTGGGGCAAGCAGTTTATTTTTATGAGCTCTGGGATATGTGTAATATCACATATTCATATATTTGCAGTCATGCCTATGCTTGGCTGGATTTTTCATTTTTCGTGCAGATATTGATCATCAGGGAGGTGGAGTTGGAGCCGAAAGCCCCTGGAACTGAAGGTATGTTCCAGGGTCACTGTCAGGAAGAAGAGAGAGGTGAACTGGATTCAATGGGCCCATATTTATTCACCACCACCACCCTGCCCCTCGAGACTGAAGGGACTTTAGTGCAGAGATAAGAAATGCAAACCACAGGGCTTGGCTAGCATTGCAGGTTGACCCTCGTCCTGAGCAAGAGAGCAAGGAATTTGTCTATGGATCACCCCATGAATGGAGTGGATGGTCCAGAAAGAAAGGCAGCCCTAGAGTGGCGGGTGCATATGTGAAGTCTAGGGCAGCGGGAGCAGACGTGTGGGCCAGTGTTTGTGCAGATAAGGAGGCTGCAGAAAACCCCGATCGGAGCCTCAGGAGCCTTTAATTACTGAGATACCATTATTGATTGGGCTAACAACAGTGTGGGAATGAAGGCCAGAGATGGGACTGAAAGAGAGGGTAGGATTGTTTTTTTAAGCAGTTTATTGAACTATCTACATTGTCTCAGGCGATTCTCGCTCTAATCCTTGGAAATTGGAGGAGTCTCGGGGAGCGAAAAAGCAACAAGGCCTTGACGGATGAGGCCCTTTTCCTCAGACAAGGATGATTTATGGTGAGAAAACACACACAGGGCAGGGCAGGGAATGTCAACAGGATGAAAAGTTCACAGAGCATGCACAGTTCTGACGGGAACAAGAAGCCAATCAGTGGCCTCAGAAACAATGCTCCAGGCAGCCCAACAATGGCCCCGACTCTGGCACCGGTCTCAGTCTGACCAGCAGGGCAAACTTTACTCCAGGGTCCACATACCTCTTGAAAGGTCACCTGCCTGGGAATGAGGACACATGCCCAATAGCGCTTGTTACCAGCCATGCAGACCCAAGCTCACTGCCTTTGCTTAGAGCCACTGCCACGTTCCTGAGGAGCTGGCAGGGGAAGAGTAGATGTGTGCTCAGGAATTTTGAGTGATGAGGAGGCATGAGGTAGGGAAGGGGCTGGAGCCCCAGGCTCGGGCCTAGTTAGAGGTTGTGTTGTCACTCAAACAGAGCAGATGGAAACCACAGCACAGCAGTACCAGGTGAAGCTCAGACAGGCAGCCACAACACACACCCAGGAGCAGCGAGGACAAGCACATCCCTTCTCACAGGCAGACACGAATGTCCAGGATGGTCTTGGACTGGGCAGCCCCAGCACAGCCTCTTGGACACTCCAAGGATACATAATGGGAAACCTGCTCAGGACCATCCCGGATGCCACTGCAGGAATGGGTTGCCCGACTCTGTGGTCCTGACAGGGAAGTTGGTCTCAGCCATGCTGGGCACAGTTCCTCCAGAGGCAGGGCAGCTCCAAAAGGGAACCGGCCACAGCTGGGCAAACCAAACTAGCAGGTAGAGTCCTTGCAGGTCCACCAGGGTCCTGATAGCCGGACAGATGCCAGCTTCTTCCGGATGCTCTGCACACAGTGCTCACCTCAATTCTGTGACATGCTGCTACGTGGCCTGGTTCCAACAGGCCAAGGGCACATCCATGACTGGGCAAAACTTGGATCAGTGGTGAAATAAGGTCCATGCACAGAAGATTGACAAAGAAGGGGTTGTTTCAAGGCTTTGGGAGGATGAGGGGGTGGGATGGAAAGTCCATCTTATAAGGAGCAGGGCACTTTGCATTGCTGAGAAAAGCCTATTTGGGATGAAAATTAATGTCAGTCAGGGCAGAGGGGTGATGGCACCAGTTGTCCCACAGCACAAAGCCATGTTTAGGGAAAGTTTGCCAGACAGAATCCCACTGAAGGAAGACAGAAGCCGCTAGGGATGCACACACAGCCTGGCTGCAGTCAGAGAACAACACCAGCTTAGATAAGCCTCTACTCAGTCTGATAACCTTTGATACCAAGAACCCACATCTTTAACAGGGAAACAATGGAGCAAACTCAGCCAGTGGCCTCAACTATGGCACAGTCTTCTCCCTAACTGCCCACGTCTCAGGATAATAAACTGCTCTAAAGCACTTGCTAGGTGTTTGGGGGAGAGACATGGCATTTCCTCTGTGACCAAGGAGCAGTAAGTACCAATCCATGGCACAGAAATGCTTTCTGGACAGGAGCTTCCTTTGACAGGACATGGGGGGGTGATAAGGGGATAAAAGTTCTGGCCCTAAATGGCAGTGCCCAGTGCTGCATCTCATTTCTGGCAGCCCCAGACCAAGAGTTGACTGAGTCCTGGACTCAGTGATGGACTTAGTCCATGATCCTCTCCAAGGACCATAGCTGCCCCATGCATCTCCGAATGATCCTTCCTTACAGGCCAAGGCTGCCGTGTATCTCTGATATGACTCGAC
The DNA here is from genome assembly GCF_024139225.1 of Suncus etruscus. Taxonomy (NCBI): domain Eukaryota; kingdom Metazoa; phylum Chordata; class Mammalia; order Eulipotyphla; family Soricidae; genus Suncus; species Suncus etruscus. The sequence continues at coordinate 15,344,655 of NC_064854.1, read as the reverse complement.
CAGAAGACTGGGGACACAGGAACTCAGAGACACACGCCATAAGAACTGTCCACTGAATCCTGCATGGACTAGGGGATAAAGGACACTACAGGGCACATCCTCTAGACAGAGCAGGAGTCACTACAAAGTCCCACCTGCCTGCTCCCCAGAACCTGCCTGATCCCTCTCCTCAGCGTGGGCAGTGTCTGAGACTTGGGAACTACTCCTGTTTCCCCAGCATCCTATCTTCACAGCCATATTTACTTGTCAGTGACCTGGGAAGAAAATGGATATAAGGAAATTTTCCACAGAGGAATTGTGTTTTTGTGAAGGGTGCAGCTGAAGTGACTGGCCAAGGAGGGTGCAGAGCAGGAAGAAATGCCCGGGATGATTTAAAATGAAAATGGTCATTTAGGTGGCAAGAGGTTCAGTGGCTAAGGCTCCTTGCTTGCACTTGGACAATCCTACTGGATCCCTGGCACCACATAGGGGTCCCATGAGCAATTATCAGGAGTGATATGTGAGTATAGAGTAAGGAGTGATCTCCAAGCATCACCAGGGTGGTCTAAAAGCTCTCAATAAAACAGTAATGCAGGAATACAAGTCTGGGTGCAGACAGACAGGAAATGTGAACTGACCCAGGACACAGCCTTGGTTCTTCTGTAGTGACAACCATCTCAGCAGGCCTGGACAACTGGGGGCCAACTCTGGGCTCTGCTGTTGACCCTACATGGTCTCCTAAAATAGCTCCCCTCAGCCCATGACCCTGAATTCCTGGGGTACAGATACCCCTTTGTGCCTGAAAACAAACATGGAGCCATAGGCCATACGGGAGTGAGTGTGAGAGAGCAGCTTTCTGAGACACAAACACAACAAAATTAAGGTTTGCACTGATTAGGCGGAAGTGCGGCATCATCGTTAAGTGCTTGAACACAGCAGGTACAAGACAGCGACATTTCAGCAGCCCATAAGGAAATGGAGTCGCTTCCCTTAGACACCGCGATGCTTGGCATTACATAAATCATGAGCAAAATTGGGACGCTCTTCATGTAATTATAAAAGAAAAGAAGCCCACTTTTTAAGGCATCTGCCCATGACATTGATAGTGGTTGAAATATTATCTTATTTCCACAAGTTTTATGGGGATTTTTTTTTCATTTGCTATTGATCTGAAATGCTCAATTTTTCTTATCTTCAGGAGCAGCCGTGGACCTTGAGGCAACTTGAGTATCGATCAGCCATTGCCAAGTTTCTGTATCCTGGTGCAATTTTTAATATTCCTCCAGCTTTTCTAAGGTGTTTTGATCAGAAGGCGGCTGCAGTGGGCGGCAGCACTGGGGAAGGGTAGGGCCGGATGCTCAGCCCCTCAGCCCACTTCAGTCTGCTTTGCCCGAACCACTCCAGGCCACTGGGCTCCACTTTAACTAACACACAGCATGACACAATAAGCAACAAGAGCCACACACAGAGCTCATAGCTATGGGTAAGAAGCATTTCCTAGAGACCATCTAGTCAAAGCCGGTATGGACTCTGGTCCAAAAATGCATTACAGAACCCAGGGACTGTCTGTCGATTGAACTCAGTGCTATGGGGAGGGAATTGCTGAGGGCCAGGGCCCCCCTCACTTTGCAGTGTGCACATGGCACCAGATAGTCCTGGGGAAACTGTTTGGATTAGCAAGAACTGCATAGAGTATCATGAAGACACACAGACCACGATGATCCCACCTCGGGTGGGGGCTGAGCAGGGTCCTGGGTTTGAGGAGTAGTTGCTGGGGAGAAGTTAAGACTGGACGGGGGAGGATGGTGCTACCCTCCCTCAGGGAACCAATAGCATTTTCCAGGAGCCAGGTTCTGCTCCCCTGGAATCCCTGAAAAGGTCCAGGTCAGAGTGGAAGTTGGGGGTTTTTGCTCCCAGAACTAGCTGGCCTGGCTGGCCCACTCACCTCCCACTGTAGACAGACGGTACCAGGAGCTGGACCTGCTATGGCTGCAATACTAGGGTGTTTCTATGGAAACAAGAAACCCGGCAGCCAGGATCAAACTAGGTAGGCCCAGAGACCTAAGGCTTCTGGGAAGGAAGCCGTGTGCAGGCCAGGTATACTTACCTACATGTAGTCTGAATGTCTACACTGAATGCAGCTAAGTCTCTGTGTCCAGCCACATGACAGAAAAGGGGCAGGAGGCCTGGGGTTACTGGGCTGTAGATGGCTCCAAGGAGCCTACAGGAAAGGGAGGCAGCACCAGGAGGGTTTACACACATGTCCCATACATGTGAGCATTATATGTATGGCCTGCTTTATGTGCCCTCTACATGTGTGGCATTTACACATAAAGGTCAGGTGCATGCCTATTTAAGACTGCCCATGTATGTGACTTTATACATGTGGCCTGAACAGTGAGGTCTATCTGTACATGTATGTTCTATACATGCATGGTCATGGGTGGTGGTCTGTACACATGTGGCTCATACATGTCTGACCTGTACACATGTGACCTCATGAGTTCTGTAAATATGTGGTCTGAACATATTTTCTTTTTTTTCTTTTTTGGTTTTTAGGTCACACCTAGCAGTTCTCAGGGGTTACTCCTGGCTCTACACTCATAAATCACCCCTGGCAGGCTCGGGGGACCATATGGGATGCCGGAATTTGAACCACCGTCCGTATGCACGCAAGGCAAATGCACTACCTCCATGCTATCTCTCCGGCCCAGTACATATATTTTCTTACAAATATATCTGTGCCTGTATGACTTATACACATGTGCCCTATGTGTGAGGCCTAAACATGTATGCTGTGTACATTTATGGCCAGTACACGTGTGCTTCTTATGAGTACCTAACCATGTGTGTTTTGTGCACATATAATGTGCGCACATGTGTGGCTGCAGTGTGGTCCAAACATGCGTGCCCTGTACATGTATGATCTGTGTCCCGTCCTAGATGTGCGTGACCTATGCATACATGATCTGCATGCATATGCCTTATGCATATGCAGTGTAAACAGGTGTGGCCTGTATATGCATGACCTATATGCATATGCCCTGTTGTATGCATTGCCTAAACATGCATGTCTGTAATGTATAACCTGTACATGTGTCCTATGCCTATGCAGCCTAAACATGTGTGTTCTATACATGTATAGACTGTAAATGTGTCCTGTATGTGTATGGCCTAAATATGTGTGCCCTGTACATTTATGACCTGCACATATATGACCACATGTGTCCTGACTCTGGGCTCAGCATTATGCCCTCAGCTTCTGTTTCTATCAGAACAGATTTTAAGTGTCACAGATTATGAGTGTTCTCTGTCCTCTGTGGCCTGATGACTCTCAGCCAGGCATGCACAGGAGCAGGATGTGGGCAGTGCCAGTGCCAACCTGGACCCACTGTCCCCTGTCCCAGGGCTCAGGTCCTCTTATACACATGGCCCTGGGGCACAGGACCCGGCCTCGGCTCCTTCTTGCTGGTGCCAGTTGCCAATGGCCACATGCAGTTTCATGCAGCCTCCCAGGCCTCGCTGCCCTGTGCCTGTGGCAGGAAGCACAAATTCAACCCCAACATCGCAGAGCCATACAGTCTAAAAGAATGAAGTCTAGAAGAATGAAGTCTCCAACTGTCAGATGTCTGAGAGGCAGTGAAGAAATAAATGTTAGGCCTCTGTCCCCAAAGTCTGTTTACCAAACTGCTGCTTGGGCAGAACTGCCAGAAGCTATGAGGATGCCCTGCCTCAGCCACCTCGCTGAGCTGAACGTTGCTTCTTAGTGCCCATTACGCTGCCCAGGACACTCAGGGCCAGAAGAAAGAGCAAGTGCCCCAGGCTCTCTAGGACCTTTGACAAACCTCTGAGTTTGTTTGAGGTTGAAACATTCTGCAAAATTCTGGAAGCTTTACATGAAACTGTGCTGTAGCCAGCTGTTAAATGCTCAGCTTTTTAGCTACAAGCTCCGTGTAAATAAATATGGGTGAGAGGCATCAACCACAGCTGCCGTAACCAGAAACCTCCCACAAAGGCTCTTGGGGGGCTGGGATACACCTCCACGGGGCAGGGATGCTCTTGAACACCACTGGGTGTGACCTGAAAGCCAAGGAAAAGAGAAATTTTACTCACTTGTGCAGACTTAGAGCAGACTTAGAGCACAGAAGACCTCTCTGAGAGACTATGGCTGTGTCTGCTAGTGAGACAGTGGGAAAGCACCATCAACACTAGGAAAAGCTGGTCTGATGAAGTAAGAGAGAGTCTTATTCCAAACACAGTCACCTCTGAGTCACCAAGGCACGGGACGTTTTGGGCAACATCCACTCCTGCAACTGTCTGAGGAGACTGAAGGCACAGGGAAGAGAAAACAGCAGTGCTGTGTACTTCTGTAAAAGAGAAGTCAATTTCATCATCACCTTCACAATCTGAAAAGTCTAAGCCAGTATTCTCAATATCAAACCATAAATACAAAGGATTGAAATATCTGAGTGCTTCTAAAGGACAATCAGATATTTCTGGGGCCTGAGAAACAGTCTAGTGGGGAGAGCATTTGTTTTGCATCCAGCTGACCTGGGTTCTATGCCCGGAACCCTATATATCCCCTGAGTCCCATAAGGAGTGATTCCTGAGTACAGAGCCAGAAGTAAGACCTGAGAACTACTAGGTGTGGCCACAAAGCCAAAACAAAAATTAAAATTAAAAAAGCAATTATAAAATAAACACACATACCTCACCACACACACACACACACACACACACACACACACACACACCATTCAGCTGAATGAATGAAAGGCACAAATCTGAGAGTGGACAGACTGATTCCCATTTCTAAGGAGACCACATGAGTGACCAGGGCAGTAGCCTAAGTTTGGGCCCCACTAGCACTGGGGTGGAGATGCCAGAGACTGCAGAATGTTCTACAACAGGGGTCAGAGTCAGCATCACCAAGACACACACACACATACACGGGTCAAAGCCTATGAAGCATGAAGCAGTCACACTGGACAAAAAAACAGCCAGTGGTGACTTTAGAGTTTTACTAACAGTGTGTGTGTGTGTGTGTGTGTGTGTGTGTTTGTGTGTGTGTGTGTTCCTGATTCTTAGATGGAAATCCAGGGGGAGGCAGCAGCCCTACTCAGTAAACAGGGCCTCTCAGCCAGAGCTGGGGGTGGGGGGACCCAAAAGACCACTGTACTTGGTGTCAGCCACTGGGTGGGGATAGGGGCAACTTCCTCAGTGAGGGAGTTCTAATACTGCACCCCATAGAGCCCTGAGTGCCAGGTGGGGGAGCTGGCAGAAGCAGAGGAACCACCGCTATGTGACCCCTGGGAACCCCCCCACTTCATGTGTTCGCTTTCTAGAGAGTTCTCTCGCCGCCTTTGACATGCGAGCACTGTGACTCCTACTTGCACCCGCTGACTCACGCCACACTTGAAGAGATGAAAGAAGCTCATTGTTTACCCCTGAATGCAAAAGCCAATGAGAGAAAAGTTATCCTGAGCCACGTTTCCAGCATCTGAGTAGGAGGAGGAAAGAACCCCAACTGTAGACTCATTAAAACGGAAAGTTCTGCTATTAGTCTCGATATAGTCGCTGGGAAAGGTCAGGAGCTAAGCAGGGCTCTCATTACTGAGTCTTCAGAGTGAGCTAATCAAGGCTTCTCGGCGGTGACAGACTGAAGCCTTGACACAAATATGTTTTGACAGTACTCAAGGGGTTTAGAATGAGTCTATAATTTCACCAATTCCAAAAAAGGAGTTGCAGTCAGAAATAGTTTGGGAGAAGGTGCAAGGAGGATGGAAGAGTACGGACGGTGGCCAGAGAAGGGTCTGGAGACAGGTCTAACACAGAGCAAGAGATAGTGGCCGGAGTCAGAGGCCAAGCTGGAAGCATCCAAGGACTGTGATTAGGATGGAGCCATAGGCGCCGGTTCTGACAGGAGATAAACAGTGTCCCTGTTCTCTCATGCCCACAAGGTCACGTCCCAAGTTGTATGCACTGGGGAGCTGCATGCATCCAGTGGGCTCAGCACAGTCTTGCTGTACTCTGAATATCCCGAGATGCTAATTTAAACCTGAGAAACCAGTGAGAGCACACAGAAGATGGAAGGGTTCGCTGCTCTGGACTGCCCGATTCCCACTGAGGAAAACACCATATGATGCTCCTTTCTGACTGGGACTGTGGGATTGAGGAAATGCTGTGTGGCGACCCTTTCTCACTAGGTCTAGCATGTTCACCAGAGCCATGGTGTTGGTGTCTCTGACTGAGCTCAGGAGGCCTCGGTGCCCAGTCCTGGTACTTCATGTGGCACAGCACCTCTGACAGGAAGCCCTTGTGCCCAGAATGAGTATCCCCACACGAGCCGGGTCTAACCTGTTGTGATGACCCAGGGACCTTCATCATGATCCAGTGGACATGTGGCACATGTCCACATCAAGGACAGTGGCACATGCCTTTCCTGGACCCTTCCAGCCCTCACATCACTAGCCCTGCTCCACACCTCCATGTGGCCAGCAGGTGAGAGGTAGGATCATGCCACCCTGCAGAGCACTGTAGGGTCAGGATATCAGCAAATGCACCAGAAGGTACTCCATCCACCAGCATATTCTACTCCTCCTGAAATTGGACAGAAATACAAAAGTAGGAAAAGGGGCCAGAGAAATAGCACAGAGGTAGAGCATTTGCCTTGCATGCGGCCAACCCAGGACAGATCCTGGTTTGATTCCCAGCATGCCATATGGTCCCCAAGCCTGCCAGGGAGCATTCTGAGTGCAGAGCCAGGAGTAACCCCTGAGCACTGCAGGGTGTGGCCCCAAAACAAAAACAAAACAAAACAAAACAAAAAAAAAAGTAGAGAAAAAGAAAAGCAGGAAAGGTCAGAGGAAATGGGCGAAGAAAACATGCTTCAAAGAACTTTAGTCTCGGCCAGAGTTTTGCTGAGGAAAACAATTCCAGAGAGTTACGGGCCTGACTCCATCCCAATTAAGATCAGAAGCTGCAGTTAAATGACCTCCCTCTCCCAGAGAAGATTGGGTGTATGATATACAGCTGTGACAGAGTAAGTCAGATCCATCATGCCAATACACAAGTTCAAAACTGGGTCTTCCTGATCTGAAGTCAGAATGAAGCCTCGTAGAAATGAGAGTGGTGTGTGTGTGTGTGTGTGTGTGTGTGTGTGTGTGTGTGTGTGATGTTTGGGCACATATGTGTGTGCATGCATGTTTTGACAGTGTGTGGCTATGTGCAATGCATGTATTTTACAGTGTGTGTTAATCAGTGAGTTTGTATCAGTTATGACAGAAAATGCCATTATGGGAATTAGGAGTAATACACTGGTAGTTGGAAAGATGGTTAAATTTTGGGTTTCATCCCCACACTAACACAGCTAAGGAACTGTCTGTGTTTAAAACGTGAACAACCTATGTGTTGCTTATGGTGGCTGGAGTTCTTGCTCACTCCCAGTACCATGTGACTCTTGAGCAGGTGCTCGCCTCGCTCCGTTTGGGAAGGAAAAGGGCAAAGAGGAAAAACCAATCTTGGCAGGAAGAGACCGTGAATCCACCTGCACCCAGTTCCTGCCGGTTCGAGCAGGTAGTTAAAGGCTTCGGGATTTGCGAGGGGATTAGCCACCAAGAGCCAACAGAACTCTGTGAGGAACAATAAGTGGTAGAAATAGAAATTTAATTCAACACACCGGCCCACATTTACATGTAAATACATCCTATAATATAGACTAATCCTATCCTATATCTGACATATATTGCTCCATCTAAATTATTTATATTTTTCTCACAAACAGTCCGTATTCATAAATATCATGTTTGGATTGATTTATTTTTGACTTTATACACAGTCTGTTCTCAAGCTCCCAGGCTTTTTAATTAATCTGGATTTGGGGTATAAATTCTTTGTGCTTTGATTAATACCAAACAGGCCTTATTTAATTAAAGAGACAGGCTGGTGAGAGACATTTTAATCAGAAATTTCATGTGCATGTACAGTACATCTGTATTTAGTGCTGGGAAGGAGCAGCCCAGATGGGCTGTATTTGCTCTAAGTGTTGGCGACAGGCGTCTGCTGTGCCCAGGACGGGCCTTATCCCTCCTGAATGGGAAGCACTGGGTCACCCAGGGTGGTCAGGATCCTTGCCCTGTGTTCCCAGACCTGCCCCCACTATACTCAAAGGCTAGTGAGGGCATGAGCACAGCCCACTGAGAGACCCCACCTATCCCTCCTGCATCTTCTAGGCCAGTCAGATTCCCAGCACCAATCTTGGCAAGTCTGTATCAGAACCACAAGCTCTTTCTTCTGGACTTGGAGGGCAGTTTTTCCACTTGACATCTCTCATGCATGGACCTGGTTCTGCCAGGTTTGCCCTCACAATCCCTGGCTGAGCATGATATTTTGGGAGTGGGCAGAGATTGGAGAGGGCAAGCTCTGCCCTCACACATACAAGAATCCTTGTCTCCTGCTGGGCATCCCTAGGTCCTGCCATCTCTTGTGTCTATTCATTGGCAGCCAGTAGGGTTTTTTCCGAATCCATCCATGACCTCGCTAGAGGGACCAGTGATCACCTTGTGTGTTTGGGAAAGGTGGATGCTGAGTGTCTCAGACAGGAAAATTCTTGTAACCTGCAGGAAAGTGAGCATTGGGAGTAAATTCATAGTGGAGAACACCACCTGTCCCAGCCACCAACCCTACATCCTCCTGCCTCACAGGCTCCCTACCTCACAAACCAAACCTCTAGGCCTATAGACTCCCACACTCACTGCAGAGAGGCCCCTACAGAACCAGGGATTTATGGAACAGTGGGCATGGAAGGAGCACTGGGCCCCAGATGTGATCTGGGGATAGACCCCTCTCTGGTACTCCCATGAGTGGGCTAGCTCTCTATAGAGGAGCTGTGTGCATCGCAGAACCCACATTGTGTCTCCCAACCTATGCCAACCATGTCTGCCTTCCTTCCTTTGGGCCAGGTTGGCACCTGAGCTGGCCTCAGCTTTGCAAGGCTTCTCTCCCACAGATCCATGCTCGCCCCTCTGGCATGAAGCTGTGCCTGCATCCTTCCCTTTGCCCTTTCTGTTCCTCAGAGTGATCCACTCACGGTGAGAACAGACTCAGCTCAAATCACCATTAGGTTTTCTTTGTTCTCTGCTAACACAGGTACAGCAGCAATAAAGATGAACACTTGAATTATGGAGACGTGAGTTTCCAAATCAGTTGTGCAAGAAACTCAAGGAGCCAGAAGTGGGTCGGGTGTGTTTGCCACCCAGGAGTGTTGAATGTTTCTTCTCATCATCCAAATACTAGACATTTCTATGGTCATTGTTTGAGGGGTGCAGCTGATGGGACTTATTAGGAGTGGACTTTTCTTGGGTCAGTGCTTTGGGGGGCAGCTGATGGAATGTGCTAGGAATGGGCAGTGCTTTGGGGTACAACTGACAGAGTTTGTTAAGTGCAGGCATTTCTGGGATCAGTGCTTTGGAGGGACAGCTGGCAGAACATGCTAAGAGTAGACATTCCTGGGATCAGTGCTTAACCAGATGACAGTGCATTGGGAGTGGCCCTGGCATTTCTACTGTTTCAAATCAGGTCACACACCACTGTTCACACTCACAGAGCTGCCTGCCAGCTCCGCATTCCCACTGTTTCTGGGTAGCTGGCAGAATCATAAGTCCTGGTGAGGTTTGTGACTTGTTTTCTTTCTCCTTTGATAGTTTTGGGGCCACACCTGGCTATGTTCAGTGCTGCTTCCTCCTGACTCTGGGTTTAGGGATCACTTCCAGCAGGGCTGAGGGATCTTTTGGGGAATCAGACTTGGGCTGGCTGCTATCCTATCTCTTGGACCTTTCACTTTTAGGCATTCTCTTTGCAAATGCACTAACCCTGTGGTTCTCCACCCTCTCACCACGGACATGGCAAAATTGTAAAGTTCCAGTGCAGATGAATTATCTGAGTCTCCTCAGGAGCTGCACTTTGAAGATTCACTGAGAACCCTCCCCACAAGTTCATCCAGAGCCCCAAATCCCAATAGCCTGCACGTCTACATCCCTCAGTACCTATAGGGACTGACTAAGTGAGGCAGGTATTTCCCCTGAAAGGCACAAACAGCTCCTGCATCGTTCATTATGCCAGCAGGCAACTAACCCCATTAATCACCAATTAATTGTGTTTCCTAATCAAACTATAAAAGTCAACCTCCATAAAGGGGCTTCCCATGTCTGTATCAGTGAAATATCACAGTCACTTGCTAGCATGCTGGGGAGTGCCTGCCTCGACTGCTGGGAGACCGAGCAGGGCCATGTGCGGGGCTCTGATTCGAAGCCACACCTCAGGGCCACGTAGCAGCCCAGAGAGCCCCACCCCTGCCCACCAACTCCCAACTCAGGTTTCTTTCTTTCTTTCTGCTATTTACTCCAGCTCAGGGAACAAAGCTGTTTCATTTACTTAGTGTGTTTCTTCTAATAAGCCTTAGATCTCATTCATAAGTTAAGTAATGTAATTTTTATAAACTTGTGTTCAGGATGTTATCATGGTATTTTAATTAGCACCTCATTGTTACTATCTTAAGAAAACCACATCCGTTACTTGAGAATAATTAATTCGATCGGTGTCCCCAAACATCAAACTCTGTGTTATCATCCATCAGGAACCCCTTCCTAGGAAGTTTGTGTAATTGGGAAGGAAGACATCACCCGGGGCTTACCCATGCTCCAGACCCCCTCCCTGCAGTTTCTCAGACTCGGAGCTCACCCATGCTCCATGATTCCTCCCTGCGGGCTCTCAGGCTGGGACTCTCAGCCTTCCTAGGATCTCTGCCATGGCCAGTTCCCCAGGAACCAGAGTCCACACCAATGCCCCCAGGTCTAGGGCCTGGATGAGAACCAGGGAGATAGCACTCTGGATTTATGTCCTTCAACTGGGGAAATGGTAAATAATTGTACTAGCCCCTAACTCTGGACACTATGTGGCCTTGGGGTAAAGGATTGCTCTGAGGTGCTGAAGGCAGGTCATTTCCATCTGAGGACCATGATTCATTCATTACCCAGTTGTGCTTTTGCCTCCCCTTTATTCTGAGCTCCCTTGGCAGTAAGGCTGGTGACAACACTGGTGTGAGGACAAGCCAACAGAAATCTGTGACCCCTCTGCAGCTCAGTGTTGTCTGACACCCTGAGGTGCTGATTTGACCCCGGTGGGAGAAGCCAGTGGAGTGAGAGAAATGGGGATCCTGGGCAGAATCCCACAGCACCACAGGGCAGCCTGAGCCTGTTCATGCAGCATGGGAGATGCAGAAAGGCTCCAGCACACAGGCCAAGCATCTACCCAGAAGAGTGAGTCCTGTTAGAGTACAGTTAGTTGGACACCCCCAGCCTCTAATTCTGCCATCACTATGGGATGGAGACCAGCCTTGAAAATGCATGTGATGTTCCGGGTTCAATGCAGGAAGAAACAAGAGACAGGAGCTTGGTGTGAAGCCCAAACCCCCAGACATGCTCCTGGGACCCGAATTTCTGCACTAGGAAAGTCAGTCGGGACAGTCAGCATGAGGCCCTTGGCCATTAATGCAGGAGGCCCTGGCTTGTCTTTTCTGGGCTGTTTGCTGCCACCTCATCATTCCCTTCCAGCCCCTTCGATCACAGAAGAGATAGTGCAGCTTGGACGGCAGATGAAGGGCAGAACTGGGGGTGGGGGGGAGGCAGACCAGGCAGACACTGAGAGAGCTTAATCCCAGCAGGCACCGAGTGGGATTTTATCAGGAAGGATTTGAGAGCCATTTTCTTCCTCAAAAGAGTAGGCAGTGACTTTGAAGTCACCTGAACGGGGAACTTTCATCTGAGTTCTCCCTCACTGAAACCCTAAATTAAACCTCCTTGTGAAAAGCCCAGTCACATCTGGGGTTGAATCATCTGCTTTGGGGGCAGAGTCAGCTGATACACGGAAGCCTCTTTTGTGGCCCTGGACACCTGCCGCTCCCCTGCCCAATTCCCCTCCCCTCGCCTGGGAATATTGACCATGTACTCCCTCTGGGTAAAGAAATGCAAACCTCAGAAATGCCCCTGCTGTGGGTCTTGAGGACAAATATCAGGTGAGAATCAGCCAGGACTTGGACACCAAGTTCCATACAGCACAGTATCCAGGCCTCAAAGCAGCACTAGTTTTACTTAAAAAATCCACTTGGCACTAAGCGTAGCACAGAGTAAAGAAGAACAGTTCAATATTCTTTGTTTCCAAAGAACTGATGGGAAGTTCGGAGCATGAACAGTTACTATCTCAAGTCTGTAACACTCTGGAAAAGAAACGCCAGAGGGGTCTTGTGTGAGCTGGGGAGGAGAGTGGGAAAGACAGACAGACTCAGACAGGGAAAACAAGTGGGGGACATAAAGTAGATACAAGGCATATATGTAGTGAAGATAGGTGGTTACATGGCAGTGCAGGTGGACATAGATTATATATGGTGGATATGGGATACTCAGCAGATGGAGAGAGAATAGCCCATCACCTCCTGTCTGAGACAAAGTGTCTCAGGTTCCCAGGACACTAGCCACCTGATGAAACCCAAATGAATGCCAGCAGGGTGTAAGGGCATTAGTGCTGTCAGCATCATGTTTACCCCTCCCTTATGTGTCCATGCTGGCAGGGTGTGGCAGGGGCAGGACTTGAGCCCCCAAACCACCAGGCTCACTTGTCTGTCCAATTTTAAAGTGACTGTTGCATGTGTCAGACCCTCATTGATGGGCTGTGTGCCAGACCCTGGACACAGGCCAGGACTCTCCCCTTGTCACGCCTGCTGCTGGCCAACACATGGGAGCTGACAACAACCCCCAGGGACCTAGTGGCCTAGCCGCCCACCTTCTGCTTATAGCAGTCTCTGTAATAAGTGAAGGTCTTCAGGGTGATGCTGTCCCCATGTTGTTGCCCCAAACAGCACAGTCTGGCTGCCTCACCCTGAGGGTCCCCTGTCCCCCAGGGCAGCAGAGGACCCAGATGCCCAATGATGGGAACATGCTCTACCTACCCTGCCCTTCTCTGGAACCTGCCACCTGACAAGTCCATGAGCTTCTATCCAGCTCTTCTGCAGTGGGTGATGTCCTGAGCTTGAGGGAACTTGAAACCAGGGCAAGGCCACGGGAAGGCCCCACTGCCAGGTATATTTTTGCAGGGGTAGAAGGGGCAACTTGGCCACCTCTGGGGCCTACAGGGAACTTGGACAGGGAGCACTTTTCCTCTCACTCTGGGAACAGCCCAGCTCAAGTATCAGGGTTTCCGGCTGGCTGAGAGCTCCTGGCACAAGCCAGCCCCAGAGACACTATGCAGAGCCATTGGCGGGTCAGGATAAATGAGCGTTGGCAGAGCATTTGCCCACAATGAGAAAAGCATAAAAAGGAAATGAGGTGATTATGTCAGGCGGACACTCACTGTGCGCTCAGACAGAGCCAGTCCCGTTTCTGGCTGTAAAGCACAGTAATAGCCCATCCATCCCCTGCCTTTATTGTGGATCCTGACTCAGTATTCTGATGGGGTGTGTTCAATGGCTGTGCGGGGTCGATCACTTATTTCCAAATAGTATTTGAAGGAAAGAAGTTGAGTCTGTGCAGGGTGCAGAGGGCTTTGCTGTTCCTATGAAAGGTATGAAGGACCCTCTCTCTGTGAGAGGACATGGGCTGCCTAGTCTGCAGTGCTCCCACTCAGATTGCAGAGAAAGCAATGAATAAGGTGCCACTACCGCTCTGCTCCTCAGTGCTGGGCCATGATGGCTGCTGAGTGTGCTGAGTGAGGGTGCCCAGGACAGACAACAGGGAGAGGGCAGCTGGGTGTGGGTGACACTGCAGTGAGACAAGGCAGAGCAGACAATGGCCATTTGTGTCCCAGAACTCAGATCCTGGGACCAGATCTGGGCTCCACTTCTGACTCTGTGAGCAGGGACTTTCTCTTGGAGACGTTGGAGGGCAGAGAAAATTGCACATATGGAAGTGGAATTGGAGGTGAGCTGGGCACATGCAGAAGAGGCAGGTGGGCCAGAACTATTTGAATCTGGAGCTGCTTCTGTGTAGGAAAATGGGGCAGAGGGGTGCAGGCCACAGTGTGGGCCTTGGGGAAATGGTCTGGGCACATCTCCAGGGCTCATGAATGCCTTGGCTGTGGCTAGCGCAGAAACTGCTATGATAGCGGCTGACATGTCGGCTCCCTTTGGAGAGGAGACACCAGGACTGGGACCACATCAAAAACCCTCTTCTTGCCTTCCTAGTCTGAGCCTGTCCCTGGACCCTGAGCACTGGAGCCTGAGCCTGCAGGCAGCAATGCTCAGACCAGGAAGAGGCCCCAGAACCTCAAAAAGGATCCACTAAGCAGTCCAGCTGCTTCTGAGCTGCACCTTACAGCTCCTGGCAGCCTAGTCACCCAGTCCCAGAGAGCCCAGATGCCACCCAGCCTGCAGGCCCGTCTACATATCTGTTGATCCAGCCCCTGGATTCTGTAATTCCACCACAATACCCTGATGCCCAACCCAGGCACCCCACAGAAAGAAGTTGCTCCCAGGAGCCAGGGCAGTGCTGGGCAGGGCTGCAGGTAGACAGGGCTAGGCAGGGCTGCAGGCAGGCAAGGGTGGCAATGGCTCCTCCCTCCAGCCTCCTGCTCTAGATGCAGCCCTTGTACAGTTCTCTTCGCACCACAAAAGCTTCTCCCTCCACCAGGGACAAGCAGGGCACAGGGCCTGGCACCACGAAGCCCTTCCCACACATCGCAAACTCACAAACACACATGAATACTTATACATTGGAGCTCACACACACAGAGATGCAAACCTGCCAAAACATACACGCACCCATGACACATGCACTCACATGGATTCTCACACATGTGACACTCACACAGATGCTCACATAGTGTCAATCACAGATGCTATAACATGTATAACACTCATACAGATGCTTCCAGGTGTAAGACGCATACATGAATGCTCACACTCTGTGGCCCAAAGTTGCTCACAAGTGTGACTCACACACAAATGCTCACGTGTGTGACATTCACACAGAGGCAGACATGCTTGCATCTCACATAGATATACACTCATGCATGCACACTAGCCACACAGGCATGTTCACATCTATAGGCACCAACATTCCACACACAAATATACACACATGTAGCTAATCATCTTAAGCACACACCCTGATTTGATATCCAGAGCACACACCCTACTTTCCCTAATCCCCTTACCTTGTCTTCCCTGAACACAAAAACACACATACTATTGTAAACTCCTCTTACATCTTACCCCATTGGCTGACACAGAGTCCAAACCTACTCTCCACTTTATTCTCCCCTCATAAAAATACCCCTTTTCCACCTACAATAAAGTGAGTTACTCTCCCAAAATGGCTGGTGTATGCTTTTTTGTGAGTGCTCTGCTCACCTCTACATCCAGCTACTCTGATCTCACCAGTGACTCCTACATCTTGGGATAGGACATTACCAGTATCAATTGCACCTGGCACCTGGAGCAGGGACTCCATCTATGACTGGTGATATGTTTTCTAATATAGTCTTACAGCTGCTCAAGTAGATTTTTACACTGTGGATTTTTTAATTAGTTTCTATTTGTTTAAAGTTATGACAATATCTTGGTTTTGGGTTGAGAGATCCTGACCTCTTTTCATGTATATGACTACCTTCTTTGTTCCAATAGTTAAGATAAAACAAACTGATGTAGTAATTTATACATTGATTACTTTGGTAGTGGTTCTATTTGTTATTATAGTTTGTATGTATTGAGAAATGCAAAAAACTAAGACCAAATTTTCTGAAGTACTTTCTACTGTTTCTGAAGCACCCCCTACCATTTCTAAAAAGCACCCAACTCTGGAAAACAAAAATGCATTAACAGTGATTACACGTGGTCAAGTCAAAAGCCCTGAGGCTGGCAATTTGCCACCTCCCACTGGTGCTATGCCAGAGAAGACACCAGCCACTTCACCAGCTAATATTGATTCACTAAATGAAATGAATGCCAAAAAATGTGATAGCAACAGCCCAATAGATGCTGACTCAAAAAGCATATTTGTGGGGCCGGAAAGATAGCATGAAGGTAAGGTGTTTGCCTTGCATGCAAAAGAATGGTGGTTCATGTCCTGGCATCCCATATGGTCCTCTGAGCCTGCCGGGGAGCAATTTCTGAGCCTAGAGCCAGGAGTAACCCCTGAGCACTGATGGGTGTGAACCAAAAACCAAAAGAAAGAAAAAAGAAAAAGAAAGCATATCTATAAGAATATCCCTCACCTTTCCCACTCTCCCCCCACTGTACCTGCCAATTCTCAGAGAAATTATCATTAGCACAGACTCAAAGCTAACTCCTTCCCATCAGGAAAACAATCAAACTTTAACCTCTGTGACTTTAAATATGGAATATATCAATCTATTTAAGAAGGTATGCTCAGAATATGGTCCACTTTTCCATTTTGTGTTGAATTTCTTGGTACCTGGACTGACAGTGGATGTCAGACCCATCAGAATTTTAATACTGTGGATACCTGCAGGAGTGCTTCCCAACTTTTACAGTGGAAGATGTGGTTACCTGAAGGAGCTAAGACTAAGCTTAATGTCCTAGATCACTGTGGAAGGATACTTTCAGGAGTTCTGTTGTCTTATGAGCTGCTGATAGGAGAAGGGGAGTCCCAAAAATAAATAAGCAGGCAAAATTACACTGTGTTGTTTGGGGACTTGCTAGAGAGCTCACATTGAAGGTTTGAGAAAAATTAATTTTGATGCCAAATTTAAGGGTAGCTATACACAGATTTTCCAGAAAGCTGCTTAACCATATGTAGAATTTTTAGGGAAACTGACTAAGGCTATCTGGAGGCAGATTAAAAAATGTTGGCATGGGGCCGGGCGGTGGCGCTGGAGGTAAGGTGCCTGCCTTGCCTGCGGTAGCCTAGGACGGACCGCGGTTCAATCCCCCGGCATCCCATATGGTCCCCTAAGAAGCCAGGAGCAACTTCTGAGCGCATAGCCAGGAGTAACCTCTGAGCGTCACAGGGTGTGGCCCAAAAACCAAAAAAAAAAAAAAATGTTGGCACAAGAGGTCCTGAACAAAACGTTAGCCTTTGACAATGCCAATGAAAATTGTCAGGTTATATTATGTTCCATGTCATGAGATTTCTACATGCTTGTAGGAATGTTGGAATATACAGTTCTCCTCTTGGCCCACTGCCACCCCTTTATCAACCTATGCTATTTGAATGCAAACTCCAGGGAACCAGCACAGATACAATTATCCGGTTAGTGGACATAATGGACTTTGCTCAAGGATACCACCTGGACCTTGCCAAGCCAAAAGATTCTATTGGGCTAGATATTGTTTCTCATCTTCTTATTGAACCTACAGCAACCAGAGAAGGTTTCCAAAACCAGCACTGCGAGTTCAGGTCTGATTCTTTAACTGTTGCAAAATGGGACATTTATGTAGAGACTGCAGGATGCAACCCTTTTCTGATCTGGCTTCTGGACCTGCCCCCTAGAGGCCAAAACTTAATCATCATGTCTCAGAAAACTAGGCCAGGGGTCAATCTCAGACCCTACAAAATTAGGGAATTTTTTTCTCCACTAATTCTGCTTTTCAGCCTAGTCCAAGCGAACTCCACAGCATAAGATCATTAAAGTCTGCCACTTCAGGAATCTGTGCTTTCAATATATCCTGACATTAACAATTAGCCATAATAACAGTTCAGTGTCCTCCCAAGACATTATCTAGCATAAAAATGCCAATTCCCTCAGGAATTGTGTATTTGATAATGGAGAGAAGCAGTCTGACTTGTAAAGGTATTTCTGTTCATCTGGGAATTATAGATTTTGCGTTGGAGAAATAATAGTTCTTGTTTGAATGCCCACAGTTTGAACTTTTAATAAGGGTAAAAAACATAGCTCAAAATTTATTATTTTCTTATGTTATGCCTGCCAAATCAAAATGCATCAGGGAAGAAAGTTTTGGAAGTATAAACCCCGAGGCTTCTGCTAAGCCATTAATAGCTTTTACTGCTAATCTTAAAGAAGATACTGCTAAACGTAAAGAAGAGAACCCAATTTTAACCCTTGAAAATCAGAGCAGGAAGTTTGAAGGAATGTTTGACTCTGGCATTGAAGTTTCTGTGATTGCTTTAAAACATTGGCCCCACAATTGTGTCTTTCAGGATATACGTTACAGCCTAGAAGGAATAGGTGATGTTTTGCCACCAGAGTCTGTTTGCCAGAGTGCTAGGTTTTTGAAGTGCTTAGGGCCAGAAAATCAACAGGCTATTTTCTACCACATGTAGTTCCAGTTTCCATAAACCTTTTGGGATGAAATTTGCATAAGCAATGGCTAGAGGAATATCACATTCCTCACTCAACTCACTCTCACTTCAATAGCTTAGATGTTTTGACTTATTGGCCAATTCTCTTTCAGCTCACAAAATATAGGAAAAAGATCATGCCACTGACAGATATTTTATCCTTAACATTTTCACTAAACTTCCTGAATTTACCTCAAGGATAGCCCTACACAACTTCAGAAAGATGCTTTAAAGAAGATGTGCAGGTGCAAAGAACAATTTACCTATTTGGGTAAAACTTGATAATAAATATATTGCTGGTAATCTCCTCATTTGAGGAAATTGATATGCTTATGTTTATACAGATGAAAAAAACCCTGCCAAGAAAATCTGGGTTTCACTATGCCTTTTCAGAAATAAAATTATCAAAAATGAAAAAAAAAAACTCAGACACTGGCACATGATAAGACTATAAGCTTTCCCTTGGCTCTAACAAAGACTACTTAGAAGGACTAGAGCTGGAAATAAACTATAACCCCAACAGATAACCAGAACAATAAGCTGGCACCACACACTGAGGCAGAAACTACTGAGAGTAGAAATGACCAGTTCCAGGACATCAGTTCCATAGATGAAGGAACTGGTCCTGCTCTTACCAGATTTCATAATTTAGGAAATACTTGCTACATGAACTCAATATTACAATGTCTATATAATATCCCAAGGTTGACAGATTACATTTACCAGAACCATTACATACTAATAGATTAAACTCATTGGTACATAAAGGCAAAGTGGCAGAAGAGTTTGGTAAAATCATAAAAGCCTTGTGGGCAGGACAACACAGGTATATCAATCCAAAATAGTTTAGATGACCATTGTGAGGCTAAATGACAAGTTTTCTGGGCACAATAACAGGATCCACATGAACTACTTCTATTCCTGATGGATGGTCTTCATCAGGACTTAAAAAAAACTGATAGAAAACACATAAAGAGGAAAATAGTGATCATTTTGTTGACTCAAAAGTCCCAAAACAAGTTTGGCAGAAACACAAGACATTAATTAGGGTATTCTATTTATAACTGAAACCCAACTACAAACATGCTTGTAATCATGGTGCTTAAATATTTATATTTAAAAAAAAGTCATTTAGGGGCTGGAGAGATAGTATGGAGGTAAGACCTTTGCCTCTCATGCAGAAGGACAGTGGTTTGAATCCCGGCATCCCATATGGTCCCCTGTGCCTGCCAGGGGTGATTTCTGAGCCTAGAGCTAGGCATAACTCCTGAGCACTGCTGAGTGGTACACAAAAACAAAAACAAACAAACAAAAAACAAAAAAAACATTTAATTAGTTTATTATTGCTACACTTTTCCAATGCCAGTTCAATCTACAGTTCAATGCTCCATCTGTCACCAAGAATCTTTACTCATTTATCCTTGCTTTTGACATCTACAGAAAAATACACATTACAAGATTGCCTTAAGTTATTTTTCAAAGAAGAAAATCTGAGACAATAATAAGGTTTATTGCAGCCACTGCAACACACAGCAGGATTCTCTTAAAAGAACAGAAATTTGGAAATTACCACCTATGTCCATACATGCTTTTCCTACAACAGCAAATAGATAAAAACACTGCAGACCTACATGGAATTTCCTTTAGAAAACCTTGACTTGTCACAGTACACCCTGGATTCTAATGACAGCCCTGAAGAATACAACTTATACTGTCTTGAACCATTATGGTGAAATGGAAAATGGTCATTGCAAGACGTTGTAAGACAATGGTGGTTTAAATTTGATGATCAAGAAGTTTTATAAATCTCCAACTCGTCTGTGAAATTTTCAGCAGCATATATTCTTTTCCTTTTTTTTTTGAGAAATTTTTATTTTTATTTTTACCACAGTGGATTAAAAATATTTCACAGTAATATTTTAGGTCATGGTAACATTGACTCAGGGGTACTCCCTCCATCAATGTTGTCCTCCCTCCACCCCTATTCCCAGCATGCATCCCATATATATTTTTATATTTCAAATAGCAATGGTTATGGCTGTTTAGATTAAGCAGGTTTTCAGTGAACTGATTTTTATAGATGTCTATAATAATGTTCTAATGTTTTTACCCACAGAAACAGCTGTAAAATGTGTTGGGAAAACATAGACTCCCACTACAAAGCTCACTATTAAAATGTTTTAGATCTTAATTTCTATTCTATTATGCTTATAATAACCTTTTCATGTTTTTGTTCACAGTGATCCTTGGAGATATAGTTTGGAGGCCCCTGTTTTGCATTACAGTGATACATTCTGTTGGACTCCTGATGCAGTGCTCATTGTGATACTGTCTTAAATATTTTAAACTATTCATTTTCTTTTTTTGCTTTTTTGTTTGGGGGGGGGGAACAAAAGGGCATATCTGGTGGCACTCAGGGATTACTACTGGTTCTGCTCTCAGAAATCACTCCTAGCAGGCAGGGGGGACCATATGGGATGCAGGGATTCGAACCACCATCTGTCATGAATCGGCTGTGTGCAAGGCAAATGCCCTACCTCTGTGCTATCCCTTCGGCCTCTAAATTATTTATTTTCTACTTGATTATGCCTGATTGTGTGAGCTAATGTCTCTCTCCACAGATATCCTTGGATAAGGAATCTGAGTGCCATGGACTCTTGCTACAGTGGTCATTGAATATGTTTTTGCAATTTATTTTTAATTTATGCTAGTTTTCTATTATATCATATGCCTTTGTTCTCAACTTGCCTTCAGAAAAGGATCCTGAACGTTCAAGACATGTGATTCAATATTCCAAGGTGTAGACTCTTTTTACAGTATCCATCACCATATTACTTAGTATTCTAGCCTTGAATATTATGATTGTTTTAAGAATGTTCTATGCACATTCTAAACCAAGAAGTCTTTCTTTAGCAAATTTCTCCTCCTTTGATATTGATTACTTTAACCCAGTTGACCTGGTTCAGTTTTCCAAATGCAACCTATAGATCAATCTCTTTCCCATCTGTGTGTGTGTGTGTGTGTGTGTGTGTGTTTATGGTGCCACCTCTATGTCTGTTTAATGTCTATCCATATTGTAAGTAATATCTATGCTGTATATAGCCCTTCCTTCTTGTATATAACCATTTCTCTCTCCCAGGACAAAGATGATGCCAATGCTTTTACTAATATGTTCTCAGTGATCACCTTTTCTCCCTCTTCCCATCACCATGGACTGTTACATGTAACTGGTTTTGGCTTTTGAGAGCTCTAGGACATTTCCTCATCTATGACTACTGTGAGTCAGGTTTTTTTGTCAGACTCCACAAGACCACATTGCAGGCTGAAGCCATGATCCCAAATGTATTCCCCACTCAGACTATTTCAAAAGACAAAGAAAATATGTATATCTTCTTTGTATGTTTCTTAGGTGTATTTTTTGATATGTATAACTATTTATTATATGTGTATTATATAGCTATAGTATCCTCCCCTCTCTTTGGATTTGCTAGTAGGAATTCATAGTAGATAGTATAGATGGTATTCTCTGAGTTTTGTGTTTTTGATAGAGAATTATGGGAGTTGTTTGGCTTGTTATTTCTCCTTAGGTTCCACTAGTATCCTGTGGCATGATTTGTTTTTGTTGGGGTTTTTTTTTTTTTTTTTGCATGAGCACATTAAATGTGTAAATTTTAGATATAAAGAGGAGTTACTATCCATTAGAGAGGGAAACTTCAAAAATTTTTGTTACAGTTGTGCCTTCCACCCTGAACATTTGCCATCGTGACTTGACTTAGGTAGGCTTCAGTTGGCTCGGACATCAGCAGATCACCCCTTAATCATAGGTCCCATCTTTGGAACCAGCATGAATTTTTGCTCCAACACCAGGAATTGACCCTCTACCAGGACAGGGCCTAGAACTGCCTTAGCATCTACTTGCACCAGGTGGCTCAGATGCTAACAATCCTAATGACGCCTTGGAAATCAGCTATAACTTGCTTTCAAGGCACATGATTTCCTTGCCTCTCCGCCTAACAGTGAGATGATACCAGGAGATGCTTCAAGACAACCTGACTTTGATATAGGATCTGTGAAAATACCAATATCTCTAATTACTGAAGCCTGACTGCAACAACTGTGATTGAGAACCTTTCCTGGGACCATGAAGAAAGACTTTGGGGTTAGACAAATTAGTATGTCTGGAGCCTGTAGTTGGTCTTATGGCAAGATGTTTACTGGGTAGAGATACCCTGTTTTTAGACCAAAAGTTTTTTTTTATTTATATTCTTCTTAACTTTTGCTATGCCTATGCATATATATGCATATATACTGCTACCCATTTTATCTTTTATGTAGAGACATACTCCTTTTTCTTAGAAACTTGGGGCACGAATTACTTTGTTTTACCTCATGTTTCTATATATTTTTCTATAAAGTTAAGAAGGGGAAGACTTATCTAACCACCTTAGGCAAGCACCCTGTTTTAATATTCAGAGCACACACACCATGCTTTTTCTAATTCCCTTCCCCTGCCTTCCCTAAACACAGGAGCACACACCCTGTTCTCTTACAACCTACCAGATTGGTTGACACAGAGTCCACACCTTACTGTCCATTTTACTCTCCACTAATATAAATATCCCTTTCCCATCTACAATAAACTGAGTTATTTTCCCTAAGTGGCTGATGGATTCTTCTTTGTGAGTGCTCGACTCGTCTGAGATCCAACCTCACCAGTGACTTCTATATCTGATCATACCAGCATCAATTACACACATGTGAACACACATGAATGCAAGGCCCACATATGAAAGTTATATTATGTGTACATAGGTGCTCCTGTGTACAAACACTCACATGCATGCCAAGCTTCGGTACTACCCCCAGGACTCTAGGCAGGACAGAATGGCAGAGAACATGGCAGTGCCCACACCCACGGCCATTCCTGCAAGCTCAAGATTCCTTTGTGGGCTGGCTAGGGCAGTATCAGGAGATGAGAACCACTGCCAGGATCATCACCATGACA
The DNA here is from genome assembly GCF_024139225.1 of Suncus etruscus. Classification (NCBI taxonomy): domain Eukaryota; kingdom Metazoa; phylum Chordata; class Mammalia; order Eulipotyphla; family Soricidae; genus Suncus; species Suncus etruscus. The sequence goes on along the minus strand of NC_064854.1, from coordinate 15,321,363 downwards.
CAGGGGGCCACAGTGGTGAAGCAAAGCACAGGCTGCAGAGGAAATCAAGGGGACCCTTTGTCCAATCCAAGATGCATGGTGGCTTCAGGTGCACAGGAATGTATCTGGGTGATGAGCCAATAACAGCTGTACTCACTTGTGTGGTGAGAGAAGTGAAGGAAAGCCCAATGATTCAGCACTCAGGGGGACCCAGGAGGAACTGGGGATTCTCAATGTTGCAGCAAGAACAAGTCTTCATCAGGCTCAAGTGTGGGATAGAGATTCAGGGTCTTGGGGTGCAGGTCTGCTTTAGGATGCTCACAGCATCTTGAGGGAAATGCCGCTTCTGAGGCCTGTTTAGTGTCAGCGCTTGGAATAGAGAACACAAACGGCATTGTTCCGTACGCTTCTCCTCACAGCTAATTTCTTAGAAAATTTTGCCTTAATGGAGTTGGGCATAATCGCAACTATGCACACACTTAACAAGGGTGATTGATTTTAAATGCAGAGCTACACAAACAAACAGCTTCTTCTAAGTGGTGATAAGTAGCTTATCACCAGAGAAAAAAACCTTATCACAGGAGGAAAATGTGGCTTTTTGATAAACTCCCTGTATTTCTGATTTGGCATTTCTAGCTCGAGACAAAGACGTGATTATTCATCCGGCTTCGAGCAACGTGTCATGAAGTGAAGGGATAGGAAACACTTGTGTGACAGGCACTGAGTCTGTACTTGTCTCAACTCTTCTGTCAATCATAAAGTCATGGAGCCATTGGCCCCCTCCTCACCTAGGACATCTAGGGGAAAAGGTTCAGGGGCCCTGAGAGGGGACAGTCCTCAGCCAGGCCCTGCCACACTGACAGGGGCCCAGCCTCTATGCACACACAGGGCTGCTGTTCCCTCTGTCCTGTTCCCTGCTGTCCCCAGCTGGGGACCCACGCACAGTCCTGTCCATGGACACTCAGATGGGCAGAGACCAACATCCGTTGGATGCCTCCATTCATGAACACATGGTGCTGTGCCACAGATGAGCAGTCAGGCCAGATCCTCTGTGCCCACCCAAGTGCCCATGGCTGTGTCTTCTGCTGAGGACAAGCTCTGATTCTCCAACTCCTGCTGGAAACTTCTAGACTCACTGTAGGAGAAAAGAATCATCAAACATGCTAGAGATCTCTCAGCACCACTTTGCTGATTCCCTCATGGTGATGGGAGTGATATTAGTGTCACTTTACAGGTTAAAGCCTTGGATATGGTTTAGGAGGACCTGACTATGTCCCAACAGTCCTCATAGAGGAGCTGAATCTTGATTGGTAGGAGGAAGGGGACAGGACAACTGCCATCTCCAGCTACTATGGGGTTGACCACCCCTGACCTCAGTCTGTGCAGGCCAGGCAGCTGACACCTTGTACAGCAGACCCCAGAACTGACCCTTTACTTTCTTCCCTGCAGTCAAATCTAATATTCATCTTATCTGATTCCACGAGCTATTTTAAAGATCAATGCTTTCTCAAAAGCAGAGATTCCTTCGGACATGTGATGATTAAGTCAAGCATTACTTACCAAATGTAATTAGACATTTTTATGAATATATTTCACAGAATAAAATGAGGCTGGACCCCACCCAGTGTGGCAGGGCCCGGTTGAGAACCCAAAGACCATCCCCTCACAGGGCTCCTAAGTCTTTACCCCCACAGCAAGTCCAAGGTGTGGATCCCTCAAATGAGCTTTGGTGTTCAGAGAGAAATCGCCCTCTCAGTGACCTGGGCGATACTCCAAAGTTTCATGCACTTTCCTCTCATTTAATTTTCTCTCCAAGCCATCCATGGGATGGGACAAAAAACATGTTCGTGGCAGATGGCCCAGATGCTGGGGGCCCTTGTGGGGGTGGCCGCCCCAGTCCCTGCTCTCTGATCACCGTTGAGCGCTCTAAAGCAGAGGGGTTGTCTTGGCCATTAAGCACAGAGGCTGGTCGACCTCCGTAATTAAAAAGCTCTGTTCACTTGGATCAAGAGGCCGCCTGCATAGACGATGGGCCTGGCCAGATGAGGCTGCCTGGGAGGGAGGCCCCAGCTGGGTCCTAAGGTTGAGAGTCTCACTTGAAAGTGTGCTGGCAGCCTGCAATCCCACCAGGTGGCACCTTGTCAAATATGTTCTGCCACCATTAGCTGAACTGGGGAATAATTTGTCCGCCCCTCAAAAAAAAATCAGAGAGGATTCGACTTTCTGGCGGCTGCGGCGGGAGGGGAGTGGCAGCTGGCAGGGCCGCGGGAAGTGTAAATGGGCCATGGACGGAGAACGAAGCCTCCCGTTTTCTTTCCTTATATTCAAGGGAAAAAGGAGAAAAAAAAAAACAACCTTTAATGCAATTTTTCTCAAAATCAGTAGCTTTATTCCTCAATTGCAGACAGATGTCAAATCCTCCTGATGTGGTAAAGATGCTCCAAGGTGTTTCATTTTCTCCTTTTTTTAAAAAAAAAAAATGGCACAGTCCCAAGGAAAATCCAAAATTAATTTGCTTTCATAAACTCATGTCCTTGTTTTGCTTCACCAAAGAATTTGCCTTGTAGCTATTGTGAAATTATTCCTGAGCATGAAATATCGCAAAAGAACTTTCAGCTGCTAGCAACCCCGACACGCATTGAGGTCCAGGGGAGGAGGACCGATGCCTCGGGAGCTGAATCAATATTTATAGACTCCTGAGTCGGACGAGGTGGGAAGACTGTGTGTGGGGAACCTCCTAGCCTGGGCTCCCAGTCCCACCCCCCCCACCCCACCCCACCCCACACAATTGCATGCTAGAACCTTCCTCCAGTCGCCTGGGTTATGGGCAGTGGATCTTCTCAGGGAACAGAATGGAGCCCGCAAGAATGTGTGGGGACTCAGTGGTTTTATAACCATAGGGAATTGGGGACAAGGGCGAGCCCTGGTGCCCTGTTTCTTTGTCGGAGGAACCTTCCCTGACAAATGCCCTGCAGGGGAGTGCTGCGGGAGAGAGACACTCTCTGTGTGACATCTGCCACCTCTCCCTTGAACCATGCTCCCTGGCTGTACCCAGGTCACAGTAGGCCCCTGTGGCAGCTAAGGAGGAGAAAGCACCACCCCCCCAGCACCGCAAAGAAGACTCAAACCCCCACACCCATGATTCTCTCCATTCAGCCAGAACCAAATTTGGTACCAAGTGTTCCCTCCCCCTTCCCCAGCAGATGGGAAGAGCAGACAGAGAAGCTAACTGCCACTGACCAGGCTTTGCCTACTTGAGCCTCAACAGGGTAGGGCAGGTGAGAGGCCAGATATCATCACCAGGATACAGCTGCTCCTGATACCCTCCGCATGCCCCTGGTCAGACACCCCCTCTGCTTCCCTGACAGCAACTCAGGCAATGCTCAGACTCTGTGGGACCCTCTCAGTGCAGACATGATGGCACAGATGAACCTGGTCGCTGTCACACATGGCCTGATGGGTCACAGCCCCTCTCCTCATGGCAGCTCTGTGATGGGCATCTACACTGCACATGCAAGTGGGGCCCAGATAGGATAGGTGGAGACACACAGTGGACAGGCCATAGACCAGTGTCCAGCGCTCAGTCCTATTTCAAAGCATGTTCTGAAATATTATTGTCAACAGACACCCCAAATGGGACTCCAAACCCTTTACCATTTTTGGGCACCCAAGTTCAGATTAGTGCTGACCTTACTGATCTCACCTAAGGGCCACAGCACCCTCCTCAGGGTTGGTTCATCAGTACTGGCTCAGCAGTTGCCTGAACCTGTGCATGGGGAGTGTTGGCCTGTGGCCCCAACTCCTTTTCCTGCCAGTTCAGGCCTTCTGCATGAATGGGCACGAGGTGGCTACTAAAGGTCCTATCAGCAGATTCTTCAGATTTCCTGGAGTAAGGAAACTGAGAATCCATGGAGACCAATTCTGGCCACTGTCCCTGCCCATAGAAACAGGCTCAGATCCTAGGATGATGAGCTGTTCCCTCACAGAGAAGGAAGACAGCACTGGCCAGATCCCAGGAGTAACAGCCAATTCCTGTATGGGTCCCCCACTCCCAGCTCCATCGTATCTGTCTCTGCCATGTGCTATTCTAGCATGAGCCTGGCCCTTTTCTGGTGCTGTCTGTTGTTGAATCACAAGCAGAAAATATGGGCAGGATAGGCTGTTAGTGAGCACACAAGAGGGTTCAGGAACTTTCCAGTTTCTGCCTTCACTCACATGCATAAATGTAAAATGTAGCAGCACCCAGAGGGATATGAAAGACATGAGAAGACGTTTGGTCATCACAGACCCCAGAACAGATACCAAGTACCTTCTGCTATGGCCTGTTCCATTCACATGGTACTGACCTGTTTCGTTTTCCTATTCTGACCTGTTCTGACCTTTTCTGTCCCCTGTTCTGGCCTGTTTCTATTCACTCTGCTTTGGCCTGTTCTATTTTCTTGGTTCTGACCTGTTCTATTCCCCTGTTCTAGCCTGTTCTATTTACCTGGTTCTGACCTGCTTCTGTCCTCCTGGTTCTGGCCTGTTCTATTTACAGCCCCATCACTAAGAAGGCTGCCCAGGGACAGAAGACTTCAGTTCAAAGGGCCAGGTGGGCTGGAGTCAGAGTTTTTGAGGTCAGGATTTGGAAATAGCAGAGACATCAAAGGAAGTGAGGCATGAAGAAGACAAAGGTAAGGTCTCAGCTGTGAAGGGACAGCTCAGGCACTTGAGCTGCAGGTGCAAGAGGTCAGACTGGGGGCCCTGCTGCTGAGCCTTGGCCTCTGCTTATCTTAGAACTTCTCATACCTGATCTCACCTGAGCCAGATCCCTGACTGTTGCCCCTGCCCCCAGACATTCTACCTTTACATGCCATCTGTACCCACTGCTATACCATCTGTACAGCCCTGAGCTGCTTCCTGGACTTTTCTGGACATTGTCACCATATCTGGGATCTTTCCAGGCTGTCTGTATCAAGGATGAAGATTCCTCTGTGCCTGAAGTGGAGAGTTGGGGTGACCCTGAGTCTGCAGAGGCAGCTCAGAATCTGGGTGACCTCCCTATGCATTTCTGCTCTTTTTCAGCATTACCTCAGAGGTAGGACTGAGGACTTAGGCTGCATGGAGCATTTTATCTCTTCTATGTCTTGGTGCAGGGGTCCTCAAACTTTTTAAGCAGGGGCCAGTTCACTGTCCTTCAGATAGTTGGAGGAGCAGGCTATAGTTTTTAAAAAAATCTATGAATAAATTCCTATGCATACTGAACATATCTTATTTTGAAGTAAAAATAGCAAAACAGGAACAAATACAATACTTAAAATGAGAACAAGTAAAGTTAAGAGAAGTCATTGAGAGACAGAGAGAAGGAGCAGAGACAGAGTGCGGTGTATATTCCACAATGCTCATGGTGGGCCCAGGACAAGTCAGCTGCTAAGCAGGACAGGCAATTAACACCCAGCAGTCTGCATAAATGTTCTCAGTGGGCCACATGCGACCCATGGCTATAGTTTGAAGACCCCTGTCCTGGTGCCTCAGCTTAGTAAGACCTGCACATCTCTTGAGAAGACACTTTGTAAATGTGTGCAATAAATTGGAGCCTGAACCTCTTGTTTTTCCTCAGGTGCATGTGTCAAATAAACACCGTGCAAGGAGATGCATTTATTTTTTATCATGAAGGCCTACGGTCACACTCAATGAATGTAACAGGGGAAAAAAACCAACATGTTGCACTTTGTTTTACTTTTTCTTGAGATCAAATAGCAATATATTTGTCCTGTATTTAGTTTTCCTGATGAAACGGTCACATTCCAGCTCCACATGAACAACTAACTTTGTTTCACAGACAAAAAAAATATGGATCTGAGGTATTCTTATATCATTGCCAGGAACGAAACTCCATTTTTATTGCTTTTCAGATTTTATTACATTTCAAGCATGAGTCCTTGTGGTGGGACCAGCTGTTGTGTACTTATTGTTTACTCACAGATAGGCCCCTGAGCCCCGGTTGTCACCTTCCTTTGCTCAGTCACAGGCACCCTCAGGCAGGAGGATGAACCCAGACCATGACCCATAGGCTCAGTCCTGCTCTCCCTGCCATCTGCTTTCCTGCTGCCCTTCTATTTCCAACCACATAAGTCAGCAAGTGGAGGCCTGAGCTAGGTCCTGATCCCTAAAGCAGGTTACCCAGGCCAAGCATGGGTGTCCATAGGGCCAGAGCCCTCACTTCCATACACATTATCTTGATTCCAGCTTCACCCCTCCAGATTGACAGCTTTAACATCTTGGGATGGTTTCACCCATAACTCAAAAACCCCAATTTCCTTTTGCCTATTTCAAAGCATGACCCAGCCCTTAGTCTCACACATGCCTGTCCTAGGCTCAGCTGCCCTGTTCTGAGGTCCCCAGCCCTATGGTAGCCCTGCACAGACACAGTGGGAATCCTCCCAGCTTTCTTCTTTCCATGCCTCAGGACACCCCTATTGATTAATCATCGTGCCACAATGGAAATTGAGACTAGAGGGGAAATTGTGAGTAACCGATTTGAAAGACAGGAAGGAAAGTATCATCTCAGAGCAAGTGTTCACGTCCCAGCTCCCAAGAAATGATGAGTAACAGCGGAGCTGCCAGCGTGATATGGACTGGACCCTGGGACATCAGCATAATCTGGTTGGAGCCCCTGGGATGTCAGTGTGGGCTGGACTCCTGGGGTATCAGCAGGGGCTAGGTTGGACCCTGGTACATCAAAGTGGACCCGGCTGGGCTGAGCAAAGAAATAGAAGATCACAGACCCCTGTACCCTGTACAGACATCAGGTTCAACCCACACAGAGCCAGAACTCTCAAGAAATCAATTCAGAGTCTTACAAAACTCCAATAGAGAAAAGACCCGCAGTATCCTCCAAGGTGTCACAAAATGGTTATTCTGGTCTTGAATTAAAAAAGCTTAGTGCCAGCTGGCAGGAAAAAGTTGCTCAGTGAAGATCTTTCTCTGCTCATGTCCCACATGGCTGAGGGTGTCCACCTGTGATTGGTCCTGCAGGCTACCTGCTGCCACCAGTCCCTGTGGGTGCAAGAGACTCTGTGTTTTGGTGGTTTCTGACAAGCAAGTCTCAATGCTAAACAGGGGAACCCACAAAACATGACAAAGGCACAGCCAAGGGGGTGTCAGCGGCTCCCAGGTGGCTTTCAGAGTTCTCACTTGCCAGTTTATCAGGAATAAAATGAGGTGAACAATGGGAGGTCTCCAGGCCTTGTCCACCACCTCAGTCATGAAAAATTAGCTTCCCAGGCGGCTTCCCCATGGCCTATTTATAATGAAGGAGAACTTTGTTCTCTTTGACTTGCTCAGATCCATCACTGCCAGGAATAGGTGGGACAGAACGAGATGGATTTCCGACCCACGCAGCCATCTATGTGCTGGAGAACTGCTAAACGGTAACTATTTGACTCATAATGAGACGCGAAGTGGTTGCTCCTCAGCCCACATCTGTGGCCACAAGGCCTCCAGGGTGGGCATCGGAACACAGTCAAGCATTCAAGGACATCAGCCTAGAGGGTCCTAGGGCAAAGTGTTCCTGAGAATAGCTGCCCTAGAGTTCTCGCTCTCTACCTCATGGTGCTGAAATGTGTCTGCCTGAGTCCCTCTGCCTATCTCTTGGTGCTGAAATGTGTGTATGAAAGTCCCTCTGATGCTGAAATGCACCCACTCAAATTAGAGGTCCCAGAGTATCAGAAAACATTGCATACTTTGCAAGGATGATGCCTTTTCATGTCCCTTCACAACTCTGCAAACACATGCGTGAGAGGCCTGATCAACCCAGATTCCTACCATGTCACCCTGAATCTACTACCTAGGATTCAATAGGTCACAGAGTGTCCAACAGCCACATGGGTGTGTGTGTGAAGGACTATACCAGGCTCTGTGAATGATCTCACCGACTTCTGTGAGTACAGATATGCCAGGGAGGAGAAGGTACTCTGCAACATCCATGACATGATCACCCCATGGGCCTGAGACACTATGCAGTGGCCTGAGAGAACCCCTGGGTATGAAGACCAGAGGCCACCTCTCAGCTGAGCTGGGCTCTGGTTCTGCCCCCAGCTGTGCAGCATTTGGTAGGCAGCAGTTTCTCTGGCCAGCGCCTCCAGCCAGCAGCCAAACCAGGGACAGGGTGGCCCAGTACCAGGTCCTCGCAGGTTCTGGTCTCACAGGACACACAACAGAGTTCCCTGGGCAAAGACCCAGGACTTTGCCCAGAGGGGAAGCAGGAAGGTTATTGCTGCTGCTGTAGCACGAGCCTGTTCCTGTGAACGCATTGAGACAGGCTAGATTAATAATGTTTAAAATAGCTGTAGGGTCGCATCCGAATATCGACTTTGTGGACTGGTTTAGGATTTTCAGTGAGGGTCGGAGTCCACATTTACTTTAAAAAAAAAATTCAGGGGTAAGTAACCAGGGGTAAGAAACCCAGAATAGTTGATTCTAGGATACACTAAAATTGTAATAGGAACAAAACATCTCTTTGTATCTGTATACATGTATATGTGTTCTGTGTGTATTTGTGTGAGTATGTCTGTGTAGAAATATAGTGTGTTCACAAGCATGCACATAGACATCTGTGTGCAGTGATATTTCCTTCCTATCACTATTGAAAACCAGCCAAATACATAAAGATATTGGCCTGTTCTCAAAGTGATTAAGAATAAGCTATTCTATTGGGCCAGAGCAATGCTACAGCAGGTAGGGAGGGCACATGCCTTGCATGCTGCCAACCTGGGCTCAATCTCCAGTACCCCTCATGGTTCCCTCAGTCCCACCAGAGCATTCCCTGAGCATAGAACCAGGTGGAAGCCCTGGGTATTGACAGGTGTGACCTCAAAATTGGCAAATAAAAAGAAGAGGTATTTCTAGAATCAGGGGCAAACACAAGTTTCATTGCCTAAAAGGAATAATAAAAGAAAACCATGAAGAACCTTATTTCAGAATAAAAATGATTTACAGGATAGAGGGAAAAGATGGAAACAAATCCTTTATACTAATTCTAGACTTTTATTTCACCAATGCTATTAATTTTGATTTAGACCACTTCATTCAGTTTATCTATTGCTGTTGCCATTGTAAGTTCTAGTTTTGTGTGTGGTGCAGGGTAGAACCCAGAGATTCAGGTGTATGAAACAGCCCTTTATTGCTGAGCTTCATTGTAAAATTCTGGAGTGAATAAAAGGCTGTAATTTTTGGCCACTGGAATGCTAGTAGATTCCAATCTAGACAGAAATTAGAAGTGGGTATTTACACTGGAGAGTCTTTTTTTGATTTTTAAATAAAAATCTTTATTTAAGCACCATGATTCCAAGCATATTTGTAGTTGGGTTTCAGTTATAAACAAAACATCCCCCATCACCAGTGCAACATTCCCACCACCACTGCCCTGCCTCCTCCCCTACCCCGTCTGTATTCGAGACAGGCATTCTACTTCTCTCATTCTTTAACATTGTCAATCTAGTTGTTAGTGTAGTTATCTCCCTAACAGATTTCACCACTCTTTGTGGTGAGATTCAAATTATGAGCCGGTTCTTCCAGCCTTCCCAGCCCTTAACTCTATCATCTCTGGGCCATATTATAGTAATGTCTTCAATTTTTCTTAAAACCCATAGATGAGTGAGACTATTCTGTGTCTATCTCTCTCCCTCTAACTTATTTCACTTAACATAATAGATTCCATGTACATTCACATATAGGAAAATTTCATGACTTCATCTCTCCTGACAGCTGCATAATATTCCATTGTGTATATGTACAACAGTTTCTTTAGCCATTCATCTGTTGAAGGGCATTTTGGTTATTTCCAGAGTCTGGCTATTGTAAATAGTGCTGCGATGAAGAAAGGGATTTTTGAATTGTATTTTTATGTTCCTAGGGTATATCCCTAGGAGTGGAATAGCTGCATCATATGGGAGTTCAATTTCCAGTTTTTTTGAGAATCTCCATATTGTTTTCTATAAAGGCTGGACTAAATGGCATTCCTACCAGCATACACTGGAGATTCTTTAGGAGAAGGTTCCCTTGGATGTCACCATGGATATCAGGGGTGGACACTTGGTGGATACATGAAGGTAGCCCAGAGCAGGACAGAGCCTTCATGAACTGTTGAAAGGGCACAGAGTCAGGAGTCAGGAGCCACCAGGAAACAATGCCAGGCTTCCAGAAGCACTTGCTTGCCTCAGCCATGTCCAGGAGTGAGGAGGACTGTGTGGGGAGCATTACCCATGGGTGCTCTCTCTATGTATGGTGCATACAGGCCTGTGTCAGACCCTGCCCTGGGCCAGAGAGGTTCACAGGCTGCCTGTGAACACATCTCTATCACTGCCAACAAAGACTGGGATGGACCCAGCCAGAGGCACCATCAGAGCAAACGCCTTTCAGAAACCTTGACTCAGTTTTCCCGAACAGCAGAGAACTGGCCAGGGCAGAAAGGAGCCTGCATGAGACTGACCCTCAGACCATGTGGACGCTCTTGAGCCAAACGAGATAGATTGGGCTAGAGGCCTTGAAATCCATCAGCGTTCAGCTCTGAGGTCTGCTCAGCAGTGGAGTTCACAGACCTGGGTTAACAGAATGCAGCCCATTATCCACAGTCATTCCTCTAGCATTAGGCATCTGAACCGTGTTCTTTTCTCCCCCAATTCCTGGTACCATGGGTGGAGGCACGGAGAACACCAGATTTTGCAGGTCAGGACCCACTGTGGGAAGGGTGTGCATTCCAGCAGGGCTCCTTCTCCTCTAAGCTCCCAGCAGCCCCTGAGTCCCTATGCCTCGACCTTCCTCACCACTCCACAGCCCTTCATGGCAGTGACTCTGCTGGCACTGAGTTTCACACCTGGACCCACTTCCCAGGACAGAACTCTCCCTCTCTGCAGAAAATCATGTGCCACCAACATGTCACTCTCCTCCTAGATGACCCTTTATGGGGCACTAGTCAAAAATGTACCTGCATCCGTACACTTTACTGTCTCTGGGAGAAGCTGCTTCCTCCTGCTGTGAGCATCCCTTTCTCTCTTGCTCCCTCTGTCTCTGTCCCTCTGTCCTCTGTCCATCCATCACCTCTGTTCCTCCATTCCTCTGTTCCTCTGTTCTGATCCTTGTGTCCTCTGTCCCCTGTTCCTTTGTCCCTCTATCCATCTGTCCTTCTGTCCTCTGTCCCATCCCTCTGTCCCTCCATCTCTCTTTCCCTCCGTCTTCTGTCTCTGTTTCATCCCTCTGTCCTCCTATCCTCTGTCCCTCTGTTCTCTGTCTCTCTGTCTCTCCATCCTTTCATCTCTCTGTCCTCTATCTCTTTGTACCTCTATTCTTCTGTCTCTCTGTCCCCTTATCCCTCTGTCCATCTATCCCTCTGTCCCTCCATCCTCCATCCCTCCTAGTCCCAGTCCATCTTGGCTGAACTGGCACCACTTCCTCATCAGGACAGCAAAAACCCACAGGTTGGAAACGGGGACCCAAAACTTGTGGCAGGAACTCATCACAGGGACAGAAGAAGGTGGAATAGGGTGAGACCGAGGGGAGCTGGAGCCACGGGGGCTGCTGTACAGGGAAGAGAGTATGTGTGAGAGTCAGGGAGCTGGATAAAGGGAGCAGGGAGCAGGGCCTGGGGACGGGCTGTGAAAGGAGTAAGGAAGCCAATCTAGGCAAGCATCCTGGCATGTGCAGAGCAGTGTACACACCACCCCTAGTGGAGCCCCAGGCCAGCAAGGTTGCCATGGAAACAAAGTAGGAGGAGTGGGGCCCACTCCCATGGATCGAGGGGGATTGACTGGAGTGGGGGTCACACACAGTCATCCCCTCTTCAGGAGCCCTAGTCCTCTCAGGCAATCATGGGTGTCAAAGCTGAAAGGTGAGGCAAGGGAAGAGGGGCAGGACAGTTGCAAGGATAGAGCATGAGGAAGAAGAGTTTCCTCTCCAGCCTGAGTTAAACCTCATACGATGAACTCGGTGTGCGTGTGTGAAAGATGCTGGCGACCAGCTACTTAACAGGTCAGGATCAGGTTTTAATGTCAAGGCCAACGCTTGTTGCAAAAGGCCAATGTTACGGGGTCCCTTCCAGGGTTCCTATCAAGACTTTGTTGGAGTGGAATGCAGAAGACATGGGAGTTGGAGTCTCCCCAGGATGCCTCACCTCCTTCTGTCATTTCTTCTTTGTGCACCCTGAGTTAGGTGTAGATTCAGAGTTAATAGCCATAGAAGTATTTCCATCCTCGTTTCTTCTACTAAATTGGCTGCCCTGTGATGAATCCACGTAATTGTTTTTTTGTTTGTTTGTTTTTGGTGGTTCCATTATGGGTTGTCTTTGGTTAGGAGTAAGCACAAGCGGAAATGCCTTGTCAAGACCAAGTAATAGTGAAGGGCCCCACCAAGGCCTACCTCACCAACTTGAGGGGCAATTCATGGACCCCCTCAGCCTCCAGCTCACCATTTCCTCGCACTGGGTCTGAGTTTGGGTTCCAGGCAACTGCTCGCTCCTTTAATAACCAATCACACATTTATTGGTAGCAGCTCCAGCCAGGGATAGATACTCTCCAGCCTCCGCCTCTGCCTCAGAGACACGCCTGGTCTCTGTTCATCAGTGCTCTGATCAGGGCCTGTCAGGCTGTCTCTGCCTTTTTCTCCTAGCTCAGCCTTCGTTTGACAGACCTCAGCTGCTTTCTTGAGGCAAATCGACCGTCCTCCGAGCACGATTGCTCTGGGTTTGTCTGAAGCCGCTTTTCTCCCCAGCAAGATATGAAGAACATTTCCACCTGTTCTAGCTGTCTCAGATCACAATTGCGCAGTCTCGTGGCAGATCCAGACATTCCTCCCCTGCTTCAGCAAGCCCCGGGTGTGTACTCTAATTCTAGCAAACTCCAAACTCATGTGTATTTGCCGGCTGAGGAACTGAGGAGATGAGCAGATGCAGCTGGCATGTGCTGTGAGGTGCCATTGTCACTGGGTGTCACTGGGTTTGCGTGTCTGGTGCTAATAGAATATCACACACAGAACATCACTGCTCTGTTGGAAGCAGCGTGTCTGTCTCTCCACCCTTCGATTTAAACACATGTGTGAGAAGAGTGTAAGTGTGTGTGTGTGTGTGTGTGTGTGTGTGTGTGTGTGTGTATAAGTGAGAGAGTGAGAGCATGAGTGAGAGCAGAAGACCATGAGTGATGGAGAGAGGAGCTCCTAGTTCCCGGGGCAGCCAATGACCAGGCCAGCAGGAGGGGCTACATGTTATCCTGGTCTGCCCAGCCTTAGGCAGTGACTTTGCTGAGGGACTGGCTGGGTTTGGTTCGATTCTCCAGGGACTGTAGAAAGATGCTCTAGTGGGATGTGGCAGCCCCACGGCCTTCCAGCTCTGCCTGACTGCTGAGTCCAAAGCCCCCTATCTGAGGCTGTGGTCCAGCTACAGCCCTGTCTGACTGGGTCCCCCTCACCTTCATGTCCTCCTGGCCTCCGTCAGAAGGGAAAGGCTGCTCAGTTGCACCACTGTCGTGGTCTGGGAGATTTCTGCCAGACAGGAACCCGATCCCTTGAGGAATGCCAGATGCCATCTGGGCACAGCAGTATGAGCTCACCTGCCCTGTGTGAGCCATTAGTCAGGCACTTGCACAGCTGCTGCAGGAGAAATGACCTCACTCCCTCATCAGAGGCGGGCACCGTGGGGTAGTTGTGAGTGTCCAAGGGTGATTGGAATATTGGGGCTTCTTGGAACTGAGGTCTTTGCTCCATGTCCCCAAAAGGGAGGTGGGCACCACAGAGGAAGGGAGGCACAAACTGGGACATGCAGCTGCTGTCTCCCAAGAACAGAGAGATTGCATGCAGTAGCCAAAGCCGTAGGCAAAGAGCTTTAAGGATGTCATGAAGAAGGGCCCAGAGAGATAGCACAGCGGCGTTTGCCTTGCAAGCAGCTGATCCAGGACCACAGGTGGTTGGTTCGAATCCCGGTGTCCCATATGGTCCCCCGTGCCTGCCAGGAGCTGTTTCTGAGCAGACAGCCAGGAGTAACCCCTGAGCACCGCCGGGTGTGGCCCCCCCCCCAAAAAAAAAAAACAAAAAAAAAAGGATGTCATGAAGAAACCAAAGTGTTTGTTGTCACATCAAATGCAACTACTGGATAAGAATAAAAAAGTGTATCAGAAAACAAAGGTGGTTCTGTTTATGACTGAAACCCAGCTACAATCATGCTTGTAATCATGGTGCTTAAATAAAAATTTTATATAAAAAAAAAAGAGCAAAGGTGGCATTTTTCACGCAGGAAAGAGGTGGTGCATGATCAGAGAGTTGAGGTGCAACAGGCCCAGAGAGGAAGCAGGAGACTTCTTGGCAGGAAAGCCGGCAGCTAAAATTTTTTAAAACTATAATACAGGGCCGGGAGAGATAGCACAGCGGCGTTTGCCTTGCAAGCAGCCGATTCAGGACCAAAGGTGGTTGGTTCGAATCCCGGTGTCCCATATGGTCCCCCGTGCCTGCCAGGAGCTATTTCTGAGCAGACAGCCAGGAGTAACCCCTGAGCACAGCCGAGCGTGACCCAAAAACCAAAAAGAAAACAAAACTATAATACAGAAAACACGTAGGACACTGATCCTGCACAGAGCCAAACCAGGTCCATCCCTAGTGCCCCAAATGGTCCCCCAAGCGAGCCAGGAGTGACCTCTGAGCACAGAAGCAGGAATCAGCCCTAAGCACCCAAAAGACTCAACAAAACAAGACAAACTCAATATCTAACAACTCCCCACCAAAGCGCTGATGGAAGAGTCTAGAGCACCAGGAACCAGTGTGGAAACAGACCTGTGTGACCAAGTAACACTCCTAAAAGCTTCTCCGAGGGAAAAAATGACTTCAAAAGAGTGAAAAACAGACTGACAACAGACTGTGCGCAAGCACGGAGGCAGAAGATCATCAGCTCATTTTCCCAGAGAGAATAATTTCCCAGAGAGATGCGGGATCAGACCACATCAGCACTCCGAAACATGCCGAGACTTCAAAGCCGAGCAAATGTGTGACGGTGGAAATGGATTCATTACCCAGTCTCTGCCCGCCACTGCCTTGTCTGCTCCTGTGCTCCAGAGGGCCCTAGATGTGAAGGCACATATATTTCTAATTGTTGCATCACCCTACCAGAGTCGCCTTGCGCCATGCGAATTCCTTCCTTGTAGCTAAAGAGCTACAACATGGAGACTCGAGACCAATACAAGGACACACATAGCACAGCCCAAAATAACATTAAATGGTACAGTCTCATGACCTCACAAACATGCAGTATTGATTTCTAGGACTAAAATGCAGTGGGCAACTTTTCTGGCCACAATGGAATAAAAAGTGGAATCAAGAGCAGAAGGGAACTGGAAATTTCATTAATAGGTGAAAATTCAGCATCCAACATTGAAAAGCCACAATGTTAAGGGAACATTCTAGAAGTATATCAGAGGCCAGGGAGCTAGCGTAGAACCTGAAGATCTGATTCTGCACTATGCGGCCTTGTCCCTCACCCCAACACATCTGGACAGTCTGGGGAGCCTCAGGCCCTCCTGTTTAGCAGCAGAGCAGGTAGGCTGGGTATCCCTGGGGTTGACCAGCACCTTGGAGCCTGAACAAAAGAAAAACAAAAATTGGGAAATTAGGAGAGGCCAGAAGAACTTGAACCATGCTAAGTAGAAGGCACTGATCGCATTAGAGAGAGAAATTCTGGTCTGATAAAATTAGCACTAGAAACAGAAACAAGGGGGAGAGACAAGATAAAGAATCTGACTTATACCTCAAGAAACTAGAAAACTCAGCTCAATTGAAGCCTGGAGTTAGCAAAAAGAAGGACACATACAGATTAGAGTAGGGATTAAGAGCTAGAAGATGGAAAGGAAATGTTTAAAAAATCAATGAGACTTACGTGCCAGCCTTTTTTTTTTTTAAGATAACCATAACTTATTGTCCTACACCTGGACCAAGAACAAAAAGTCAAGACAGGAATAAAGTCACGATGAACTAAGCACAGGAGCTGGGCAGAAGCCAGAGATTGGCCTACCAAACACAGGAATCAATTCTCCATGGCTCAGACAAGAACACAAGATTCAACAGCTCAGATCCCTGATAGAAAAGGCAGCAGATACTGTAACGGTGCCTGCCAGCTTTGGCAATGACCCCACCAAACCATACCAAACCACCAGGCCGTAGCAAACCTCAGGCACAAGACCTGAGGCCAGACAGGTGCTGAGCAGTGATGAGGCCACAGTATCAGACACAAGAGCTGGAGTGAAGGCTGAGGGGTGTCTGGAGACCCAGAGCCCAAGGGCACCTTTTAAAGATACCCCTAGAATCTGGGTGTCAGAGCATTGAGGACAGGCTCAGAGGGGATAGATACTTTTTCCAGAAGACATATCCATGCCCAGCCTCAGATGCTGCATATGGTGTCAATTCAGGTCAGGCAGACACAGGCTCCCTGGAGCTGAGGTCAGATCAGGGACAGTGGTAGGTGGCTGTGGAGGGGACGTGGAGCAGAGTGGTCAAACATGGGCCACTGCAGTCTTCCAGGACAGGAGTGTCAGGAATGGAGGCACAAAGGATCCATGTAGTCTTACCAGGATGGAGCTACACTGGCAGGCACAGAGCAGCCCACAGACACCATGAGGGGAGCATGCTGTTGATGCCAAAAACAAGAACCAACTCCCCAACAAGATTCCCCAACTGAGCTAAGTGGGATGATGAAGCTATGTACTCCTCAGCCAAGAGGAAGAGTAGCCATGCTCCTCTGCACCCCGAGAATGTGCTGAGGGGTCTCTCTAGTGTTAAGTGCTCCTTCCACTCACAGGAAGAGAGAAGAAAAATAAATCAACTCGCTCAACATCTTGAAAGCATGAGACAAGATCTTCAGAAAAACAAAACTGAGAATGTTCTTTGAAAATGAAAATTTTATTTCCGAGGAAAGAGCCTCAGAGAGGAAAGAGTTGGAAGCTCAGGTCCTGCTCCTGGTGAAAACACTCGAGGAAGGAGCAAAAGCCTAGGTAGACATAAAAAAATATCTCTAAAGTAAAACCAGGACATGAAGATGAATAGACAAAATGGAATGATTCCAGGAAGTAATAGGCTGCAAAGAATGCGAAGATTTTTAACCTTGACCAGCGGTTTTCCTTCAAGCTTCAATTTTCTTTCCAAATTTTATTACCTGGATAATAATATTTAGTTAGCTATAATATTGCAAATATTGCTTATTGGATTTCTGGTTAAATTCTCTACACATGCGCACGGGGTGTGGATGAAAGAGCTGACGTGAATGTATTTTCATGCATGAGGCCACAGAGCTAAGACAGAGGAACAGAAGGAGGCATTGCGGGGGGACTAGCCTGGAGCAACCAGAGATCAGAGATCCAGTGAGCCCTGGGACCAAGAGAGACTACATGGCCACAACCCAGCTCTGTTAAAGCCATCTCTGGCCACCCACTGTCCTCATGAGCTGGTACCCTGTGATTCTGTCATTCAGTGCTCAGTGTCAGTGGGTCTAAGATGGCCCCAAACCTCTGCAGGTTCATCACCCCGGACCTTCTCGGTGTGGCCCAGGATGCAACTAGACATGCCACTCTCCACAGTGCCCCAGGTTCCCTCCCACTCTGCCTGCCCCCTCAACAGGCATTTTTTAAATTTTTTTTAAAAAGATATCTTTATTTATTTTTGGTTTGGGGGCCACATCCTACAGTCCTCAGGGGTTACTTCTGACTCTGCTCTCAGAAATCATTCCTGGCAGGCTCAGAGGAATCATATGGGATTCCAGAAATCGAACTCGAGTCTGTCTCGGGTCAGCCATGAGAGGCAAATGCCCTGCTACTGTGTTATCTTTCTCCTCCAAAAGGCACCTTTTTAGGTTGCTTTGGGGTTGTTGCAGTGGGGGAATCAGGCTGCCATTTCAGTTCCTTCTTTTGTTTTGTTTTTGGGCCACATCCTGTGGTGCTCAGGAGTTACTCCTGGCTCTGCATTCATAAATCACTCCTGAGATGCCTAGAATAAAACCCAGTGGGCCACATGCAAGGCAAACACCCTCTGATCACATAATTTTAGTCTCTTTTTAAAAGAAAATATTTCCTATTAACTTTCTAGGCTATTTAGGTTTATAAATCTCAATGGTTTTATGGTCTCACTCATCGGCCCTCGAAGCTACCATATCACATCTGATTTGGTATATCACATGGAATATTCTACAATATTTCATTGTAGAAGTTTAAAAAAATACACACAAAGAAGAGAAGAGAAGAACAGGGACATTCTTGGGCTTGAAAACAGTCTGGGTGAACAGGACTGTGACCCTCGGAAGTGAAGCAATAGGCCCGGACACTGCGAGATCCATGTGGATAAAGAAGTTAAAGCAAATCACGTGTCTGTGGCAGCTGTGGCGGGGATGGGTGGGACATCAGGTCCAGATCTGGCCAGGGTCAGATTCGTGCAATGCCATGGGAACTCAGTTGCAGCCTGGCCCAGAAGTACAAGGCCTTCCTGGGTCTCTAGGTCCTGCCCTGCACAGGGTCTTTGCTACGGTCTCAGTTCCACAGGCCAGAGTGGTCGAACAGTACTCCCCTGGGCTGTTTGAGCCCTTTGTCGGGAGAAAGAACAAATCCTTTCCACAGAGCAGCTGTGTTCCAAGCACAGAGCTTTTGTTTCCGGTAATTGGGGCTGGTTCCAGATGGTGGTATTAATTACTGATCTCCATCGCATGCCCACTAATAGCGGTGTGCATTATACAAATCTCACTCCCTAATGAATCGGCAGACGAATATATTCTGTCCGTTTACAACACCGCGCTCTGGAAATTAGAGGCTGCGTTACCAAACCCAGAGAGAAAGAAAGACGCAGCTTCTCCCTGCTCTGGGAAGAATCTTAGCCAAAGAAGAAAATGCAGAGTTTGGATGCAGTTTCCACTCCTGGTAGGACAGAGATGATAGATAGATAGATGGATGGATAGATAGATAGATAGATAGATAGATAGATAGATAGATAGATAGATAGATAGATGAAAGATAGATGATAGAGAGAAGAGATAGAAAGAAGAAAGAGACAGAGATAGTGACATAGACAAAGACAGAGAAACAAAGACAGAGACCGAGAGAGATAGAGAGACCCACAGAAAGATGTGAAACTAATGCTCACCTCAAGTGCACTTGAGAAGTTTTGTGACTCCTGGCATTTGTTCTTTTTCTCTTAGGGGAAGGGGCTCACGCTTGGTGGCTCTCAGGGGTTACTTCTGGTTCTGCACTCAGAAGTCACTTCTGGCAGGCTCAGGGGACCATATGGGATGCCAGAATTTGACCCTGGATCCGTCCTGGGTTGGCTGCGAGCAAGACAAACGCCTTGCTGCTTTGCTATCGCTCCAGCCCTCCTGCATTGGTTCTAAGGATTTAAATCCAGCTACCGAGATAGACTGTGCATACATCCATACTTGATCTTCATCAATCTGTGAAATCAAGGAAATCAACCCAACTCCTCCTGCACAGTAGTCACACAAATGTTGATGACCCGTCCGAAATGCTCCTCCAGTGAAACAAGTCACAAATCAAATGTTCCTTCTTGCTGCTCTCTCTCTCTCTCTCTCTCTCTCTCTCTCTCTCTCTCTCTCTTTTATGCTGTTGATTTTTTGTTGAACTTCGTGGCATTATGATAACATTGAGAACAGATTCCTTTACATTAGCAATAGTGATGCCAACAGCATTGAGTTTCTGCTCTTGTTCAATGCACCTGATGGAGATAAACCCACTTGCTCATCAAAGCCACTCTGTTTAACCTTGTAAGTGCTAAAGCAAGGCCAGGACTCGAAGTCTCACAGTCATAAGCAAGGAAGATTTGTATTTATCACTGGGTGTTAATGTGAAGGGATCTCCTTAATTTACAGGACTTCAGTAGTTTTTTATTTCTTATATTGAACTATATTTCTAGTATTTAAATGTGCACATTTCCCCTGGACAAATACTAGACAAAGTGTAAATAAACAGAATATATTGGGGGAAAGGAAAGACAAGACAAGACAAGGAAAGCCCAAGAAGAGAAAATATGAAAAATTTGCAAGTTGCAGTAAAATATTTCTGGAATGACAATAGATATAAATAGGCTGAGGACACTGAAAAACTGTGAATATTTTTCTCTAAAATTTCAAAATAAGGACATTTTGGACAAATATTACATTTACATACATGAACACTGGGAATGCAAAAATACAACCTAGAATTCGATACCATGATGACTTCTTTTGTGAAGCCTAGAGCAGAAGAAACTCCATTTTGTCAAACCAATGTTAGGTTTCCATTTAAGGCTAACAAGGCTAAGTTTTCATTTATGGGCTAAGTTTTTATCCCAACAATAATGACACAGATCCAAGGCTGCTATAAACCACAATATACTGCCCTAGACATCAAGCCATAAAAGGACATGATGAAACACCCTAGAAACACTCTAGACAAAAGCCAATCAACTTAAAGGTCAAGACTTCTTGCTTCTAGCTCTATATAACCTGGCTTGTGACCCCTGGGCAGGGTCGCCTCCTGCGAGAAGTGACACTGGTTGTTCATTTTGGAGCTGTTGGTAAATGAAACAAAGCTTTGCTTTGTTTTATTTTAAATGTGTGGCCTTGTCCTTCAACTCCAGACTTTTTTCTTTTTTATTGATTTATTTTTTTATTTTAATAATTTTAATTTTGACCAAAGTGGATTACAAATCATTCACAGTAGTATATTAGGTACATAGTGACATTGATTCCAGACTTTAATACTTTAACAGGCTGGTGTTGCTTGAGCAGCACAGAGAAGACATAAAGGAAGCTGTGGAGATAGTCAGATTGTCTCAGACATGCTCTGAGATATAGGACAAGTCACAGGTCTGGTGGCAGAAGCCCCCACATGCCATCTGATTTTCCTGTTCTTTCAGGTAAAACTGTTGGAGATACAGCTAAGCTTAGTCGAATGTTTGTATGAGAAGGCAGAGGCTGAAATAGCTCCAGTGGGTTGGCAGAGGAGAAATAAATTGAGTCCCAAATTGTCCAACTCAAATAACAGACCTGAGGCCACACTGAGTTTGTGGGACAGGAGTGCTTTGACCTGTGTGTCTGTCCCAGCAACTGAGCTGACCAAGGTGCATAGGCTGTAGGTGAACATGTCTATAAGCCAAAAAAAAAAAAAACATCAGTTCTAAATCTTAAAAAAAAAATATATATATATATATATATATATATATATATATATATATAATATCAGGGGACTGAAGGTAGGGTTATTGCCTTATACCCAGCAAACCCAGGTTTGATCCCTAGAATATCATATGGTACCCTGAGCACCACTAGAAGTGATTCCTCAGTGAATCAGGAGTAAGCCCTGACCACCACCACGCATGACAATAACAACAATAAATTCTAATGGCAGAGACTTTATATAGCAGAGACTAGAAGATAAAACTATAGAATGAAGGAAAGAGAAAATAGTCACGACTGAACAATAAGAGAATTCTTGGAAGTGACCCCAGCACACCCTTTTAAAACATCAGCAAGTGGAAATTCACCAAATTTTCTGGATAAAAGACACTGAGAGAATAAAGATGAAGTGTCAGTGGCTGGCAAGGAGAGACTCAGTGTGATGCAGAGGCCTAGGGAGGGGGGACATAGGCACTGTCCCCAGGGGGGGAAGGATGTGGCCTTATCAGAGTCTTGTGAGTTTGAGGAACCTACCATGGGCCCCTTACACCCTGCCATGGGCATCTTGCACCCAACACATGCTGCCTGCCCTTTTCCCAGCACCCACACTCATAGATGTGCGACCCCAAAGGTCCAAAGTTGCCAGGTTACTGCATCAATCTTTCCAGAAGGTTCTGGAGCTTGCATCCACACTGGTCTCATCAGTTCCCAGGATAAAACAGTGCTGCAGGGATTTGCACTTTAGAGGCCAATGGCACTTTAGGGGCACCTCAGACACTGCCATCATAGCCTGATTTGATTTAGGACATTATTAAACTGACTCGGTTATTTCAAGTCAATCAGCAGCATTTGAACAAGTGTCAGAGGTTCAAAAGGTGCTTCTCAGACACACAGTAGGGAGGGGATGAAGCATCGTTATAAGTAAGATACAAGGGCAGAAGTGCTTAGAGTCTGCTGATCTTTGCACACTGATCTGTGTCAATGAGGCCCATGGCCTTCTGTTGAGTCAACCTTGGCTGTACTTGCTGTAGCTATTTTTCACCTCCCTTTTAAATAAAAATATAAAATATAAAGTATAAAGTCCACAAGTTGGGTGAGGCCACCCCAGGCACCATATTTCTTTTTTTTTTTTTTTTGGTTTTTGGGCCACACCCTTGTGATGCTCAGGGGTTACTCCTGGCTATGCGCTCAGAAATCACCCCTGGCTTGGGGGGACCATATGGGACGCCGGTCCTGATCCTTGGCTAGTGCTTACAAGGCAGACACCTTACGTCTAGCGCCACCTTCCCGGCCCCAGGCACCATGTTTCTAACCCCTTAGGCCAACAAGTCGCAGAGAAATAATTCATAAGCAGTTAGTTAAAAGTTTCATTGGAGTCAGCTTGCTTTTATTCCATGGCTTCTCTCTGCCATATGTTTTCCTCACATCTTCTCTGCTAAGCTTTCTGCTGCCCCCACCCCTCTGTTTCTCTGCTTTTTTCTGCTTCTCTCACCTCCCCACAGCCAGAGATTTTTATTCTTTATTCAAAACAGCTTGCCCCATCCCAGGTATGGGTGTGTCTGATCATCCAGGTGGGATTAAAATCTCTAAAGTATAGGTAAAAAGGCATTAATGGCAGGGTTACACTCCCTTAGTCTTTCATTAGCCTAATCAATAGGCAACCAACTTCATTAGCTCCTTAGAGCACTGAGTTTTCTTTTTCTTTTTTTTAATTTTTTTTTTATTTAAGCACCATGGTTACAAACATGAATACAGTTGGATTACAGTCACAAACAGAACATCCCCCTTCACCAGTGTAACATTCCCCCCTCCCCTTCCCATCCCTTGTTTATATTCAAGACAGGCATTCTACTACAGTTATATGTTTTTAAGTTCAGTAAACTTTTTTTTCCTTAAAGGATAGGTGTTAAAAAAAATACAATAGTAAAGGTGTGACTGTGGCAATCGCCGTTGTTTGCATAGGCCCAGAAAAATATGGGGAAAACAGGAAAAAAAATCCTTGGCCTGATTACAAGGCCTCACCCCAGAAGTTTATTGGCATAAGACCGACTCTGGGCTTCAGGCATACCAGTCTGTCCAACCCGAGTCATTCTCTGTGGTCCCAGTGAAACTTTTTCACACTTTAGCTATTGTTGGTCTCAGGTTCTTATATTTAAAGATTCTGGATTCTGTGTATTTCTTTCATCGAAGTCAGGCTGATGTGGAGCATCCTCTAATTTCAGCACACCATTAGATGCGGAGCGATCTGCCCTGCAAACAGGTTGTTGCTGAGTCTTCTGGATGTTGAGAGCACTCTTTGAAGTAAGTCAATGCCAGAACAGTGGTAAATCTTCCATGGTAGAGGTTTGTATCCTGGTAATTCTATAGACAACTGTGGTTGTTTCCATAGATGGTATCCATTGTTCAGGGGTGTATGGGCAAAGTCCATTCTTCTGAGGCCTAAGCCAAATCATTATGCCAATGTTCAGGGTATAAGGCCTAACTGCATCACCAAATTTGTGTTCCCATCTCTATTAGATAAGAACTTGTTTGTGTATGTATTATTTTCCCATTTTAATGTAGAGCACTGGATTTTCTCTTTGGTCTACCGGCCTGTAAAAGACAGTGTGAAAGTGCAGACCCTGAAGATGATCAAGTCCCCATGGCTAAAGCCTGTAGACAGAACCTCCTCTCCATGCCTGGGCCTGGAAATGCCCCAGCCCTGTGTAGTTCCTGATAGTGACATTTAAATAAGAATAGTAACCATCAGAGGTCTGCACAATACATTTTTGTCGGAAATTTTAATTTCAATTTTTCAGTAATTTTGGATATTTATTTTTCAGAATTGTCCTCCATTTTGTGGGTGTTTGCAATAATGTTAGAAAGCATAACAACAAAGACATTTAAATTATAAAAGGATCTGATGAATAAATTTGTGGTCATGTATTGCAAATTTATCCATTAGGAAAAATTATCCACCAGATCCTCTTATAATTTAAAATATCTTTGTTGTTGTACTTCAAAATATGCTGCTATTCAAGCTTATTTTTATGTTCCTTTATTTTATGGTCAGTTGCTGGGAGCTTGTGCACTTTGTTATGAAAGCCTTTTAGTATTATTAGTGACTCAGTTTCATATTTCTGCTTTTTCTCTTGAATTCTTTTCTTCTGTTTTGCTGCTATTGCTATTTGCTATTGCTGCTATTGTTTCCTTAACTTCATGTGCCTAGTACTTTTTTTTTTTTTTTTTTTGCTTTTTGGGCCACACCCGGTGACGCTCAGGGGTTACTCCTGGCTATGCGCTCAGAAGTAGCTCCTGCTTGGGGGACCATATGGGACACCGGGGATCGAACCGGGGTCCATCCAAGGCTAGCGCAGGCAAGGCAGGCACCTTACCTCTAGTACCACCGCCCGGCCCCAATTTTTTTATTAGCTTGAATATTTCTGTTCTTTCCAGATTTTCTGTATTTTACCTTCAAGATCATCAAATGATAATTTTTCACAAATAAAGCCAAAGTGGTTCTGGATATTTCATTATGTTGCCATTCTTTCATTTTTCTGAACACTTCAGCCTTCTCAGCCCTGACCCCCTCCCTATTTCTGGGTACAGGCCACAGCCCGGCTTCTCTCCAGCCTTGTACTCATATGGGGTTTTCAGGATGAGGAGCAGCCCCCATTCTGAGAGGCCTATCCATCTGTAATGAATCATGTGAGGTGATTTTGGTGGAAGCTGCCATATCTGAAACAGCACAGAACTGGTCACAGTGTTTCTTAGCTGCTTTGGAAGCCATAGAGATCCACACAGTCAGTGCGAGCAGCCTCCAGCTCTGCAAGCACCAGCAGATGAATCCAGCACTGCCCGAGGGATAGACCCCAACCTGGCTCTGCTGCAGGGAGCAGCCCAAGGGTATGTGGGGATGCAGGTTGCTGTACAGCGTGGAACCTAGGGAGTTACCAGAACAGGGCCCTGAACCCCACTGATGGCCAAGAGGGGAAGAGGTGGGAAAGGGTCCATGGGGCCTTGCCTGAAGACAGCTGCAGGCGGACTGTGGGCGTCTGTGTGCCAGGCTGATGGTTCCACTTCTAGGTTGGGGCTAGGAAGCACAGAAGGCAGTGACAACTGAGGCCCATGCATGCTGTCTGCTTTCTGTGTCTGTGGCTGGCCTGAGGCTGAACCACTAGGAGCAGGAAAATATCTGAGATAACCCTATGGCTAAGTCAACCACCCCTGTCATGAACAGTCTCTGCTAAGAAGACCCAGATCAGCACCACAGCCAGTGGGGGGAGGTACATGCCCTTCCCTCCATGAACTAGTACTCATGGGGATAGTGTGGGTCACTTCTTTCTGCTTCCCCCAGCTTTAGTCCTTTGACTCACCTCTGAGCACTGAGTGCTGAGCCCTGAGCAGTGAGCATGGAGAACTCACCCTGGCAACTCTCTGCCCGGGGACTCCCAATTTGGATCAGGGTCTTCAAGAGACCCAGAGGGTGTAACCTCTCTTTGCATAATATGTGGAGTGCTTGGTTCTGAGACCCAGGTGGGGTCTCGGAAGCAGATCCTGATCTCTATCCTCTATTTTCAGGAAATGCAACTGCATGAACACATAATGCAGATGGCCAGCAGGGGTGAAAGAACCCAAGATACTGGTCCTGCAAGAATAAGCTGGGGTGGGAGCCGGGACGCTGCACTACTCCCACTCTCAGTTTTCCCTCACCCTCCTCCAATAAGCCTGTGCCTGTCAGAACCTGTCCCAGCACAGCACAGGCTCTGTCCCCTCGCTGCCCACTCCCTGCACCCCTCTGCGCTCACCATATCCCAGAACAGTGCCCATACCTGGAGCTGCCTTCATGTCCTGAGCACAGGGCCATGCAGCTGACTAGGGCGTGCTCCATGCATGAAGAAATATTTTGTCCTGCTGCTGAATGTGCAAAGGCCTTTCTGGGTCTACAAGGCTCATCTCTGAAGAAGATACCACATACCCACAAACCTCCCAACATTACTCATGGCTCTGCACTTCAGTGCTCTGAGGCTGGCAGCAACCAAGACGGTGGGAGCATCTTCTGCAGCTAATGACAGACACATGGCCAGTGAGCCGCTTTCAGAGGCAGCCAAGCTGAGGAAATGCCATTAGAGGGACCAGATGCTGCGATCTGCTAGCCCCCACTTCCCGGGCAGGGGTGACCCAGCTCTGAAACTGAAGGATGCCTGCACCTGTGCCCACCTCCATTGCTGATTATAATACTAAAATATTAAGTATAAAGTCCACGTGTTGGCTGAGGCCTCCCTCAGCACGGCACGGCACGGCATGGCACCTCTAGCTCCTTCGGCCAGTGGAGCTGAAGATACAGGATAATGACAGAGAAATAATTCACAAACAGTCAATTAAAGTTTCATCAGAGTCAGCTTGCTTTTATTCCAAGGCCTGTCCACCATATTATGCTTTTTCTCACATGGCTTTTCTGCTAAGCTCTCTTTTTCTTTTTTTCATTTCAGATGTTTTTAATTTTTGCCACTATTAATTGGTTGCAGTAGAGGAGAGCTCAGTTTGTTTTTGTTTTTGTTTTTTTAATTTTTATTGTGGCCAAAATGAGTTACAAATCTTTCACAGTAATATTTAAAGTACATAGTTTCTACTAAGCTTTCAGTTCCCTCTCGCTCTCTGCTCTTGCTGCTCTTCTGCTGCTTCTCCTATACTGCTTATCCCAGGTCTCCCCCACAGGAAGATTCTCTTATTCTTTATTCAAAATCACCCACCCATTCGAAGTGTGGGAGGGTCTGACCAACCAGATGGGATTAACATCTCAAAAGGTAAGGGCATTGAGGGAAGGGATACCTTGTACTCCATGGGGAAAGGTGCCCAGGCATGGGAGGGAGAAGTAGGAAGGCTGTCCACCCACACTTCTCACCCTTGCACCCTTGCACCTCTGTGGTGTTCAACTGCCTCACCTCTGTAGCCCTGTCCTCACCCCAGCACCTCTGGAGGTGTCTGCCTACCTCACCCCTGAACCCCTGCCTGCCTCACCTCTGCACCTCTGGGGGTATCTGCCTACATCATCCTTATACACGCCCGGGACAGGGGAAACTTCTCTTCTCTCAGAGGTACCATCCCAGAAGCAAACTGCTATGTCTCACCTCAGAATTCTGTCCCATAAACACAAAGTTCCTGTTCTCAGGGAAATGCTGCCCCAGCTTGCTGCCCAGGGCTCCACAGAGGCTCCCCTCTGCCTTTTCTTTTCCCTGCTCTCTTTCTCCTAGAGAGCTGAGAGTGTGTCTGGGGAGACTCCAGCCAAGGACAAGGGCATAGCCAGGAAGCACACAGGTGAGGAAGGAGACAATGGCCAAGGCACTTGGTCTGAATGGAATGACCTCCTGTGGCTGGCCCAGAGAAGACCCCCACTGCCTCCTTAGCATCACAGCAGCCTCTGTGCCCCATGAAGCTCCCCAAGTGACACACACTGAGACTGAGCTGATGACCCAGCTCCTAAACACCTGCAGGGGCATCACTGTAGTTGCCCTGATCCTGCTGGGAGGTCAGTGTCCCAGAAGGGGCCCTGAGTTCTGACTATCCCTTCCTGTAACAACAGGGACATTCGTATGACACCCAACACAAAGAAAACCCCCGAATCCCATTTTGGGCCCCAGGGAAGATGCAAAAGAACATAAATTTAGGGACAGATACCTTAGGGGGCTAAGTGGTACTGACCCACTTAGGGGAGACTGAAGTTTGACCTTTCTAATCGGGTATCTGCATGCAGCCATGCAATTTCTCCATTAGTCTTCATTCCTTATCTGACATGACCAGCTCAGAGCTGGACCAATCATTGACCCCTATGGGTGGTGTCTCTGAGAACTGGGCCTGCCCAGAGACCCTGCACATTCCTCGAACTGCCCATACAGACAGGACCTAGCTCTGACCTTAGAGGACCAGCCGTGTTAGAGGTCTCTCATTCAGCACTTCACAACTAGGCATAGCTGCCAGCCATGGGGGACATTTTATGTGATATTTCAAAAGGGCTTTCTGGTGGTAATGAGAACATCAAGTCGCCCTGGAAGTGACTAAAAAAATCCAGGGAAACACTTAGCATGTCCGACTCTCATCTAAGTGGTTTCCATACTGTTGGGATTTTAAGTAAATCAAACAATTAATTCCAGGACTTCCATCGTTAGGACCAGAGCCTGTGCACACGGCAGCTGGACTGGGGAGCCCATCTAAGGAACGAGGAGATGTAAGAACACAGAGGACTGCTGTGCAATTAAAAGCCAAGTGTGAGTAATTGGAAGGGCTATTCTCCAGGAGTGCCCGGGACAGCCAGGGCCCCCGTCAATCTGGTGGCCTCAAACGGCGTGACACTAACGTATTAGCCAAAGTGCATTTATTATAGCTTTTTACTAACCGGGGCGACTCTGATTTAAAGTCATGCATTCTAATGTGTTTTGACAAGTAAATTGCTTGCCTTTTCTCCATGATAGCCAACCACATAAATAATGCATGCGCAGTAATAGCTCGAGCAATAATGTAAAAGTCAAGCAGGAAGCGCACGCGGCATGTTAATGATAAAAGGTGCTTCAGCCGCTGGAGGAGTCAGACCAACCACACACCTGAGCCAGACGTGCCCCGTGTGGTGCTAGCTCAGCCTCTCTGCCTCTCTCCCTTCATCTCCTCTCTATCTCTCCCTCCTTTCTTCCTATCTCCTCTTTCCTCTCTCCTCCTCTCTTTCCCTCTATCTTCACCTCTCTCTTCCTCTCTTCTCTCTCTTCCTCTCTCCCCCTTCTCCCCTCTACTTTCTCCCCATCTCTCCCTCTCTCCTCTTTCTCCCCTCTTTCTTCTCTCATTTTACTCTCCCCTTCTCTCCATTCTCTTCTCTCTTGTTTCTCTTTCTCCTCTCTCTTTCATATATGTCTTCTCTCTCTCTCTTTCTCTCTCTCTCTCTCTCTCTCTCTCACACACACACACACACACACACACACACACACACACACACACCACTGAGTTTAAAACCAGATTTTTTTTCCTTAGACAACTTTAAGATTCTTGATATCATTGTTACTTTGGCCAATACTGTTTCACTTAATAGCTATTTTCTAAATATACCAGCATGAAATAGCAACCTAACAATAGTTATCGAGGAGATGATTTTTATCAGAGCGGAGTATTTTCCCAGCTAAGCCACCACAAAAGCTGGGTCTCTGAGCAGCAAACCAGGTCAGAATGCTCAGGAGAAGCACGGAGTCCTCCCAGCTCCACTGTAGTGCTCCATTGCTTTCTACTTCCATGAGCTATGCTCCCTCATACCCTCTGGTCAGATTGAAATGGAGTGAACCACACATATACCACCTCACATTACCTTGATGTAAATTAGCACCATCATAAGAAATCATATGTATGTGGAGAAAGGAGGACTAGCGGAGAATTAACTGGCACAACAGTTGATTTGGGGGGGGGCACAACCGTTGATGCTTAGGGGTTACTCCAGCTATGTGCTCAGAAATTGCTCCTGTCTTGGGGGGACCACCTGGGATGCTGGGGGAGCAAACCATGGTCCATCCTAGGCTAGCGCTTGAAAGGCAGATGCCTTACCTCTAGCACCCCAACATTTGATTTTCTATTGCGTGCTTGGCCTGGACACTTTGTTCAGAAGAAGAGACACTGTGATCCATCTAATGGTTGAAGCTTCTGGGCAGGTGGATTAGGTAGGTGGTAGGAGAAATGGAAGGACCCATCCAATACTGGCCCATTCATCAGCTATAAAGCACTTCCCTGCTTTTAGGTATTAGGACACAGATTCAGGGTAACTGCATGTGTGACACTGAGTAGTCACTGAGGGGAGAGGACTTGTGATTCTGGCCACTGCTTTGAATGACCAAAGGAACTGGCTCAAAGGAAATGCTCAGTTAACATCAAAGTCAGAAGCTGGAGTCCAGAGCAAGTACAATGGTAAGTAGTGCCAAAGGTTTAATGAAGAATAACTTCACCAATCTAAATAGATGAGTTAAAACAAAGACTGTCAAAGTGGATGAAAACAGCTGCCCAAATGCAGGGCACATCCAAGACTAACCTCCAGACACACCCAAATGGGCGGAAACAGGTGTAGAAGAGCCAGTCCAAAATGGAACTCAAGCCCCAGCAGAACCAGAGCCAGCACCCTCGAGATGAAAGAGCATGGAAAAAAAAACAAAGGGTTCATCCACCAACGGGCTGTTTGTTCTCTTGCACCTGTCTCCCCAATCAAGCAGCAGTGAGCAGAGAAGTCCCTAATGCAGCTTCAAGGAGACAGACTGAGTCAGCATGGACACAAGTTGATTCAGAGGTCAGGATTGGTGAGCATTGAGTGAGAAGCATTCAAACAGCAGGTAAATGTGGTTGACATACGAACCATATCACCAGCACCTCAGAGCATGTCTGTCCCAAGATCCTGACACTCACATACACAGAATAAATCCCCATAAACCAGAAACAACAGAATTATACAATGCCTTCATACCCCAATAATTTAAACTAAAAATAAACTACAGAAAGAAGCTGGAAAATCCTCATATGCTCAGAGATTCAACAGAACTCCTCTAAATAATACATAGATCAAATAAATTTTTTAAAAAATTTAATACAATGATTTTGTTTGTTTGGTTTGGTTTTTGGTGGTCACACTCTGGTGGTGCTCAGGGGTTACTTCTGGCTTTGTGCTCAGAAGTTGCTCCTGGCAGGCACAGGGGACCATATGGGATGCCAGGAATTCGAACCACCATCTCTTAGAATCAGTTGCATGCAAGCAAATGCCCAACCACCATGCTATCTCTCCAGCCCCTAATACAATGTTTCAAAATTAAAATATAACCTTCCAAACATGTGGGCTTCAGAAAAGAGCAGTGCATGGGGGTAAAATGATAGTATTGAACGCACATATTAAAAAATCAAGAATGCTAAAAAACTAGCATAACCCTTCTGCCTTAGGAAAATAAGAAAGAGAAAAGAATGTTAAATTTAAAATAAATAGAGAAAAACCGTAAACCATCCAAGCACACATGAGTGGAACTGACAAGTATGGTGTCTATCAAGAAAATCAATGAGACCCACAGCTCCTTGGGAAAATACCGATAAAGTAGACAACTGAAATGAGGGAAGACACAGATGTTAATGTATGTCAGAGAAAACATCACTGTAACTCTGGGGACATGAGAGATGATCACCAAAGTAAGGACCCTGGGCTCATACACTATACAGTCAGCTGTGCTGGGTTGATTCTATACAAAGGCGTTGTCCCACCACTCACCAGGAATAAAAACGATATGGGAGCAGACCATGCACAGCTAATAACTGGCATCACTCATTGGTATCATTCCACGCAGAAAAAGCCGCACATCCAGATTAAGTTTGCTGGTGACATATCCCAAACACAGGGAAGAATTCAGATTAATTCTTTATCTGACGTCCCATAAGATAGGACTAGAGAGAATATATGAGGCCATAATTTCCTGATATCAAAAGAGATCACAAAAAGGAGAGCTATAGACTACTACTTTCCCAAAAATAGGTGCCAACAGCCTCAACAAATATTAGCAAATCAAATTCAATTACTATTTAACCTGGCCACGACAAAGGGAGATTAACCCAGACCTGCGAATCTAGTTCAACACTGCGATTTCAATTAATGTCATCTAATATATCTACAGACTAAATTCATAAAGCATGATTATATAGATACAAAAAAATGAGAAAACACAAAACCACTCGTGAGTTTTTCTTTACAGGCAGAACCATGGAGACAGCAGAAAGGTTCCCAAGGCCTAAGGGAGAAGGAGGGGTGAATAAGAGGGCAAGTAGGATAGAAAGTTCAGGGCTCTGTGAGGTGCCCATAATGACCCTAATCTAAGAGATCACAGAAGCCCCATGTTTACATGTCCCTGAAGGCATAGTCCTGGTAACAGACACTGCTCTGATGTGGGGTTCAGTGGTCAAGCTGCTGTGTCAGATGAGGATGTGGAAACTCAAGAACTTTGTTTTGTGTTCTAATGTGTTGGAAACTTAAAATTCCTTAAACAAGAGGTGTGTTCATTGGGGGGAAGAAAGTGTGTGTGACTTCCTTTGAGAAAGCAGACATGTCCTCAGTTGCTTAGTGGAAATAGATTGGCCTGTTGGGGAGTAGTTGCATGCTTGGTGACAGCTGTGTTTTTCAGAAACTGAAGCGTGTTTGACAAGTAGCTGGCTTTGATTTTCTCCTATTTCTCAACCATTGCTTCTGTCTTAGAAGACCCAGTTTATGGGACTTTGGCCTCCATCATCCACAGAGTGTGTTATGCTATTATGTAAGGACCCTGAGCCCAAATCTAGACACAATCTGTTGTTTTAATAACAACACAAATGCACTTAGCAAATGCACTAGAATGGAATTACTGGGCAGACACCCATTTCCCATTTGCATCTTTATCCAATATCCTTTGCAATACTTTTCCCTGGCCAGGATTACAAACAAGGAGTTATAAATGCTATTGTGCTTGATTTTGGGCCACATCTGGTGGTGCTCAGGACTTAGCTCTTGGCTCTGCGCAGAGGGAATCATGTGGAGTGCCAGAAATCAAATTGGGGTCAGCCAAGAGCTAGACAAGTGCCATCCCCCTGCCCTGCCTCCCCTAACCCCTCTCAGTGTCATTTTAAATGCATTTTTCCTACCAAGCAGGGCATAGCTGCCTAAGTTTCTCCATATGTCCCTTTGAAACAACAAACAAGCAGCTCTTTGCCTTCTCAACAAAAATATGAGCTACAGAGAAGCCTGTTTTATTCAGAAAGAGAGAAAATGAGTCAACAAAGAAGGCAGATATCAGAATCCTGCCTAAAGAAAATTCATCCCGGCAAGGATGAGAGTGGGGGCCCACAATCCCTGTCTCCTTCCCATAAGGACATTTGCACACAGATCACAAGATTGAAATAATTGTGATCACACTTTAGGACAGTTAGAGCTGAAGAAGGCTCCATTGTCCCTGGTATCCCACCTGCTGTTAGTTATGTAGAACCGAAGCAATGGCAGAGAGAGCTGGTCCAAGACAAAGTTCCAAAATTGAATCATGAGCCAGAGTATTAGCACAGTGGTAGAGCATTTGCCTTGCACACTATCAATGCAGGATGAATGCGGGTTCAATTCCTGGCATCCCAGATGGTGCCTGAGCCAGGAGCAATTTCTAAGTGGAGTCATTAATAACCCCTCAGTGCCACTGGGTGTGATCCAAAACAAAAAGAAAAGAAAACCTGAGTTATGAGAACTTGGAATAGAAAAACCCCAATGCCAGGCAAGTATTACCTCCAAATAAATAATAAAAACAATTAAAATGTACTCATCTACATAGTTGGGTCATTAGGGTCTG
Organism: Suncus etruscus; assembly: GCF_024139225.1. NCBI lineage: Eukaryota > Metazoa > Chordata > Mammalia > Eulipotyphla > Soricidae > Suncus > Suncus etruscus. The sequence continues at coordinate 15,287,898 of NC_064854.1, read as the reverse complement.
TACATTCACATCATCATTTGGAGGGCATGACATGACATCATCTAACACAAAGGCTCTGGATTGTCTCATGGAACAGACACTCTAGCATTTTGCAAAATATTTGTATTTAGATGAAGTAGAGAAGAGCTGAAATTCTTATGACAGAACAATGTTCAAACCTGAACTAAACTGTTGATTAACAGAGAATGTTCCTTTAAACATAAGTTAAGGTACTAAAGAGATAGCACAGGGTTAAGGTCCTTGCCTTGCACACAACCAACCTATTCAACCATCAGCACCCTCAAATGATTCCCCCAATCCCTGCTAGAAGTGATTTCTGAGCACAGAGCCAAAAGTAAGACCGAGAAATGCCAACTGTGGGCCCAGAACCAAGAAATAAAGTTAATTTTTGTATTAATTCCAAAGCCATAAAACAATTCTGTTGTTCTTATTTATTTACTCATCCATATTATTCACCCATTTATTTACAAATATTCTGTAACTGATTTCCCACCATGTGGCTGTGTGCAAACACCCACACATATAAAGACAAATCTATTTATGTCTTAGGTAGAGGTGCATGTCGGAACCATGGTTAGGCTAAGAGAATATGGGAGCACATGATGTAAAGGGATAATGTGGATTTTGAGTAGCTTCCCAAACTGACAGAAATTTTGTGGCTCCCTTTCAACAGTGCCTGAACTATTTCTGGAATGTGCATTTTCTGGACTCGAAACATTATCATGCCTCCTCCACATCTGGAGGAGCTGTTAGTACAAGCTGAGTGGCAGGGTAGATTCCTGTGAGTAGGGTCGTATCTTCATCTCTGAAACCTACCGCTATAATTTATGGTGACATCTTTTTCATTTTGACGCCTTTCCACTTTCTCTATAGGTTTGCTTTGACAAGGCTGCATTGTGTTTTGACACTGTTTGTAGCTGTATCCCAAAGCCTGAGAGTTTTAATTCTTTGTTTTCCATCAGAAGCACAATGGAACCCAATTAAGACACTTCTTGTCTTCGCAACAGGGAGAGATCTCTGAATTTTGGTGGTCATTTATTTTCATGGTCAGGGGCCATCAATGCTGTGGACATACATGGCCTTGAAGGCTGGAACTTCTCTTCCCTTTTTTGATATGATTTAAAGGTAAGTATCAAGGAACTAACACTGGAACATGTGTCCTCATGCATGTTTTGGAACCTGGGACTCTCAGAGGTAGAACTTGGTGAATAAAGGGAAACAGGAAGAAAGTCTGGGAGTAGACCAAGCATCAACTCTACCCTGATGCAGAGCTCTGTTTGTGGGAACAGAGCAGCCTGAGTAGACCTGGCCTTGAATCAGCTTTCCATGCATGCTCCATCCCTTGGATACCCTCAGTGCTCAGTTCCTCAAATGTTCTCAATGTTCTGTCTCTGGGACACTCTCAGTGCTCCATCCTTCAGACTCCCTTGGTGCTCCGTCCCTCTGATGCTTTTGACTCAGTGTTTGCAGGTTTCTCCCCTGCATGACTGAAAGGATCCTGAAAGACACTCTCTCGAGTTTAAATCTGATCCATCACAGGCTCTCAGACTCTGTGAGACAAACCCAGGTTTGTCTGGCCAGGGTCTAAAGTCCGCACATGTATTAAAGGATTTTCTCCCCTGAAGTTCATCCTCAGGGATGGCAGGTCTTGCAAATAGAACTCAGAGTCTTCCACCGTGCTGGGAAATGGTCCTAGACCATCTGTTTTCTGGTTCAGAGAAGGGGATGGCAGGCTCTGTGGGTGCATATTCTGGGTGGCGGGTGACTGCAAATGGCCCCGGGCTTCCTTCACACAGTACCTTTTTACAAGTGATATCCCACTGATAGCTGTGACTCATTTGTTTCCATGAATGATGGCCAGAAATCTCACTTCCCCATTACTTTAGCCACAGCTGCAGATCTGTAAGGCAGGGTCAGCAGTACTGCTTGTCCTCCAGTCTCTCCTCGTCCACCCCGCTTGTGACACTCCCACAGAGTATCTCTGCTGGTGTCCTCTTTATCCAGCACCATAACATGTGACTCTATGACTTTGAATGTAAACATGGGAACCTCAAACCTGGCCAGCAGCTGGGATGATGCATGAGTGAAAATCAGTCTTAATTACACAATTTTGTGCACTATTAAAAACTTCAAAATATTACTATTTCAAAAAAATCATTAAAATGAAATCTATTCCCTTCCTAGGGTAAACATATCAAGAAATACTATGATTTTGAAAACTATATCTTATGTATTTGATTTAAAATACTTATAATTCTCACCAGAAATCTTGGTAGCAAGTGTATACCAAGGCATTTTCCTAACCCAAATTATTGTCTGTCTGTGTACATGTGTTTCTGAATTTTTTGGTGGCAACCACTTAAATGATACTCATTAATTTCCTATCACTTACATGTTCATTTAAAACACATTTATTCAGCTTCTGGTGTAAAGTGAACACAGTGCTAATCATGTATTTTCTAAGGAGAAATATTTCTTAAACCAAAATAAATGTATTATGACAACATAAATTGTTCCTCTTTGGAAAATACCAATATGTGAAGTGCCGTGGAAGTGTGACTTCGGTTCTCACTTAATAAAGATCACACACACATATGTTGTTCAAGATGGGCTGGCTTAAAAAGAAACCATTTCTGAAGCATTCAGACATATGGCTTTGCGGCTTTTGTTTCCAGAACAAATATTTAGGCTGGCAGACAAATATATTTTTATATAATCCAATTAATCTGAGGAACGTGTCCCAGTTAGATTTATCTCAGTCTGGTGGCCGTGGAGGAGCCCTAAGGCAGGCGCATCCCCATCTTGCTATGAGAAGTTCTCACTCTCACTTAGCCTACCAAAAACAGAGATGTTGAGAATGTGGGTGGCAAAGTGCGAAAGCAGAGGACCCCAAAATCCATCAAGCACAAAAACACTAAGTTAATATTGAAGTTTGGGTGGAAATTCTGGCATGGAATCCGCAAACCCAATTTTCTTCTCCAGAAGAAAAACCAGCACCGCATCTGCAGCACCTTCTACAGTGGTTTGTCCCTTGGGTAGAGTCAGGAAGGGGAGGGAGCATGTGTCTGAAGTGTTGCTCAAGAGCCTGTGTTGTTTGACTCATGGGCGCTCAGTGGAACCCTGCAGTCTGGTTAGGTTTCAGGAACAGAAGGAGGGGTGGGAACTGTCAAAGCCAGAAAGGTGATGAGAAAAGCAAGAGACAATACAAAGGCCCTGGAGGAGAGCTAAGAGAACCCCACTGGCTAGTGTGCAATGCAACCAGGGCCAGCACGAACCCCAGGAAAACAGGGGTTGTGAGTCCTGAAAATGACACACTGACACATTTCCTAACAAGGAGCCTGAATGGAAAGGGCTTGAGGGGCTCACAGAACCCAGAGCCATGCTGAGGGCATTCCTTGATGAAGACACAATGCCCTTACTCAAAGGCAGCTCTGAGTCACAAGATACCATCTACCCCTCCAATGTGGAGACACCAGAGCAAAGTGATGAGGACCACCAACGACTGAGACCATAGGATGCAACAAGAAACAAAAGTAGGAAGCTTGCCACAAAGTAGTAGAACAGTGCAGTGAGGGTAGAGAAGTGACCACTATGATAATGAGAGTTGAAACTGATGACTCTGGACAAGAACTGGGTGCTGAGAGGAAACAAAGTGTTATGCATGATACCCCTTCATCAACAGAAGTGCAAACTATAGTGTCTAGAATGAAAGAGAGAGAGAAGTAAAATGTCTGCCCCAGAGGCAGGCAGGGGGAGGGCAAGAATTAAACTGGGGACATTGGTGATGGGAAATGGACATTGGTAAAGTGTTGGACATTGCATGACAGATACTCAATCATGAACTTTAAGAAGACACCCAGCTATTAACCCCAAGCAAAGACATTCCCTCAATTTCCTCTTTCTTTTTCCCCTAATCCTTTGATATGTAAAAACCCACCTGGATCACTCTAACCTTCCCTGCCGTAGTAGATTTTGTTCTGGGAGAATAAAGAAAAAAACATTTTGGCTTGATGCACTCGAAAGACCACAAGGAAGAAGCCACTGGCTCCATGACTCTTCTGACTAGCTTGGCTTATTAGTTCTTCACTGCTACCCTACCTTCATCAGACCTGTCAGCCTGAGGGTAGAAGTCGGATGATAATACAATATGGGGATTTATTTTACAACAAACAACTTTGTAACCTTGGTGTTTAAAATATATAATTAATAAAAGAAAAAATCAAGATCTGTGGCAATCCTTTGGAAACAGACATAGGGCAGCCCCTGGTGGAGCACTAAAAACTAAGCTTGATGATTTGCAAGAGAATGCAGACAGATAAATAAATAAAAATAAAGAGGCACAACACTGAAATCATTGAATGATAGGCACAATAAAAGCAAATCCAGAAGTGAAATAATATGATACAGGATCTTAAGTTTTACTAGAAGAGCTCAACAACAGACTTAATTAAAAGAAGAAATGGCTTGTGAACTGCATATGCACATTAGGGAAATTTACCCAGTTAGAGAAGAAAAAGGGAGAAAAAAAAACCAACAATGAAAATGAGTAAAGTAATAATGGAAGCTTCCCACTTCTGGGGAGATATGTGGTCATCTAGAATCCTTGGCATGACAGATACCCCAGAAGAGGAAATATAAATGAGTCTACCCTTTAAAATAAAGCTATCTAATTCCTAGAAGAAAAAGACAAAGAGTATTGAAAGAAACAAGATAAAAGTTACTCTTCTTGGATATATCCCCCAAAGGGCTATAATAGGAATTGAGCATAAACGCAGCATACTGTGGGACTGAGATGATAAATGGAGAATATTCAAAGGAAGGAAATACTCTTCCAGGTAAGTATATAATACCTACCAAAACAGTCCTTCAACACAAAAGAGAGCTACAATCTACTAGACACACAAACCAAGGAAGATCCTCACCCTAAACTTGCCTCTAATAAATGATAGAGGCAGTTCCTAAAGTAAAAATAAAGAATGGTCAGTGGTAGCATGAATGTAAATTTTACTACATTAAGGAAAAATCTAAGGGATACAGAGCATTAAATACCATAGTGGTGACATGGATGCCACATCTAGGGATCTTTTCTAGATGAAGTGAAAATATCTTTTCTAGATGAAATGAAAATACCATCAATATAAGATAGAAAACCGGAGAATTTATAAATATGTGGAAGTTAAACAACAAACTTTCAAAAAACAGTGTATTTGAGAAGAGATCTACAGGGAAACTATCTTGAGAAAAATGAAACTAAAGACAAATAATACTTGTGGGAAGCACCAAGGGTACTTGTCAGAGAAGAGCTTCAGGATACGAATATCATTATAGAGCAGGAAATATCTCCAGTACACAATCAAACTTCATTCCTCAGAAAATTAGAGCAAGAACAACCTAGGCCCAGAGGTATCAGAAAAGGAAAATAGGAAAAAAAACTGAGGTAGAATGAACAAATTATGGAATAAAATCAGAAGAAAGTACACTAAAATGATACTTTCAAAAAGAAGTCAGTACAGAATTTAGTACAATAGCTAAGAGTTGGAATCAATCTAGATGTTCTACAACAGATGTGTGGGTCATGAAGATATGATACATATGGTACATATGGAATACTACATAGAAGTAAGAAAAGATGCAATCATTCAATTTGCTGCAACATGGATGGAACTAGAAGATATTATGTTAAATGAAGTAAGTTAGAAGAAAAAGGATAAATACAGAATGGTATCACTTATATGTGGTATTTAGAATAACTTCATGAAGAAATGCAGTGGTTTAAGTGGGTATTGTCGAGAGCACTCTAGGCCCTAGTTTGTAGTGAGGAGAAGGAAAGAAAGTGAATAGAATAGGAGAAACACAAACATGAAAGAATGAGGGACTCAGGTGCATTGGTGGTGAAAAGAAAGACAGAACTAAATATCCAGGCCATGGTTAATAACAATGTAATCATGAGGCCTAAACTCTAACAATCTATGTTGACTAAATAGACCTATAATGCTGGCAGAGGTGTGTGTGTGTTTGTGTGTGTGTGTGTGTGTGTGTGTGTGTGTGTGTGTGTGTGTGTGTGTGTGTGTTGGCATGGGATGGGCTCTGGCAGCATTGTTGGATGGAGGTTGATACTGGTGGTGGGATTGGCCCTGAAACATCGTATGTCTGAAACTCAACTACGAAGACTTTGTAAATCACAATGCTTTCAATAAAAAATTTAAAAAGAAGTTAGACACCAGAATTTACAAAGCTTTTGACAACAGAATTTCAGGCATTCTCCAGGGGTCCTCAAACTTTTTAAACAGGAGGCCAGTTCACTGTCCCTTAGACCATTGGAGGGTCTGACTATAGTAAAAACAAAACTTATGAACTAATTCTTATGCACACTGCATATATCTTATTTTGTAATGAAGAAACAAAACAGATACAAATACAATATGTGGCCTGCGGGCCATAGTTTGAGGACCTATCTATTACCAGTGACTCTATCCCTCTCCCAATGACCCCAGGGTTCCCTTCCACCCCACAACTTGTCTCCTGGAAAGAAACATTTTTAGTTGAATTATTATTGTTTAAACCCCACCCCACGCCCCACAGTAATTTTGGGTCTATAGGTTTCAAATACCTCCTGGTGATGAGCCAACCCTTGTCCCTATGTTACCTTCAGACAGACTTTTCTTACTTCCCCTATACCTCACCTTTCCCCTGAAATTTCTGTTTCTACAATCCATGGCCAAGGATACACCCAGCCTTGACCCCTTCCGTTTGTCATGCTATTTTATATACAGCAGACCAGTGACAGCATCCAGCCTTTGTCCATCTTCTGACTTCCTTCACTTAATGTGACATTGCATTAAAGTTGCAGCAAACTATATTTCATCTTAGTGATTGCACAGTATTTCACTGAGTGTGTAAACCTATACTTCACTAGTCACTCATCCACCACTGGGTTAACATAAAGGCAACTAAACTAAGAATGGAAAAAGTGATTAAAAAATAAGTTTAAAAAATGAAAGTGGAAACATTAACACTGATTTGATAGAAAGAATCCTGTAAATTATTATTATTAAATGCATGACAAAAAAAACAAATAAGGAAAGAAAATAGATGAATTGATGGAGGCACGCAACCTAGAGAAAACCAGCATGAAATAGACCATCATAACTGGCAAATACCAAATGCGGTGATTGAATTCATATCCCAAAACCTCCCTGCAAAGAAAGCCAAGGCTCAGAAGAGCCTACTGTGAGGTTCTTCCAGAGTTAAAGCAGAAGTACCTAAATTCTATTCAAACCCCTTCAGTAAGTTGAAGAGGGAAGACTGAAAACTCACTTTATGAGATCCAGTAGGCTGAGAGGGACACATGGCAAAGCCAAGCAGACACCTCTCTACAGTGCAGGAACAAGAGGCCACATACGTGGAGCAGGGCTGCATTGAGGTCATAAATGTTTGGAAGGAACCAGTCAAGTTTTTCTACAAGCTTGTTCAAATCCAACTGAGCTGCTTTTCACCAGAACTTGGGACTGATGAGGAAGCGCTTCCTTTAACATAAATGGGACCAGCACAGTTCATGGCACTGGGTCTGGTTGTATGTTCCGTGTTTCAAGAGACATCTTACTCTATTGTGGCATTTGGGGAACTATATGCCTGCCCCTGCGGGCTCTCTATTAAAGTATGCCCGCTGGTGGGCACCCACACCAGCCACTCATCTCACAGAGCACCCGACCAATGCAACATGTGCAGATCCCAACCCACTTGGTCTACACACGGAGACAGAGTGATTCTCTTTGTGTCCAGGAAGATGTGCAAATAACAACTCTGTATTTAAATGGCTTCGTATGACAATGAAATTATCCAGAGGCACAATTCAGCATGCCTATATTATTATTATCTATTTTTGTATAATCACTGGGCAGAACTGGACAGAATGACTGAGGGAAGTTGTGATAAGGGGAATGATCATTCTTCAGCATTGTGCATTCTGGCATGGTTTGGAGATGTGCACCTGCCAACAATTACTTCTCAGACCCAGAGAAAAGCTTCCCTCTAATTATCAGATCTATGGTTTATAGAGGGCTCTTTGCCATCCCTTCTTGCCTCATCAAGCAAACTGTCCCCCAGCATAGGGAAGGGTCCACAAATGTGGATTTGCCATAAGTTACACTACACCCATCAGCTTGCAGAGCGGCACCTACAGAGAGACAGGAGGAGGAATAGCCAAGTTATTCAATTAGATTTTATTTGTCTATTGCCTGCAAATGTGTTGAGTTCAGTACAGCCAGTGAAATATCACTGGAATACAAAGCAACTCAATCTTGTTGAATGATCCCTGCAGCTGGTCCTGGGAAGATTCTGTCCTGTCTTATCTCTGGCCCCTGCCAACCTTAGGCACATTTCCCAGTGGCTCGGCAGAACAAGGCATGGGGGCTGGAGGTGACAGTGTGGTGACCACCTTTCTGGAGTGAGAGGGAGCTGCAAGAATAGATGAAAAATCGCAGTGGGGCTGGCAGGTGACACCCACTCCCAGCAAGCTAATCCTGCAGGCCTCCCATAGCTTAGGCCAGCAGGGTGCTCAGGAGAAACCTTGAGGGCAGTAATAAAAGTGGGTGGAGAGGAGAGTCAAATAATTGTGAGAAGAGAGGCCAGACCCTGGGATGATCTGATGTCAGTGCCCATGAGGATGCTCAGCAGGACTCCCAGAGGGACAGAGCACCTCAAAGCCTGCATGGAAGACGCATACCCCCTGGTCACTGAGCCAAGGCTGCCAGGACATGGGAGACACCCTTTTTGTCCATCACATTGCCTGTCTTGAGTCCAGTCACACTCAGCTCTTCACAGCCTCATGTCCTTTCTCTCTCCAGGGCCCCAGACTTGGTCCTCACCATGGCAATTGCCTTCCTCCCTCCTGGCCCTGGTACTGTGGTAAGTGGGGTGGCAACAGCAGGAATGAGGTCCCATGTTTGGTGAAGGAGCCCCATAAACTGATGAGGAGCCTGGATGCCAGAAGTCCCCACACCCATGCATTGCAGATGACAGCTGAGGTACTTTAAATGTAACATGGAATGTAACATCAATCCCAAAGAGCACACATCATACTCACTTCTAGCCCCAGGACTCCTTCCTCTGCAAGTCAGCCAGTGACCTGTTACTCTTCCCTGAAAGCCCCTTCCTTCACACAAGACCTCAGAGTATAGTGAGGAGAAACAAAGAAATTGAGTGGAGGAGGATAAATACAAATATGAAAGGATGCGGCAGGGAGGACATGGGACAAGGTGACTCAGGTGCATTGGCAGTATTAAGAAAGGACGGGATTAGATATACAAGCCATAGAGTCAACAGTAGTGAAATCATGAGACTTAAACTTGAACAACCAAAATTAAAAACGGGCCTGGCATGCTGACAGGCTGGAGCGAACCTGGAGTAGTGGCATGGATGGACTCTGGGGATATGGGTGGAAGAAGGTTGATACCAGTGGTGGGATTATTCCTAAAACACTGTGCATCTAAAACCCAATGAGGAATAACTTTGTAAATCACAATGGTTTAAGTCAAATTTTTAAATAAATAAAAACAATTTTAAAAAGCCTCATTCTCAGGGTGCTGTGCTGGAAGTCTGCTACTCTGCAGACGGAAATAATCACAATTAGCCCTGTGGACTGAGGCGTACTCGCTCTTTGGGGGCAGTTTCTGCCCAGATAACAATGGTGCAGGTCCCAGCAGGCTGCCACTCCGTGCTGCGCTTGGGCGTCTGAAAATTATCTTTCACTGTTCTAAAAATATGCCTGATATCTGTTCTCTGAAAAGGTATTAGTCTAGGATAAGTTGTCTGAAAATCATCTTCATTGTTCACACATCTCTGCCGCAGACGCAGCTTAAAGGGCGCTCGGCAGCTTCAAGCGCATAGGCAGGAGCAGCAGCGGCCACTGATATCCACACACCGCCCACCACCCCAAACGCATCTATTTCAAGTCACAAGATACTCCACCACGTCCATTTTGAAGGTCATATTTTAGTCAGCTTTAAAAGTTACACTCGACTCACTAAACAGATGTAATAAGTAAACAGTGCATATCTACCCCTTTTGAAAAAATCAGTCTCCATAATTACTACCAGACATTGCAAAAAAAATGTAACATTTTGCTCATTAGAAGACACAAAAACATAAATAGAATCCAGCCAAAATTGATCTTTGATATTCCAAAACTCAGGGCTAAGTTCTATTCCCTGCAACTCATCCATTAAGGCATTTCCTAATATATGCATGATGCTCAGGGGCCCTGGGGTGTGGCAGGAACCGGGATGAGCAGGCAGCCTGGCACTTTACTCCATTGTGGAATCAGAGGACAGAGGGGAAGACTGCCCAATCCTAGGGAGTGAGACCAGTCAATCCAGGACGCAGTACACACCGGGCACTGGACACTCAGCCAGGGCTGCCAAAACTGCGCAGGACTGGACAGCCCAAGGCATAGACCTCATCACTAGCCTGGTTCCTTCCTACAGCTGTGCACAGAGCTATGCACAATAATTATTGCCCTGGATGCTGTCTATGCACCTCAATGCTGACTGTGACAATCGCTCTTGATGGTCCCTCAGTGTGGATTGTGGTGCTTCCTAAGTGCTGACTGTGATACACATTTAGTGTTGACTCTGGTGTTCCCTAGTGCTGACTCTCTCTCAGTGGCTGTTTATGGCCCTCAACTGGGAGCACTAAGCGGCACCACAAATCTGGTTTCTAGTGGCATGAGGAGTTCATTCCTGCAGCAAGGAGCCCCCATGTGCTCACCCCAACACTCCATTGAGACTTTCCACGGGACTTGGGCTCCATGTCTAACAATCCTCTTGTCCCCAGCCCTGGCCACTCAGGCACGGCTCAGGCCTCTAAGCAGACACTCCTCCACACAGAGTCATGGCCCTACTCAGCCACCCCAAAAGCTGCTCCTCACAATGGGCCAAGCTGACTCACTATTGCAAATGTCTTCCCACTACAGTGTCCACATCAATGAACAAGATTGGCAAGGAAGGATGTGGGTCTGGGCAGTGGAAGGAAGGCTGTGAGGGTGCCCAAAATGAACCATCACAGCCAGCACCCTCCATCCTCTCCCCAGGCAGAGCAGGAAGTACCCAGACCACACGGTGACTCCTTAATAATGCGTGATTGTCTGCACTCATTTTCCTCTAGGTAACAAAACAATTTAAGTGAGCTAAAATTAAATGTTACCTTACTTCTTCTGCTCAAGTCCTTCTGATTATTTTAATAACATGCAAATTGCATCTTTACAACTCAAAGTACATAATCACCTGAGAGTGCCAGTAAGAACTCAACTTATTAATTACATTAAAATGTATTCTATTAATTAAAGCCAACTCGGCAATTATGAGCCTGCAAATGGGGCCTGTGTAGATGCGCACAGGCAGGATGGAGGAGAGGGCACTTGGGTTATTTTTGGTGTTTGTCAAGCAGTTAACACAACAAGCTCCTTTACAAGATGTCTCCCTTCTATTGACTTATCGGGATGAGCTGGTCAGCATCAGTTAATAGTGGAAAGGCAGGAGCTAGAGAGACAATTACGGAGCACTTTCCATCCACACTTTATCTTTGTGCTCTTTAAGTCCTTCTTTGGATGCCAGGTCAGGCCTGAGACCCAGAACCAGGCATGTGGACATACCCTGAGTGGGAGGAGCAGGCCAGGATCTGGCCACATCAGAAATGATTGAGGACTAGGTCGGGTCATCAGTGGGGCCAAGGGTTGAGTCCTAAAACCATCAGCCAAGCTGACATGGTCAATGACAACCAAGAGTCACTGGTATTTCTCCCCAGAAGAATAGCTGGACTCTGGGAAGACAGGTTCACAAATCCACCCTGCATCTTCTGGCACTTTCCACAATGTTTGCAGGCCACATAGAATCTACACTTGTCACTCATGTCACCCCATAGGAAGGATCTGGTCCTGCCAGCTCACTAACCACACACCCCACACACAAGCTGAGGGCTCTGAAGAGAACACCACAAACTCCTGAACACAGACTCACACCCCAAATATGCTTTTGACTTGCTTGTGCGGTGCCAAGGCCTATGTGATATGCTGAATCCCAGGAGCCGGTGATTAGAGCAGACATTAAGCTGAGTTAGCGCTTCCACGTGACTGATTTTACAGGTAAGGAAAGAGAGTATTATCAGAAACACTTTCCTGTCCACATAGCATCATTTATCTCTGAGAAAAACCCTCTTGGAACAGCCATGGATGGGAGGCCATGTCTGGGCAGGGATAAAGTGATTCTTACAAAGAGAAGGCCTGCTATCAGAATGACTGCATTCAGATGTGTCATTCAGAGGAAGATTCTGTCTTCTCGTTATCTTAAACATGTCAGATCAGTTCTCCTGCCCACAGGGATTCCAAATGTGAGGCTTAGGACAGGGCCAAGAGCACATATGAGTGGCACCCAGGGGCCAGACAACGTGCACATCAAAATGCAGGTGTGGGAATGGAACCAGCGAGTCGCACCTTTTCCTACTCAACTGTGTCTGACACTACACCTGGCTCCTGGCCCTGCACACAGAATCCTGGACCAGAAAACACTACCAACAAAAATAAACCCTGAATCATCTCCCATTTCAATGAGTCAACATTTCACACTAAGTGGGTGCTGGTGAGCCTAGCCAATAGAGAGCACAGTTGGGTGGGAAGGGAATAAAGGAATAAAACTCATGCTTGCTTCCAAAATTAACTTTTTGTCTCCTGTTCCATCAGTGTTTGGAGAACTGTGACCTTCCCTTGCATGGATATGCCATATGGATTCACTGTGTGGGATCAACTGAGCCGGTCACAGGCTGCCCAGCCCCTGCCCTCACCTTACCTCACAGCTGTGCTGCACATAGGAAGGGCCACCCCAGGAAAGCACAGTTTTCTCCTCTGCAATAGGGGACTGGGGGCACAGTATCTCCTACCCTTCACCCCACTGAAACCTTCCCCACATGGAAAGCTCAACATATATTCAATACCTATAGGTCAAGTTAATATCTTGTCCCATTGCCAATCATTTCTATTTATGTTCTCGATGGTGCATTTCTCAACCTTAACAGCAACTTCTCCATGACAAAGCCAGGACTGAGCACACCATCCCTGTGCTCAGGGTATGCCACTGGGTAGGGGACATGGTGAATCAGAGAAGAGAACCAAGTTCAGACTGTCTATTGACTTTCACATCCAATGTCCCCATACTTATCTATCACGGGACCCTAGATGACAGCTTCGATGGTATATTCAAGTCTATACAACCTGCTTTTAGCTTTATCTACATCCATAGTTTAGAAACAATAAATGCCTTTATGTTGGGGAATTTTAAGCTTATTCTACCCCTAGAGATCTATGTAAATGGGGCCTTGGTCAATCAAACAACTTATGAAAATTCTTGATACTAAATTGGCTTCTTGGTCAGTAGACCGTGGTTCGCATGCCTTATGGCAGAGAAATGCAAAGTATCCCAGACTTATCCAACACAGAGGCCCCCCAGTCTCAGGCTCTTGCTTATGCAGTGACATTTTGGGGGCTTCAGGGTCTGCCAAGCAGAAGCCAGCCCTGGCCTAACTCCATCTCCACACCATTACAAAGCCCTCCTGCTTTCAGGGCCAGCGGACTCAGGTCAGCGCTGCTGGTAACTGCTAAATTTAACAAAAGATGTGAAATGGCAAATGAGTAAAATATCGATCAGCAGCTCCCACAGAGAATGGTTAATGATGCAGCACAGACAAGGCCAGAAAAATCCATGTTTATGCCCATTTAGGAAGTCATGAAGGGTCTGACTCCAGTGGCAAATGCTGAGAGAATAACGAGGCACCAAGCTTGGCCAGGAGAGGCCGAGGGATGGACTCTTCTGGGCAGCAGCCTGGAACAATGAGACGAGGGTACACAGCAGAGAGTGACCCACTTGGAGTGAGTGCCATGCCAGGGCAGGGGGCAGGGGGGCTTTGGTTTGAACCTATGACTCCAGATGCGAAGAATCTGATTCAGATGGAAAGTTATTGCACATGAAGATGAAAATGGAAATTGGGCTCACAAATAAATGCTGCTCCAGGGACTAAACTGTTCAGATGCCAATTACAGAGTCCCCAGGGTGGTTCAGATCATAGTGAGAACACTGATGCGGGCCGAGCTGAGTTCTCCAGCATTTGCACTACACGCCATGTGAACAGAGATTTGTGCTGGGTTCTCTGAGCATTTGCATGCCATGTGAACAAAGATGTGTGTTGAGTTCCCCAAGCATTTGCACACTGTGTGACGAGAGATGTGTACTGGGTTCTCTGAGCATTTGCATGCTGTGTGAATAGATGCATGCTGAGTTCCCTGAGCATTTGCACAACACCATGAGAACAGAGATGAATGCTGTGAGTTCCCCAAGCATTTGCACGCCTTGTGAGCAGAGACACAATGACCCCCACAAACATCTCCTTCCCACCAGAATTCAGTCACCCACCTAATGCTGCTTTACCAAGGATATGGAGGAGACAGTCGGACATAGATGGAAGCTGTTTCCTCCCTCCCTCCCTCCACATGCTGCCTAGGGCTTGTATAGGGTGAAATTTAGCAGGATTCTGTTCATGATCACAATAATTAAAATGCCAATAATCACTGTAAGTTCTTTCCTTAGGTGGTAACTAGTGTAAATGAATAGTGTTCCTTACTAATAAGCAGGTATCTTTATTGTGCATTTTATATGGATACTGCATCCCAAATAATGAGTAGACTCTTAAAGGAAAATTATATAGTACTTTTCCATAGTTGGGTTTAAATCTATAAAAATGAATGTATGTTCATTTCTAAAGTTATGTTTAGGGGAAAGTTTTATGTATATAAATGCCATCTGAACCATAAGAAGTACCCTCTTAAAATACCATGCTTTCATATTTAAAAAATGCAGTGATTCCAATATTTCTGTATGAAATAAGTTTTCATCTTCAAAAGCTTAAAATCCCATTGAGATTTCACTGAAAGGCTGCTGGAGATATTTGCTAGGTTTTGCTTTCACTCTTTGGCAAGGCCTAATGTGATGAGAGAATCTCAGATTTGCTGGAGCCAGGTAGGCCCTTAGAGGGCTTGGTGTGGCCCTGAACCTGGCACTCACATACTGCTAGAAGCATCACACACAGACTTCCATGGTGAATGCAAGGCCACCACCCTACAACAGGCCAAGCTGCGCCATTCACTCCTAGACTATGAGGAAGAAAGTATCTAACGTAAATGGTACAGATTTTGGCTTTTCGACTCACATATGGATTGCCTCATCCCAGTGTGTCCACGTTAGGAACCAAGTGCCAATGATCAAAATGAACTTGCATATTTGATTTAAGACCATGTCTGCAGGGCCTCAAAGGGACACAGAAACTAAGAGGCACTTAGCCACTTGGCTGGTTACCTAAACCAATAGTCTCACATCTTCTGCTCCAGCTAGCTCAGCTCCCAAGGACCAGTGAATGTTCCTGGACCTGCACCCATGTCCCCTCAGCCTGCCTGCCCTGCTCTTAGTGCAGTGTCCTGAGCCTGCCACAGTGATGCATCAGAGGCAGCCACCCAGCCAGCTCAGAAACATGGGGGCCACCCCAACAGCTGTTCTGTTCCCAGGAAAGAGTGTGAGACTCCGTGTTTACTGTCTCCTGTTTGTTACTGAGCAATACTGGGGCCGTGGGGCTGTGTAGACACACGGGCTTGCTCAGTGTAGACGACCATGCCAGGGGCCTGTGGCTGTCCCCAAGCCTCAGTAACAGCATCAGGGCTGTGCCTGCCATCAGGGAGATGCTCTGGAGCCACACATCAGTGCTCCCTCTGAGCAATTCTGTCAGAAAGAGTCGCAGGAAGACTAGTCTCGTGGAAATAATTGTTTCTGAAACGTGGTTTTATCTTTGACAGCTCGTACAATTAGTCTGTACAATCTGTGAGAAGAAGAAAGAAACGCTTGGTTTTGCTGGCCCAGGGACCAGAATAATTATCACACTATTATTTATTTGCTGCTCCCTACGACTTCATGAGGATAAAAACGCCCACTGCGACTTGAAGGTCCTGCATCAGGAACACTGGGCAGATGAAGAAAGGATCGAAGAAGAGGTTTTCAATGGGCCCTTCCAGCTCTTCCTGGGCCTGTTAGAGATAATGAGCACTAAGCATGCAATTCGGAGAGGGAAACTCATGTTTCATGTCTTTCTAGGAGCCGAGCTCTTTCCCACTTGTCAAAGGGCCCCAGCTCATCGTGTTTCAACAAGAAATCATTTTTCAACTTGTAAAACCTACTGTTCCCAATACTCAGCCAAGGAAGCTCTTCTCTACAATTGTGAGGCTTCACATCATGCCAGCAAGGCCTGTCACAGGCCTCAGGTCATGCCCACTGGCTCTCATGGGCCTCAGGTCATACCCATTGACTCTAGGGCCTCAGATCACACCCACTAACTCTCTCAGGCCTCAGCCCACTAACTCGAATGGGGGTCAGGTCACACCCACTGACACTCCAGGGTCTCAGATCACACTCACTGACTCTCACAAACCTCAGGTCACATCCACTGACTCTCATAGGCCTCAGATCACACCTACTGAAGCTTGAAAACTCGTTCGTCATTAAGATCCAGTGTGGGAGATGCACCTGTTTGCTTCGTTGCTATAGTTTCATGCCAAAGACCTGCCTGACCCAACACCCACTCCTGCTTTGCAGATGATACTTGGAAAATCTAAGTGATACTTGGAAAACCCTAAAATACTTTTTTTAAAAGCACCTAGAAGCAGTAGGCTTGAACAGTAACCTGACAGACTACAAAATCAACACACAGAAACCTGTGGCCTTTCTATATGCAAATAATAAAACAGGAGAGAAGTCTTTAAAAATTTATAATTGTGCTCAGAAAATTGAGTACCTGGGAATCAACTTAATAAAATAGGTAAAAGACTTATGAGAATAAAACCATAAATCACCACTAAGAGAAATAAAAGAGGACACAGGAAATGTTTTTACATCTATATTGATGGACTGGAAGGACCAACATTGTCAAAATGACAATCAGATCCAAAGCAATAAATAGCTTCAATGCAGCCCCTATAAAAAAATACCCTTGATGTTTTTTTTTAAAGACCTAGCCTAAACACTGAAAATTTAGATAGAGAAACAAAACCTTTTGAATACCCAAAGTAAGTAATTCTTGCATAAAAGAAAATGGAAGACTTCTCTCTGACCAATTTCATACTATACTCTAAAGCTATTGTGAAGCATAGAGCAAAAGGGACTCTGTTTTGTCAAACAAATTTTAAGTTTTTATTTAAGGCTAACAAGGCTAAGTTTTCATTTAGGGATAAATTTCTTTCCCAACAATAATGACACAGACCCCAAGGCTCCTATAAACCACAATATACTATTCTAGACATCTAGCCATAAAAGGACATTATGAAACACCCTAGAAATACTCTAGACAACAGGTCAAGGCTTTCTGCTTCTAGCCCTATATAATCTAACTTGTGACCCCGGGGTGGGGGGATATCGTCCATCTCCTGTGGAAGGTGGCCCTGGTCAGTCAGTTTGTAACTTATTGGTAGACAAAATAAATCTTTGCTTTGCTTTATTTTAATAGTGTGGTCTCGTCTTTCAACTCCAGACCCTAACATTATAGTCATCACAACAGTGTGGTATTAGACTAAGGACAGAATCTCAGGCCAATGGGCAGAGCCTCAGGAAAGAAATGGGGCAAGAAAAATATTTCATCAATAAATTTTATTGATAAAACTGGTGGGTCATATGCAAAAATAATTCAACCTCTTCCTAACACCATGCCCAGAAGTCAAATAAAAATGAATTAAATACCTAAATATTCCAGAATTCATAAATTAAAATTATGAAAACATAGGTACAATACTTCATGACACTGAATCTTTAAGAATTCAATGCCACTGTCCAAGTAAATGGAAACAAATATGAACAAAGGGGACTCTACAAAACTAAGAAGCTTCTGAACCACAAAAGAAACAGAAAAAAAGACATAGACTTGAAGAAAATATTTTCCCTACTCATCTGAGAAAAGGTTGTATCAAAAATATATAAAATTCTGGTAGAAAGAAAACATTCAATCCCTTCAAAAAACAAGGTGAAGAGATGAACATAAACTTCTTCAAAGAAGACATTCAGATAACCAAAGGCTTAATAAAAAATGATTTTCAAAACTTATCACCAGGGAAATTAAAATAAAACAACGAGATTTTATTTTACAACAGTGAGACTGGTAACATCGCAAAGAACAAAACAATCAGTGTTGGCAGGGATGTAAGGAAAGGGGACCTTCATTCACTGCTGGTGGGAATGTCTACTTTTGGGAAACAATATGGACACTTCTCAAAAAATTGGAATCGAGCTTCCATATGACCTAGCAATTACTCTTCTTGGTAACTAACCCAGGGCCCAAAAATGACCAGAAAAGATATCTGTATTTCTTTTTTTTTGTTTGTTTGTTTTGTTTTTGTTTTTGTTTTTGGGTCACACCTGGCGTTGCTCAGGGGTGACTTCTGGCTGTCTGCTCAGAAATAGCTCCTGGCAGGCACGGGGGACCATATGGGACACCGGGATTCGAACCAACCACCTTTGGTCCTGGATCGGCTGCTTGCAAGGCAAATGCCGCTGTGCTATCTCTCCGGGCCCAGATATCTGTATTTCTACATTCATTGCAGAACTATTCACAGCAACCAAAACCCAAGAACAGCTCAAGTGATCAAGATGAAATGGCTGGATAAGTGATAAATGGATAAATGATGGTACATCTATACAACAATAATAAAAGAGAAAATCATGCATTTGACTTCTATGTGCATAAATTTGAAGTGTATCATGTTGAGTGAAGTTAGAAAGAAAGGGACTGACATAGAAAGATCTTCCTCATCTCTGGGATATAAATAAACATAGCAGGGGAATAACAAAGAACCAAAGACAACAAAACCTGAGAACTGGTTTTCTGTAGGAAGATTACTACAGTGGGTGTGAGATTAGAAGGTGACAGGGGGGACAATGGTGAGGCGGCAGACACTCTGGTGGAGGGCAGTGCTGGGTGCTTCATGTGGGAGCATTTATAAATGCTCCACCTGTCCCCAAGGACAGTTTTGTAAGCAGCACTTACTCTAAAGGACAAATTGGAAAACAACATTGATACAAAAACAGTCTTTTCTATTTACACTAAAAGTTTTCAATGGAGTCATCGAAATCACCTTTGAAATCGCAAAGAAGTCACAATTGAAATGTCAACGAAGTCACCTTTAATTAGAGTCAGCTGGTTCCATGAAGCTATGACAACCTCCTCCTCCTCCTCCTAAGCAGGTGCTCATAATACACACATACATGTGCTCACATAGTTGTGTACAGACACACACATACCACTCTGTACTAGGTGAACTCATGTATCTTCACACGGATGTATAGGCAATTGCCCATTTGTGTTCTCATAGGCACAGACAGGCAAACAGTAAACTGACCGTGTTGTAAGTCCTCACAGACACATGGCAACAAACTTCAACACATGTGTCTACATATGCAGGCCCCTGCCTGTATGTGAGTACACAAGTTACCAGAGACACACACAGCCATGCAAGCAGGCCTCCGGGCCTGACCTAACCCACACAGTCTATTTCTCTCTCCCTGTTTCTGAGCCATGCTCAAGCTCTATAAATACAATGAAGGAGTGAGGCAATTACCCAGAAAATTTAGACCCTCAGTTTTCTACTCGATTTTGATTATGGAAATTTAAATTACAAAAGTACTGAATCCTATGATACTAAAGTGAAAAATGGATTTCTTTACACCTCCTCCACGTGATAATCCGTTAATAGCAGTTTTGTCTGGAAAAGAGCGACTGGAGAGAGATATTGAGACAAAGCCTCAAATATGCACCGATAACATCACAATTCGATTGTGTTATTTTAAAACCATTTCCTGCTGCTATTCACGGCGATCACTTCTAGACATCTGCGTGCCTTCCTCTCTCCCAATCTCCACTTTCTGTGTCTATCCAGAGTAGAATTTCTCCCCAACTAGACATCTTTTAGCACATTGATGAAAAATTAATTATTATTATGCACTTCCTTTCAGACCATTCTTGTGTTCAAACCTCATGACAACTCAGAATAATGGAAGTTTAAAGAACAGACATGCTGTGAGGCTGACTGCGTCCCTTTCAGGGCTGACGGCGGCTCTGTGCGCTGAGCGGATCATGCGCTTCCCTGATTAAGGGCAGAGTGTGCCGCCCACAGCAATTACCCTATGCTCGCCCCGTGCAGAGCAGCCCACATGCGGACTAGCAGCAGGCTGGGATCTGTGTTGGGGTGGGGAACAGGTAAAGAGGGGCCCTCTGTATGTTGGCCAGGTCCTCAAAGATGGAGCAGCCTGCTCTGCTAAGGCAGAGGCCCAGGACACATTCACCAGAGCCTGGGAAAGCCTGCACATGGGCAAGGGCCTGCGTGACCCCCTGACAGAGGACTTGAGGCAGTGACATCTCTCCCCACTGAGCACTGCCATGGGTGCCTTCTTATGGCAAGGCCTAACCTCTGGGCATGTTTGAGCAATATCCAGAGGGCACCAGGACACCCTGGCTGGCCATGGTTGGCTGGATTCCCAGCACTTTCTTTGACCAGACTCACAAGCCCCAGCCCCAGGTGATCCCCAGCTGGAAGCAAGAACTGCAGCTGCTGGTTGGAAGAGTTTCTCAAGGAAACAAGGCACACGTGGATCTGTGTCTACCACTGAGGCTGAAGTTGGGGTTTATTTATTACTGCAACCATTGAGGTTGTCTGGGCATGCAAATGTAGAGTGGCCCCCTGAGAAAGGGCCAGCACCCACTGGAAACAGTCCTGGGGGCTTCAATAGCCACTGAGAATGCAACCAGGACATGAGTTTGGAGCTGAAAGATCAGACAGCTTCACTGGAGCCTGAGGTAGGAGACACAGTCTTTTCCGACACCTGACCCTGTCTGCAACGGGACACACTGCAAGGAAAGTCAGCTGATTGTATTTGTCACTGAGAGTCTTTCTAAACCAGCAGCCCTGGATATGTGATGAGGGCTGTGGGGACCTGACCTGAGTCACTCAGACAGTCAACATGGCCTCTCTGTCCTTGGGAATGTTTCTTCCTCTGGTACTTAAGCAAAAATATGCCTTAAATACAGATACACAACGGAATATTATGCAGCCATCAGGAGAGATGAAGTCATGAAATTTTCCTATAAATGGATGTTCATGGAATCTATTATGCTGAGTGAAATAAGTCAGAGGGAGAGAGATAGACACAGAATAGTCTCACTCATCTATGGCTTTTTTTAAAAAAAGTTGAAGACACTATTGTAATAAGGCCCAGAGACAACAGAGTTAAGGGCCGGAAGGATTGGCTCACAGTATGAAGCTCACCACAAAGAATGATAATGCTGTTAGGAAAATAACTACATTAACAACTAGCATGACAATGTTAATGAATGAGAGAAGTAAAATGCTTGTTTTGAATACAGGCAGAGGTGGGGGAGGAGGAAGGAAGACATTGGTGGTGGGAAGGTTGCACTGGTGAAGGGGGGTGTTCTGTTTATGACTGAAACCCAACTACAACCATGATTGTAATTATGGTGCTTAAATAAAGATTTTATAAAAGGGAAAAAAGGATGTGCCGTAAGATTTCTATTCTAAGGCAGAAACAATAGTATAGTCTAACATATGGCCAACCTGGGTTTAATTTCCAGCACCCCACATTGTCCTCCCCCCAAGCCCTACTTGGAGTGATCCTTGAGGACAGAGCCAAAAGTGTAGCCTTAAAACAAACAAAAAGATTCTT
This sequence comes from Suncus etruscus, assembly GCF_024139225.1. Taxonomy (NCBI): domain Eukaryota; kingdom Metazoa; phylum Chordata; class Mammalia; order Eulipotyphla; family Soricidae; genus Suncus; species Suncus etruscus. The sequence goes on along the minus strand of NC_064854.1, from coordinate 15,266,092 downwards.
GCTGTTCTTAGCTTAAGACTCCACACCTGAAGAATCAACCCTCATACCTGGTCATCCTATGCTCCACACCTGCAGGTCAGCTCATCCCTGGTCACCCTCACCTGGTCCCATCTGCACTCAGACCCTGAGCACTTCACCTTCCTGCCATGAGACATCAATAAACTCATCTACAGTCACTAGGTGTCCACTAGCTGTGCAAGTCTGGGTGCCAGACGCCCTTCTGGGCAGTATTGGCAAACCTTGTGCCCCCGATCATGTGCCCTGGGACTAGGTTAGCATCAGGAGGAGCTGTCACAGCTCAAGCCAGCCATAGCTGCCAAAAAAGCACCCAGAGGAGGGGACAGGCACGTCCCCCAATCCAGCCCCAGATGGAAATCAGCGGGCCGTGAGAGACTCTAATGACAAGATGTGCTCTCTTCGGTGTGACACAAGAGATGCAGACTGCACTGTGGATGGGAGGGAGAGTGGGAGACGAGTGGGTTCCTAAGGCCATGGGGCTGTCAAAGCACAGTAGAAAAGGAAAATTATGGAGCAACACAATATTGTTAATAATTATTATTGTTAATAATAATAATGAAACCATGGAGCACACATAGACACCAAAGTGTACCCCGATATTCACTTATCAAACTATGGAGCACACACAGACATCAGAATGTATCCTTACATTCACTCATCAAACCATGGATCATACACACACACAGTCACCAAAGCACACTCCGACATTCACTGATTGAACCACAGAGGAGCGTAGCCAGGGGAAAAAAAAGAGAGAAATATGAAAATGGCAAGTAAACATTGAGCAGAATAGCAGCAGGAAGGGCCGATCAGAAAGTACTGGAAGTTTAGATGGGTCAGATTTCCATGAAAAGACAATCTCCATGGATTTGAACAGAGAGATGAACTGCTCAGCTGCTCGTGACAGACTCACTATAGCTCTAAGGATGCACAGACTGGAAGCAGAAGGGAAAAAAGGGCACTCCACCAAGTGACAAGTCCAGAGAGATCAAAGGTGTCTACACTGAGACTTAGCTGGAAAATATACACGAGAAACAAGGTGATGAGAGAGTGAGAAAGGGCCAGTTTCCTAGGGAGATCTCACGACTATCAATATTCACACACCCAATGCTGGTGCATCTAGATAAATAAAGCAGATGAGCAGAACCAAATGAAGAAATAAATTATAACTAGTAATAGGAGGGAGTCTGAATCTACTCAGGCAGACAGAGATGAATTTGAAGGACAGGAGGACCAATGAACAGAGGGCCTCTCAGAGCACTCACTGCTGCAGAGGGAGCACAAGACCATGTGGGATGATCTCCAGGAAAGAGATCCCAGGGTTCACAGGAGCTCAACAGAGCCAAGAAGATAGAAATAAAATAGAAATAGAAAGTGATAGAATGAAGTGATAAATAGAAAGTGATAAATGAAGATAGAAAGTGTCATTTCTGACCATTGTAATAGGAAACAATGTCATGAACAGCAAATATTTTGTAATTAAGTCCAGTTAAACAACATACTTCCAAAGAAATCCAGAATAGATCCAAGAAGAAACCAAAATGGAAATTTAAAAATATTGGCCACAAGCAAAACTACTTAAGATACATAATTTTATGAGATGCTGCAAAGCATGTCCAAAGGAAATTTTATAGTGATGAGAACCAAGCTGAGGACCATTTCAGGGACCTGAATAAATGTGCAGTAAGAAAGGGTCCTTGCCTTGCATATGGCCAACCTAGATTCAATCCCCAGTACCTTACTATGTCCCCGAACCAGTTGGAGAGATCTCTGAGCACACTGTCAGTGAAGCCCAGAGGATAGCCATGTGTGGCCCAAATAAACAACAGCAAACAAATCATGATTTAGGGTTGGTTTTTTTTGGAGGGGGGGGTTTTGAACTATACCTGGAAGTGTCCAGGGATCACTCTAGTCCAAGAAAAGTATAAAGATTGTTATATGCAATTCTGAAAGCAAAGACACAAATGATTGAGTCCTGAAACCCTTTCTGTACAGGTACACATGTGCAAACACACACACACACACACACACACACACATACATGCGCACACCATAGCCTTAACACTGTTGCAGCGGTTTCCACAGCAGCAAAGGGACTGGGGTCAGGGGTGACCTGGTTGGGGAAAACAGCCATGGACCCTTGGTGCCCCAGAGGCAGGCTCCGTGCCTATTTTTCCCTTTTTTCTTTTCTGCCTTGTTCACATTAAATTATATATGATTGCCTCAAAATCTGAATCCCAATGAGATGAGGGTTAGGAGGTATCAAACAAAGCTGAAACCTAGATCACAGGGTGCAGGATCTCTCCGGTGAGGTGACAAAGTGACAGATGTGACAGAGCAAAGACACAGCGGTGTGACCAAATGGTGCTTCTCAACAGGGGCTCCAGAACACTCCAAGGGGGCCCAACCCAAAGCACGTCATGAAGCCATGTCAGGAGGGTAGGAAGCTGCACACCTCAAGAGAAATCAGGAAAGCATGAGGGTCCCAGCTACCCCTACAGATATCACCCCTAGGGTACCTGATGCAGGCCCCACCCTACATGTGTCACCTTGGCTCAGCCTGCAGAAAAGGGGTGACACCAAGCCACGTGCTACAGATCCCCAAGTGTGACTGAAGGGCTCACTTAGGAAATGTGCTGAATCAGCATCATCTTCCACTGTGGAAGGAGAAAGGGTTCTGGGATTATCCCTAGTCCTGTTTTCATGACCCCTTGGGCTCCCTCGTGCACGCTAATTCAAATTTTATAGGGGTGATTAAATTGGGAAAGGGTTTTTCAAGCTTATAAAATGCTCTTTTTCTAAAAGATGCTGTGAAAATCTTTTCAAAGTCATGTTGAGCAATGAGACAGATAAATGGCTAAATCCCATCTCTGAATTCCACAAAGAAGGTGATGGAGCACACAGAGCTGGGAGGATGGTGCAGAGTGGAGAGTCTTCCCTCAGACTCAGTATTTTTGGGAAGAACCATGGAAGTACCCTGCTCAGCCCAGCAGTTGCTGACACCCAGCATGGGCATCTCCAAGCACAGTGCTCAGCAGAGCACTGAAGTTCAGGCCTTCAGCACCCCTTAGACTATAGGCATCAGCCATGTGTGAGCACATTCAACATGTCCCCAAAGACAGTTCAAGAACTATTATGGAGGCTGAGGCTCTATGCTGGTAGGTGGACAGGTCAGTGTTAAAAGCCACCTGCTGACAAGTGGGACAGATTTGATCCAGAAGTCAGTGACAAGTGGAGCCAGTACTCTCTGGGCCTGGGAAGCTGGAGATGAGAAACAGGTCACAGAGGGTCACAACAAGGACTGAGAACAGTGAGTGTGAGGTGTCCTGTGCTCATTGAGAAAACTCCAGACCACCCAGTGTTCAGCAGGTGCAAGAAGCCTTCACCTCACAGAACCCCTAGACACAGCCGCTGTGAGGGCAATTAAGAACAGGCACCTCACTTCTCCATGCACAGTTCTCAGCATGGCCCTGTGTTTCACATTTTCCAAACAAGCCCTTACAACAGGGCTTTACCCGATGCCCTTGTTTCATCTCTCCCTCAGCACTGCTGCAAAGGGGTGTTTTTTTGGACTCACTCAGTGCCCACTACCCTTCCAGGCAGAGCTGGTGCTCTCTGGCTGGGGAAGGTGGCTTGTTTTGCCACTCTTTGTGTCTCCTCTAAAGTCTCTTAAGAATAATTTATACTGCGCTATCCCGTATCTAGTCCAAGAAAAGCTCCTGAATTCTCCTCTCAGCTGAGAGAGGCACCTGACCACACAGATAAACCCTCAGTATTGTCAGAGGGAGGGAAAAGGCTCATCTCCTGTGGGCATATCACAGGGCCTAAGGGCGAGGAGGAGACCCCCAGAAGCTCCCATCATCCCAGACATCTTGAACACTGCAGTGTGAAGTGAGCTTCCTGCCAGCCCCAGACCCCACTTTTTCTCAAAAGCATCACCAGAGCACATTGACACTGCCACAAGACTACAACAAAGCCCTGTCCCTAATAGGACCCATAAGGAACATCCAGATGACTCCTGATGCTGAGGCCACTCCAGCTCTGTTCACAACACATGTGTGTGCACAGGATCAAGTACATGCACTCATAGACACACACACACTCACACACACACATATACTCATATTCACACACACACACAAACACACACACACACCACCACCACCACCACCACCACCACCACCACCACCACCACCACCACCTCTGTACTAAGGGATTCTTCTCCCAGACTCCTCCCTGCCTCTGTTCCAGGAAGCTCAGAAACCCCAACATCCACCCATTTTAGGTTGGGAAGGGTGAAGGGGGCCACACCTGTTGGGGCTCAGGAGTTACTCTTGGCTTTGTGTTCAGGAATAACTCCTGACGATGCTCAGGGGACATATGGGATGCTGAGGATCAAATCCAGTCAGCCATGTGCAAGGCAAACACCTTCCCTGCTGTGCTATTGCTCTGACCCAATCCACTTACTTTTTAAAATTTTTTTTCATTTTCCTTCAGTCCTCCCCAACCCCTCTCCCACATGGTACCCCTCAGGCTGTGGGTAGGACTCTGCCCCTCAGTGACTCAGGACCCTCAGAAGCCCACAGCTTCTTAGCTGATCCATTGCATCTCATCTTGTGGTCCCGACACTCGGTCCCTCTTCCTTGTCACTCTGTGTGTCACTGTCTCTCTCCTGACAGTGGGCCAGTCACACTTATCTCCACACAGAGGCTACTGAGATGGGACAGTGTTGCCGATCAGTGGCACTCACTCTCCAGAAATTCACTCCTTGCCCTTACAGACTGAACCCCCCTATTGATCTCAAGGACCAGAGTTAACCCCAAGTTTGCCCCCCCCCCCCCCCCGGTCCCTTGTGCTCTGCCCAACAGAGCTCAAGTCCCTATGGTTCAGTTTTGACAACCATCTCTAGGTCCAGGTTTCCTGTTTCTAAGCTCAGTCGTGCTATTGCACATCTATTCCCAGCCTCCTTCTCTGTCTCCATGGATATCTCCTTGGGATATGGATGGACACATTGCCGCTCCTTGCTCCTAAGAACCCACATGGTCAGCAGCAACCCCTGCCCTTCTCTGAACATCTCCAGCTGTGGATGATCTCTGGATTATCACCAAAAGACACTGGATGACTCACATTGACAAGTCTTGGACCTGTGCTGGTCACTCTGGCTTTCTGTGCTTGACCATGTCTCTTAAGTGAGCAGATGAGTGAAGCACAAAGTTAGTAACCAATGCAGAATGCAGAATAACAAGAAAAGAAGAAAGTATAATACTGATTTCTGGGTGTTTTTGCTAAAGACTTTCAGGTAAGCATGGCGGGGTGAGCAGCAGGCCCACCCATAATGCACTGCTGCAGCCTCTGATGCCTGCAGCAGGTGCCCAGAGTGACTCAGGCTGGCAGAAGAGTGGTGAGGGGCCATGCTCTGCACTTAGTGTGTATTGATGCACTGGTGCCCACCATGTTTCTGGATAACCAAAAGCTTCACTCATGGCAGGGCTGTGCTTCACTCTGCGAGTAACTGAAAAAGGCAACAGAGTTTGGGATGTGAAGGTCACACAGGCACAGACAGCCACTCTGCCAGAGCACATCTCACCACTCTTTTCTGATCACCCACCCCACCTCCAGCATTTCTAACTCAGCTTCTGGCACTCTCATGGGTTGTGAGGCCTAGCTACAGGCTCAGCCCACCACCTGGCATGCCCAGGGGGTCTGACCTACCTGCACCCTTAGGTTCTTCCCCTGCTCTCCAGGCCGGTGCCACATAACTAAGTGGATGCCCCGGAGGACCAACACCTATGGTCTCTCGGGCCTATGCGTATTGACCACATGGACCCCTCTAGAACCCAGTCTCAGCCCAGAGCATCTCCTCCACCATGGCCCCATACTGGAGGGACTGAGTTAATGGGGTGTCCAGGGGCACCTTTCTCAGTATCACTGCCTACATGCTGCAGCCTATTCCAAACTCTCCAATACTTGAGCTGAATCTCCTCTTCCTGCAGCGGCTCTCAGCACTCAATTCACGGGGAGTCTTGACTTATTCCTAATAAGTCAGCTGAGCTGAGCACCAGTCCTGCTTTCATAATGAGCTTGTCAGGGAGGGTCCTGCAGGGGAGCCAGAGCTAAGGGCTGATGAGTATGGGTGAAGCCTTGATTGGGGCCAATCCTTGGGTCTGTGCTTCAGGTTTGCCCCTGAAGAACCAACACAGCCAAAGGTCTTGGTGCATCGCTAATATTCAGCCCCCCAAAGAGCAAGCAAAGCTTGCTAGAATCGGCGGCTACAAGATCTTTCTGAGGGCCAGAACATCAGCAGGGTCAGTGGGAATTCAGTGGTGGTGGTAGGAAACATGTTGCTTCCTGAGTTCCTTCCTGTTCTCACATCACTGGCAGCTCAACAGACTGGGTGGAAACTCCTGAGCAGAAAGTCTGGAGCAGCCAATACTGAAGGATACCGAGTATGGGCAGCCAGTACTGATGGGCGTGACGCATCAGGGTGACCATGCCAGTTCAGCTCACAGTGCTCCCAACAGCCATGGACCCCATAGGGAATGACCCCATCCATAACAACTAATCTTAGGGTCAAGAAAGCACAAGAGAGACTCCCCCAGACACTACTAGAGCTGGCTCTCTTGCACCAGGACCCCCCACAGAAATCACTGCCTCAGCTGAACCTATAAATCATGAGCATTCTGTTTGCTGGACTCCCTTCCCATAAAATGTCTGAACATTTTTAGAGTCCTATTAAAATGCATTTGGATTTCTCAGGGAAAAAAGTATTATTATTTACTTTTCCTCATCTAATAATGTCTTCAATTTGTCAGTAGCTTGTAAGAACAGCTTAGAAGAGGCACTTAAGCATGTCAACAAGCGGGGTACATTTACACCCATTTAAAAGTGGTTCACGATATTAGCTAGTGAAACAAAAGCAGCAGCAGGATTAAAGAATTAATTAAACTTTACAAGTAGACGTGGAACTGCGGTAAGCATGAAAAATAGTATCTCGGGGCTCACATGATCCCAAGAAACAAAAGAGAATTAACTCCTTCAGGCAAAGTATAAAGGAAGGTCCCTGACCAAAGAGTCCATGAGCAAAGAGTCTGGGGTCTCAGGGACAGACTTGGCATCATCACCTCAGATCGGCTGGTCCCAGGAAAGCCCTTTCCCCAGGACTATAGATGCTTTACTGCTAGGAAGTCGTGTGCTTGGGAGTGTAGACGTGACCAAGCCCAGAACCACAAAAACACAAGATGGAGTACAACAAGGTACTTGCAGAGCTGATCCATGATGGGGTCCAATGCGGTGGGCACAGACTCTGTGGAGGGGCACAGCTTATCCTTGTGCCATCTCAAGCCACTTGCCTTTCACCAGAGCTGGGAAGTGCTTCCCGGAGGAGGAGTTCCTGGCTGCAGCCTCCAGGGCCTCTGGGGAAGCCACTGATTACTTTTCTTTATATATCTGCTAACTGGGGTGTAATAAAAACACTCTCTCTCCTCCTGTCCCCAGAGAGGGAGTCTGAGAAGAGCTGACTGTGATACTCGAGTTTAATTTGGGTCAGCAAGTAGGAGGGGACGAGAGGCAGGACTCCCACTGCAGTGTTGCCTGGTGGCCAGAGAGAAGAGCCACGACTCGCCTCAGCACCAGTACCATCCACCTAGGTGTTGGATGTCTCTACTGGTCACTAAGTTCTGGGTGGCGCCCACGCCAACTGAAGAAACCCATCACCACTGTGCTCTATGCTTCTCTCTCCCCCTCCACCTGGCTTCCTACCAAGAACTGCCCCCCAAATTTTGCTCCATATCGAGCCCACATCACGTTTGCTGCACACACACAGCTCGGACCCCACCGGCTCCGTGGGCCTCATCACAAACAGACTCTCGTCTCACATCACTTGCTCTGAGACACCGTTTGGAAATCTTTCCGCAGAGTAAGCAGGAACTGCTTTAGCTTCTTCAAGGCCTGAGAAAGACATTTTCCTCTCTAATCCTCTGTTCTTTCCTCAGCTCCTCAGCAAGGAAGCCAGAACAGCAGCTTTTGTTCCAAAGCACTATCGTGTTCAGAACCAAGCCCAAGTCCATAGCTCCACCTTCCATGAAGAGCACAGCTGGTCCTGGGTATGTGTGTGAAGGGCGAGAAAGCTGCCAGGGATGTCATGCAGCACATGGCTATGTGACCCAGGTGGTAGTCCTGTGACCAGCCAGGTGGTATCAGGCCCATGTTTTTCATATGCCTTCACAATCTTCACACCTGGCCAGAGTTTCAATGAGGAACAAGTTCTCCTCTAAGCAACTTTGGCCCACCTGTCTGACCCTCTGACCAAGCTGAGGGAGCATTGAGGACTCTCAGGTGGAGTCAAGGTAAAAGTGGGTTTCTGGCCATGGAATGTTCCAGAAGTAGGACTGCCTGGGGAAGGTGGGCAGCGTGGGAGCCTTCCACATCCAAGAGCGGACTCAATGGCTGGCAGCAATGCCATGGCTCAGAAACCCAGGACAGCTCAGCACACTAGAAGAACCAGGGGTTTGCCAGTCCACCCCCAGCTCCACACCAGGCATGGAAAATGACAAGAGATACAAACCATGGCCCTCCTGGGGTGCAGCGAGCATCAGCAAACTACTTTCTCCTACCCTGTAATGTAATGTCCAGTGGTATGTGCAGCGTGAGGAGTGGAGATGAAACCTCAGTGCCAGGCTCCAAGCACAAAGGAACTAAATGGAGAAACCACTGTCCTGGCCAGCCCATGGGAGGGGACATGGTCTGGGGTGAAGTCATTCCCACAGGCATCCCCAGGACTGTGTGGAATGAATTCTGGAGAACGGCTAGGGCTGGATTATGGGGAGAAGAACTTCAGAAGAGACAATTGCAGAATTGACTCTGACTAAACTCTGAACCATGTGTTTGTATTTATCTGCCGATGCGGCACCTTCTTTACACCCCAAATGTGCTTTTGCTCATCTGCAATGCCCAGAGAGACCCTTCAACAGCGGGTATCCTAGAACATCAGCTGAATTATGGAAGGATTAGTTCTGGAGTTTCTGTGCATTTTTCTGGGTAGAAGATTATTCCAAGTCTGCAAACTTGGGAAGTTCAATGCCAGACGCACATCTTCACTTCCTCCAGCCCGTGGTCTTGTCTTTTGTAATTCTCAGTGATATAAAGGACAGACCCCCTCCATATATTAAAATATCACCAGGCACCAGGCAGACTATTATCACCTCACTGGGATTCATTGCTGTACCAAGTAAGTAAATAAATGTTTAATAAGAGACCCTTTTACATGGAAAAATAATAGATTGCACTGAACTCAAAAGATCAACTTGAATTAGTTAGGCAAGAGCCACCGTGATTAGTCACAGAGAAATGAATTATCAAAAAGGTCCTTTGGTTGCATAATCGACTCCCACTGTTTGGAGATTAATTTCCTGGTAACTGGGAATGTGCTCATTGCTGAAATACCATCTCAAGCTTAGCTGTTTCTGTGATGCTTTCAGACTCTGGGACCCTGTACCACTAGGCAGTCTGGGGCAAGGTGACCTGATGCCAGGACCTGGCGCATGAGTGGCCTTTCTGCTGCTGCCAAGACCTCTTCCATGAGGAAGATGTACCCCTGGGACCTGCTACTAAACAAACTGTCCTCAGGCTCCGTGGACTCCCGCATAGATGGGAAAACAAAGTGTGGCCAAGTCACTGCCAAAATTAGTGGAGAGTTTGGGATGGAATTCTGGAAGGCTAAACCCCAAGGCACACTTGACCTGGACCTGCTCTTCAAACTTCCTATTGGTGCAGTTGTGACTTGTGGAAAGTCTGCCAGGCTGTGATGGGCTGAATTCTGAAACTCAGAAACCATGACTGCTCTCTGGGAAAGGACTATGTGTCCTGGACACAAATCCAGCTTTCATCTACCCTACTCTGTTTCAGTGACACATACCCAATACTCCAAGAGGTTCCCTGTTTCTCATCACTCAGCAGTCCTGAAGATCCATTAGTCAGACACAGACTTTAGAACTGGGTCTGACTGGGCTTCCTAAGCTTGAACTTGAAGTCATGCTAATGCCTACCCACACATGCCCTTTGTTGGAAGTCACCTGTCATGGCATCCATCTGACCTTGTCAATATGGCATCAGTGCCCTGACTTTCCCTGACTCAGTCATCTCACCACAGAACTGGTCCCTGATCTGTAAGTCCCCAAAGGTTCTAGTCCCTTGGACTAGGTAGACCTCACCTTCCTCTCAGTGGATAGTGGAAAAACTGGCCTGGCTTCCTCACTCCCTATGCCCTGTGGTGCCCCGCTGCCTACAGAAGGGCTGTTTCTCCTTGGGAAACAGTCTGAAGCAGAGTACTTGAGCATATAAACACAAGTCACCAGACATCTGGGCCACCCTCTCATCATCAGGTTCTCTGGCTCCATCTGGCCTTCACTGACTTCCCTCTTCTCCAAAGTAGCAGCAGCATACATGATAGTGATTCCAGCCTCCAATCTCTCACAGAGGCATTTACACCCTGTTGGATGGTGGCTCTTCCATTATGTATTGACACCACAGCACTGGCCTTTGTGAGAGAAGGATGTGGTGTCCTAGAGTAGTCCTTCCTTGGTGGCCTTCACCAAGCAGCCTGCAGTAGCACCATGTTATCATGGGAGTGATGACTGTGGCATAGACAGGTCACTTTCCAGCAAGGTGCTGGCCCCAGAGCACCAGACTATGACCATCCATTCTCGGTTCATCACAGGTTTTTCACTGCAGGGAAACAGGACAGCAAGAGAGAGTAAGGGAAAGGGAAAGCCTCCACTCTCATGCTACTCTTTTTTTTTTATAATAGCTTATTTTTATTGAGGATCAGAAGTTAATATACGGTTAACATTATTTCTGCACACATCTTTCCAACAATACCCCCATGGCCTGAGCACTTCTTACCTTCACAGTAGCCCAAGGGCCCCTTTCATAATAGCTCAATCCAGGGCCTATTTTAGTAACATAGGATTGAAACATAAACCAATCAGATTTGTACAAGTACAACAATTTTAACCAATGGGAGCATAAACACATTTTGATGGCGGGAAGGATAAAGAGGAACCTGGCAGGATGGGGGGAGGGGAAGCAAATTCTTAAACAAATAGCTAATTGATATTTACGCAAATACAATTATTTATTTAGCCTATTTTCCATTTAGATCTATCTTTTGTGCAAGCAATAAGGATCATAATTTAAACTTTACAAAAACATATCTATAACTACATGCTTGAGAGCAGTTACAAAAACAGGTTCCATGGAAAGGTTAAGGCATCTGGTTAAGCCAGATTCTTTGTGCTGAGCTAAATTTATTTGCAGAGTTTTCTGTTGGTTCGGGGCTATGCAAACTTTTGTGGCTTGAATCAGACAGGCGGTGGAAAATTCATTCAGAGTTCCTTTGATATGTGGGGTGTTCGATCTCCCACATCTCCCCCTGTTTAGTATACAATATAGAAGGGACAGACGTGCCTCGGTGGACTGGCCACACTGGGTGAAGAGGTGTGGGGCTTCCAGTCACCGCATCTGCTACCCTTGATTCAGTCGTTTCCAAAGCTTGGCAAGGCACAGATTGAGGTCTATGCGCCAGCTCCTCGATAACTTCAAACTTAAGTGGCGGAGAGTTGGCAGGAGGGGATCATGCTACTCTTAATCATAAAGCACCAAATCAACGTGGCCATTTTGCCACAAGCAAGAATAAAAATGTGTCAATCCAAAGGGAGAAAAAGTGGGGACATGGTGGGAGAGAAATGAACACTGGTGAAAGGGGTGGGCATTAGAATATTGTATGATCAAATATCAACTATCAACTTTTTTTAACTCTGTATCTCACAGTGATTTATTTTTAAAAATGTGCCAATACATAAAATGGCAATGCTCTTCCAGTTCTCTGAAAGCATGAGTTAACTTAGAGTTTATCCCCTGAGTGGGTCTGTCTGACCTGGTCCCATTGGCCCCAGAGAGAACCCTAGTCCCTCTCTCAGGGTCCTTGAAAAACACCTGAACAAACTCAGTATCCAAGACGATGGCTCTGGTTTCTGTGTGACCTGCCTACCAGAGTAGGTTAAAGGCTTCCTAAGGGGAAGTCTTGTGGGGCGTGCATGAGGCTCACCCTGGGAAACCAGCAACGTCTGTCCCAGAACCTGGACTGTTCATCCTTCCCGGTACAGCCTAGTCCTGCTCTGCTGTCTCTCCTGAGCATTCCAGAGTGACAGAACTGCAGTTTCACCTGAAATTCCCTTCCCAGCCTGTCTGAAGTGGCAAGTCCATGTCTGCTTTATTTGTCCATGCTGCACACGGGCGAAAGCAACAGGCTTTTGTCTGGACCTTCCTGGCCGGTTTCCTTGACTTCAGCCCCTCTCCCCCGAGCCTTTTCGGACCACATCCAGCCCTTCATCAGCAAGCGAGCACTGCATTTCCTGCTCCCACTCCTGGCTGTGTAAAGGCTGTTGTGTTAAACTCTGGGAGCCCGACAGCTCTTTAGGTTCCTGCTTCTCTGTGCTGCAGCAGCTGTCTACAAGTGAGATAAGCGGGTCACGGGAATTTCCCTTTTTGACATGTCAACTGTGCTGCTCTCCATAGGGCGAATCCAGTTCACATGCCAACAGCCAACAGGGAGCCAGGATTCCATCCATGTTTCCAACACTACTGAATAGGGCCTTTTGGCCTATGAATGTATCTTCTGCTTCATTAGTGGTATCACTTTTCTTTGCAGGAATTGATTGCTTCAGTGTCTGAAGCAATATCTATTTTGTTGGACATGTTTCCTGGTAAACTTTCCTTTTCCTGTTGGCTGTTAAGAGTACAAAGGTTCGGGGCCAGAGAGATGGCATGGAGGTAAAGCATTTGCCTTGCATGCAGAAGGATGATGGTTTGAATCCCAGCATCCCATATGGTCCTCTGAGCCTGCCAGGAGCAATTTCTGAGTGTAGAGCCAGGTGTAACCCCTGAGCGCTGCCGTATGTGACCCAAAACCAAAAAAAAAAAGTTCATAGTGCTGCCTACCTGCACTGGGCTTTTCGCTTCCACTAATAAACCTGCTGTGATATACCTTCAGAAATTTCCAAAGGAGGGTTGATGTGCACCGCATGCACCTCTTAATAGACATATTTCCTTCCTTCCTTCCTTCCTTCCTTCCTTCCTTCCTTCCTTCCTTCCTTTCTTCCTTCCTTCTTTCTTCTTTCTTTCTTTCTTTCTTTCTTTCTCTTTTTCTCTTCTCTTTCTTCTCTCTTTCTTTCTTTCTTTCTTTCTTTTTCTCTCTCTCTTTCTTTCTTTCTTTTTCTTTCTTTCTCTCTCTCTCTTTCTTTCTCTCTCTTTCTTTCTCTCCTTTTTTGGTTTTTGGACCACACCCAATGATGCTCCAGGTTATGTGCTCAGAAATCAATTGCTCCTGGCTTGGGGAACCATATAGGATTCCAGGGATCGAAACCAGGTCTGTCCTAGGTCAGTCACGTGCAAGACAAATGCCCTACCACTGTGCTATTGCTCTGGCCCCTGTTTCCTTTATTTCTAAAAATGAGAAGAGTTCATTCCACTGGATGTAGGGGCCTAGCAGTTGGTCATGTGGGGGTGAGTGGCTAGGGCTCAAAAGAAGAGTTGGATCACAATCCAGGGAGCAAGACATCCAGATGAGGATTGCTCCTGGGATAAGGACCATTGACCTTAGAAAGACCTGTCTAGTCTATTCACATCTATTGATATCAACATCAGTTCTATCCAAATGACCTTCCCTACAACATTGAGCCTGGTATTGGACCAATCGCTGGACAATAGAGCCTGGCTGACTTAGCACACTAAGTAAACCATACACAAAGAAAATTCAGAAATGTGACAGTGAAGGATCACACATCAAATTCAAGTAAGCTTTACCTTGGGGATTCAATGAGGACTCAAGACAAAAATCCAATTCGTGAAATTTCTACTAACAAACCAAAAATAACCACATCAACCTATCAGCAGAGGCAGGCAAACAGATGAAATACTTAGACCAGAACATCATCTCTCCAGAAATTATTCTGCTGACCTACAGACAATTTCTGGGGAGTTTCACAAGCCAATCTAATACAATTATTGATTTTCTACCTCATGAGCTAGACAGACTGATTTTATTAGGATATCAAGTTTCATGTGTCTTTCATCATGTAGCATTACTTTGGCCTTTAGTAATTGATAGATATAGAATCAACATATAAATATCCAGGGATGGAGTGATAGTATAGCAGGGAGTTCAGCTTGCTTTGCACATGGCCAACGTGAGTTCTATCTCTGATATCCTTTCCAGTCCCCTGAGTATACTAGAGGGAATCTCTGAGGGAAGAGGCCAGAGTAAGCCCTGAGCACCACCAAGTGTGATTCCCACACCCAAAATTATAGACCACTGCCTCAAAAATAAACCCCCCAAGTTAAAAAAGGTAAATTGCTCAACTGGGTGGAAAGTTGACAAAATTAAGCTCACCAAAAAGAGTGATGAGTGAGTGCAGTTAGAGAAATGACTACACTGACAACTACCATGACAACGTCAATGAGTGAGAAGTAGAATGCCTGTCTTGAATGTGGTGGGGAGGAGGAGGAAGATGGGGGACATTAGTGATGGGAATAATGCACTGGGGAAGGAGGTGTTCTTTTTAGGACTGAAACCCAACTGCAATCATGTTTGTAATCAAGGTGCTTAAATAAAAATATTATTATTAAAAAAAAGAAAAGGAAAATTTATTCATGTCCATGGGTTATATACAATCCATCTGAGGTCCATAATATAAAAAATGTGTGTCATTAAACTCCATTAGAATCATGTTTATTCATTCAAAGTTACTATTAAGAGTTTTTAAAAGGCAATGGGACCAGAGCACAGTGGGAAGGACATTTGCCTTGCATGCAGCCGACCCAGATTTGATCTCTGGCATCTCACAGGGTCCCCTGAGTCTGCCAGGAGTGATTTCTAAGCACAGAGATAGGAGTGACCCCTGAGTGCTACCACATGTGCACCCCCAAATAGAGAAGCCACAAATAAAAAAATAAATTTTCCTAATTTTAGTCAGCAAAAGCCTGGTATCCCAACCACATGAAGCAGTTAAGTAAAAGAAGGAGCCGGAGAGATAAAACCCCAGTGATGAGCAGGGTGGTTCCTATAATAGTCCCCAACACAGATTGCCCAAGTGCCAACAGTGGAAGGCAATGGAATTCAGAAGCCCCAAGAAAACCCCACAGCAAAAAGGCCTGTGTCTCCCCGTCGCACAGAGGGCTCTGTGCCAGCCAGGTCGGGAATCCACAGGGTGTACCTGGCAGCAGATGCCCTTATTCACAACCACAGCATGTGGGGGGGCACACCTCAATAGTCTCAGAGGCCCACCTGCTTGTTTCCATTGGCCTGGCCCTATGCCAGAGGCTCCGGGCCCTGCCAGGTCTCAAGTCCTGCACTCCTAACATTGAAATTCAGGAGACAGCAGAAAGCTGTGTTATTATTCTGTGTTGCAAGTGTGACAACAGAACTGTAATGTTGTGTCTTGTTTCTAAACCAAGCTCAGGGGTGGAACTTGACAAGAAGAACAAAATTGGGTGGGTGGGCTGGAGAAAAAAAAAGAAGAAGAAAGTGCTGTGGCTGCATATGGTGGTGGTGGAGGCTGTGCCAGGAAACACATCTCGGCAGTCAGCACTCAGGGTGTGTGAGTGGAGCAAGGCTTGTGCAGGCTGCTTCATGAATATGCAAAGCCCCAACTTGGAGCCTGGAGCAGCAATAAAGAGGCCAGGAGCCAGTGGAGGACCGGGCTGGGGATTGCGCTTACTCTAAAAAAAATGATTTGATGAGGGGCGTTAATCTCCCTCCATAGTTTGTAATTAGAATTGCACTACGACTTCCACCTTACTAAGTGTTTTTGAAAGGCTTTCAAATGTGGGTTATGAGTTTTTATTATGGGCATGATATTAAATCTGCACGGGGCTCCGTGTAAATAACTTCCAGGGGATTTGGCTTTTGTCGACCAAGCATGGCCCTTTCTGCAGGTGTCATCAAGAGGGGTTTGTGAGGAAAAGCAAGTGGCCGCAAGGGGAGGAACTGTCCCCATCTCCACCCCCGCCAATGGGACCCATGCACAACTCTTGGTTTGGGAGGATGAGACAAGCACAAAGCAGTGTCTCAGACCTGCTCGGACACTGTGCCTGGGCACTGAATCCTACTTGGTGTCTCACTGAAGGCTGGAGGGGCTGTCAGCTCTATAGGAGTAGCTACCATCTTCCTTCCATGACTATTTTCCCAGCTTCTATCACTGTAATTATTCTCCATCTAACAGTGGGCTCTTCTGCATCCACCTAAACATGGCTCCCCTCCCTACCCCGTTTCCTGTACCCTTTCTCATGACCTGCTCCGTGGATGCTGTTGCCCTTTCCCATGTCCTTCTGGTCTACTACACAGCCAGAGGCCCATTTAGGCTCCCTGGGGCAGGCAGCCACACTTCTTGCCTCGGCAGGGTATGACAGTAGCCAGACCTCTGTACCAGATAAGAGCTCAATGGAATGTTGATTGGTGTGCCAGGGCCTCCAAGCTCCATGTTCTAGAACATTCTGTGCATCTGATCATCCCCAGCTGATGCATGCTCCTTCCCAGTATCTGTTCTTCCTTAGTCCTCGAATGTAGATCTTCTCTTTGCAGCATCCCAGGACTGCCATTTCCTCAGTGACCTTGTCCTGTCACTGTGGCCTTGGATGGCTCAGCCTGATGGGCAGAGATGCATTAGCATGAGCCACAGACCTGGCGCTAGCACCCAAGAGAAACCAGCAAGGCCAGCTTATGCCCACTAACCCCTGACACTCTGTAAACTGTATGCCCACCCATGCATTGGCAAACCCTGACCCTCCCTTCAATTCTCCCTGAGGCATCCACTATGCTCATGCTTGGTTGTGCTCACAGGCCCTAAGACATTTCAAGCTCTCGGGGCTGAAATGTACACCCTTACACCCTTACCCCTTACACCCCAGGGTCCATCTCCAGAGTTGCCTCCCTGAGAAGAAGTTGGTTCTCTTGGCTCACCCTCATCTTCCTCAACCTGGCAGTCCCAGGTAGTGAAAGGCAGAAGCATGATAAAGCAAAGGTTATGACCTTGATGTCCTTCTTGCTTCCAGCATCATCCATCCACCTCTGACATCCTCCGTGGTCATCTCTGGACTATCTCAGACTCTGCCCACCACACAAAACCACTCATGGCACAGAGGTCCTCACCACACAGGACTGCTCACTTCACAGGGGTGCCCTCCTAGCCTGTTTCTGTGCAGGTATAAATCTCATGACATTTCCTGGGTGCAGAAGTTTCTCTGGCCACTCACCAGTGCCTCAAGCCTCCAAGAGGAAGCACCAGAGTGTTCCTGCCCTCAGTGCTCCAGTGGTTTGGCCGGAGGTGTCCAGGCAGACAGGGCCTCTAGCCACCAGATAGACCAGGGGAGATAAACAGGGCAGGCTTCTGACCCCATCTTGGTGCTCACCCATCTCACTGGTGCCTAGTCCTAGGAAAGGTCACAGGCTCCAAGAATCAGGCAGCTATCACGTGATGCAGTCTAAAGGGGCCATCACATTCTGGACTGTGTCAAGGGGGTGATACGGCTCTGCGGTACATTAAGTCTGGCACCATTTCTCCCCACACCTTACACATACATGCACACATACACACATACATATACACACACATGCTCATGCACCCTTGTACATGCATGCTTGCACACACACATGCACACCCAGGGCCTGTCTGCTCATGTCCTAGATGGACACACTAGGGCACCCTTATTTCTGGCATGAAGGCTCCGAGCTCTCAGATCAATCTTGAAAGTTCTTCAAATGAAGGAGTGCCCAGCAGGGAAACAGCTGAGGACTAACTGCAGGCCTCATTCACTAGGAGTCCAGAGAAGATTCTGCAGAGCCCTATGGCACCTCAGTGGATGAAAGGGAACCTTGGTGAGCACCAGGACTCACTCACAGATGCAGAGATCATGGGCTGGTACTCTTCCACACAAAGCTTACATCAACAAAACAGAGGTGTCCCTTTTCCTCATACAAGTACCACCAGTAATAGCAAAGCAGGGGCAAGCTTTGAACCCTGGTGTGCTGCTAGAACAAACATTTGTCCTAAAGGTTTATTAAAAGTAGGAAGCATTTCACTTCAATTTGATCATGGGATGACCTATTTTTAGTTTCTTAACAACATAATTTCCTCTATTGATGCCCTCATCCCTTTGCCTAAATGTTAAATTTGTTGGAAAGATTCTCCAAGATGCAATGAGCAGATCCATTGCATGTCAGGGAAATGGATTCTGCTGCAAGGTTATTTCTTCCCGTGTTCTGCTCTCAATGCAAGTAAGAAATCGTGATTGATGGGACCACATCTCCAGCTATAAATCCTCACAAATTTTTCTACACGAGACTGCTACTCATAGAAAATATCTGTTAGAATCTAGTGCAATATCCCCAATGCTAATCATGGGCTTTCTTTATTGGAAGGCTTTTTTTTTTCAATATAGTGGAAGCCCATAATTATTGTACAGGGGAATTGCATGCAGACTTCATTACAGTGAAGTCACAATACTTCAATATACCAACAATTGCACCCCACAGTCAGATCAACTGCTTGTGATAGAGTAAAGGAGGGCTCCTTTGAAAGAAAGCCCATGGGGGCCGGGAGATGCTGGGCTTGCTCAGGAGAGCCTATAATCATATCTTCAGTCTCATTAGTAATAAATGTCGTTCTTAGTCGAAATCACCTCAAACCTGTGTTCAAATATTTCCTTGTTTTCTAATTTTCCCTCCTCTGGCTGGCACTCAAGTCTACGGACAGGACTTTTATTGGGTACTTTAGATGAATCGTCGGCTCTTGTCCAGAACAATTTCCTCCTTCATTCTACCGGTGACAAGAAAAACAATAACTTTTAATGCTCAGTGAGAAGCTAAGGACATGTCTTTTCAAATGGAACAATCCCCACTCAGTGTGCACAGAAAGTTATGCTGACTGGTTTTGCTCACCAATTCCCCAGCCTAATGTCCATGTGAGTGTGGGGGTTTTTATTCATATAGTTCCATGAGTCCAAGTTTTCCCCCAGAAGACCCTGCAGCCCTGGAGTAGCTGCTTGCCTCCTAGCACACCCTCCTGTACTAAATTTTGGGGCAAAGAGTAGCAGCAGGAATGTACCCCCAGGCCCCTTTCTTCACTCAGTGCAATGGGGGTCTGTGAGCAAGACTGATCTTGAGTGTTGCATTTGCTTTATCTGTTTACACACAGAGTCTAGGCTTCTTCATAACCATGGGTGCTGAGCTAAGAGAGAAATAATTGCAGACTAAAACCAAATGCCTCCCCAGGTAGCAGTAAAAGGGACTTGCTCCCGGAACGAGCATCTCCCAGCCCTGTCAGGAACCGAGCACGTCTTTGAGGCCCACTCACTGCCCCTCTGCCTTGAGATGCTGCATCCACCCCCAGCTCTCTCTTTCTGAGGGTCAGGCTGAGCCTCGAGCCTGACCCAGGCTCGTCCCTACACCCACCACCTGGCCGCTCCCGAGAGCGCCAGCACCTGCTGTTACCTTGGTGATTTTGTGGAATCTATTTTAACGACTTCTATTCCCTTCTCTCCTCAGAGAGGGAGTTTGCATCTCAAAACCTATTTTGTACAGTAATGATGTGAGTGTTGGGAGCTGTGTCTGTCTCAGATCCCTCCCGCCTTTGACTTCCCTACAGATGCCTTTCCAGAGCTTCCTTTGGTCCCACTGACATGACAATCTCAGACATGACCATCCCCATGTCCCCGTCCTTTGATGCTAATTGCTAGAGATGCATTATGTATCAGTATTGTTCTAGGTGGAGAAGATGATTCTATAAACTCCGGGGATGAAACCTCTTCCCTTGATCAAACTCGCTCCCACTTCTAAGTTGACGCTACTTTCTGAGTGAAGAATGTTCTTTAGTTCTTTCTCATTCATGTGTTTCCTTCCTCTGCCCCAGCCTAGAGTTGGGTCTCTGCCTTCTTCCACTTTCTGGTCCCTGCCGGTGGGATTGTCCCCCATTGAGGAACTGTCTGTTCTCTCAGGGGCCAAAGCCTTACTTGATGAGATGGGCCCCTCACATCATGGTAACAGGAGTACTAATGTTCTGAAATGTTCTGGAACATTCTCCGGTGGAACATGGCCTGCCCACTCTCTGCTCTTCCTGCTGTGGGAGCCAGTTCTTGAAAATGGAGTGATGGGGCTCTTGTGTCTTTGAGAGGCAGAGGCATCCACACAGTCCTTCTTTCTGCAGAGATTCTCAGCATTTCTGTTGAAATTTCTCTGGCTTTTCATCCTGAAAGTCTGAGCACTGGCCATAGGTCTTTCCTACTTGCATCTTAGCACATCCTTTTTCTCATATGTAACATTCATTGACCGGGAGCTCACTTGGTTAAGACATTAATCAGTTTTCTCTTCTTCCTCTCTGAAATTGTGCTTCAATGCTGTACCGCAGTATTTCTCTCTCAAGTTCTCTCTCAGATATCCCAAAGGTTGTGTTCAAGCTTTCGATTTTTTGACACTTCGTTCCATTTATCTTTCTGAAAAAATCACATCTCGTCATTTTCTAGTTGTTCTTTATTCTTTTCTTCCTGTATGTGTAGAACATCTTCTGGAGTCCCTCTGAGGGTAAAAATTGGGTTCCGCTCCTCTGTGGTGTCTGTGGGTAATTGTTTCTCTCACTTGGGTTTTTAGTTTTCTGCTACAGATATTCCTAAGCCTGTGCTTACACTGGCTCCTGGCTTTTGTCTTGGATGAAGGATGTGAATGCTGGCTCAGGAAAGAGGGACAAGAATGCCAGCTGAGAAATGAGGAGCTGAATGCTGGCTGGGGTTCTTCAGAGGAACCCCCCGAATGTGGGGTAGGCACTTGCACTCTGCAAGGAGCTGGGCTGGGAGGTCCCAGTGGACACAGCTCTTCTGCCCTCCCGTCCCAAGGATTGGCTCTAACCTGGAGCTCAGCCCTACTCTCATTGCCTTGGAGGCCCAGGTGGCAAGCCTGGCTGGCAGCAATCTTGTCAAGGTGAGAAAGGGTGGCCAACTGACAGCTCTCTCTACACAGCTGCATTCTGCCTCTCAGTCCACAGATCATATGCCCATGTGTCTCCCCAGCCCCTCTTAGCTTTGTCTACAATTGGTTCACTGGCTCTTCCGGACTCTCTCCCTCTCTCCACCAGAAACCCAGGGGCTCTGCCTGCTGGAGTTCTGTCCCCCCCCTTCTGCAGAGCTGCAGCCCCTCCATGGTGCTTCTTTCTTTGCTCTTCACCACATGGAGCTTAATTCCAGCACAAGCACAGATAGGAAAATATATGGAATGATGCTATCTCCTCCTATCTGCCAGAGATCCCCACTGCCTTCTTAGCAAGTACGCTCAGAGATGTGTTCAAAGGAGGGAAGAGCCTTCAGAAATCACAAAATTGTTCCGACTTCTAAGAAGTTTTTAACTCTCATTTTTTTCTCTTTCTAGTCATTAGTTCTATCTCTTACAAACATCTGCTTGCAAATATTTAGGAAGAAGCACGAAATAATCTATGATAACATTTGAAGGAAAGATAAAAACCTATTAAGAAACAATGAGTTTCATTTGCTCACTTCTCTCTCTCTCTCTATATATATATATATATTGAAAGATATTTATCTATCTATATAACTATTGAGATAAAGATTGAGAGAGAGATAGATAGAAAGAAGAGAGAAAGGTTGAGTTTAATACAAAAACAGTTCTGGGGCTGGCCATCTTACTTGGGTTTGCTTTGCATGCATCTTACTTGGGTTCAATCCCAACATCCCATACAGTCCCCCAAGCACTTCCAGGATTAATTTCTAAGTCCTGAGTGAGGAGTTATCCCTGAGCATTACAAGGTGTGCTCCCCCATCCCAGAAAATAAAACAACATACAAACCGTTTTCTTTATATTACTATACATTTCCCCACACATACCATAGGTTTGGGTATTTATTTATTCATTCATTTTTTAACATTAACCCCATGATTTTCTAAAGTGTCCCAGGACAAAGTGAGCAGAAGCTCAGATTCCTTCCAATTAGCATGATTTCTTTTCTGTGGAACGTTTTAAATAAAAGCTCTAGCTTAAATCAGCAGCACTAAGTTCTACTTAAATCAGTCAATCAAACATCATTATGAAACAGATTTTCTTCGTCGGGTTGATGACCCTAGACTTCGGCTCACATTTGTCATTCATCCTCTCCATGTCTGGGCTGTGCATTCACCAAGCAGCCTGGCAACCGGCACTGAGGAGTGCTCAGCTAATGTATGCTGTTGTCTGATGAAAGGAGCGTTGGAAAAGGACACAGGCCTCCGAATAGAATTCCTTCTCCCTCTATAATCTGTCAAGATAACCCTTCAGAAGATGGCTGTGAGACTGTCTTAGACAGTGTAAAATTCAGTCATCTACTGATGAAAGCATCAGATTAAGATGCATAGATGTGCCTCCTGCCCAGGCTGGAAAAGGCAGAGAAAGGTAAACCACGCCATCTGGACCCGCGGCAGGTCACAGCAATTATTCCACCAGCAGGACATTTGAAACAGTGCTTGTCCCTTGACCAGGGGATTTAGGAGGGGCAGAGAGGGGCCCTGAGGTCAGGAAAATTCCAGAACATGAGCAGCAGCACAGTGAGGCAGTCTGTGTCAGAGGGTCAGGACATGCCTCAGGAGAGAGAGGGGTTGAGAGAGAGAGAGAGAGAGAGAGAGAGAGAGAGAGAGAGAGAGAGAGAGAGAGAGAGAGAGAGAGAGAGAGAGAGCATGTCAGGACTTCTGAATGCTCAGGTTTCCCGCCAACGTCCAGTTGCATTGTCATGAAAGAATCTTGGCCCAGGTGCCTCAAGGGTCTTTCCTCAGAGCAGCATGGGAGTCAGCTGTGAAGTGACGGCACCAACCAGAAGAAACAGTGCTGCCACTGGTATTGGCATTAGCACTGGCACTGGTGTAGGCATTGGCACTAGTGTTGGCACTGGCGCTGATATGTATTGGTGGCCTGGTCCAGTTCCTTCTCATGGTGGTCCCAGGCAACAGAAATCAGGATTTCTGTCCACTCAATGTGACCAGAGGCTGCGGCCTTTTCCCAGCATCTTGCTTCTGCACATCACACACACACACAGTCTTTCTAGTATCTCCATCCAAGGGTCATGACAAGAAGAACAAATGATATTAAAAATCCACTCAATGTCTCTGAGCAGTCTGAACACTTACATGTGTTCTGAAGAGAAGGTGAGGAACAGTTTGACACAAATGTTAAGAGCAGACCCCCAAAGAAACACCACCATCCCCCACACCTCACAGTTGATGAGAAACCAACCATGGCAGAGACAGCAAGAGGCCAGTGTGTAGACAAGTGTCTGACTGCAGGTCCTCGAAAAATGGGTGCTGTGGAGAGCAATGTTGAGTGCAGCACAGCCCACACCATTGAAGGCCTCAGAGGAAAAAGCCCCATGGAATTTCTGTAAGAGGGAGGCAGGAAGGGTGCAGGGAGGCTGTACCCCAGGTGAATAAATGTTCCCTGAGGAGGAAGAAAGCAGCCATGTATAGAGATCTGAAGGAGGAAGAATAGAAAGTCCAAAGACTTTGAGGATACTCAGTCCTGTGGCCTCACTGCAATTGATTATTTGGAGTTCAGAACTAACAACATGAATTTCTCTTTTCCTTGGTGCTCTGAGGTGCAGAATGCACCATCGACAACTGACTGACTGTTGGAGTGATCAGAAATCTCAGTGTTGTGTATGTGGGAGACAGAAGCTCCCTTCATCTGCATGCATAAACCCCATTATGCACCAAAATCTTACAATGATATATAACATGGACACAGAGATTTCTATTAAATTACGGTCTGGACAAATAGTCAACTTGGTTGCTGGTTAGCTCCAGCTTTGTGAGCACCCAGAAGAGATGAGTGAATGCCGCATTCTGCACCCTACTGTCTCGGTGCCTCCTCCCCGACACTTTATAAGAGCTGTGACAAGGTGGTCAGATGGAGAGTTGACTCCATTCATAAACCCAGAGGGATCGGCAGACAGAGAGACACAGGCAAAATGGACTCTGACAACCAAAGCACCAGCTTCAAAATGACTAACGACGTGGATCATTATATTCAACAACAGTGTCAAGGTTCTGGGTTAAGAAGAGCTAATAGGTTAGTGTCTGTAAAAATGCAATTTGGTATCAGTAGCATTTAATAAAGTGGATTTTGCGGGCTGTCTATCACCGTTATCTTTTTTTTTTTCTTTCACAAATTAGGGAAGGTCACATTTATTTACCTTATTAAAATGGTTCTAATATTGCCACGTTTATGGACTTAGAGTTGTTGTGGTATAAATGAATCATCAGTTCCAAGACCAATCATTAAAATTTCACGCTCTCTAACATTCATTTTTTCCTTCAGGCAGTAACAAATTGAGGAATGTGAGAACTGCGTGCTGGCCCACAGCCACACCTGACTTCCATTTCACTCACATCCATGGACAGTGACTGAGAAAACTCTTCTCTCTCAGGGCTCTGTGCTTCGTCAACTTGGTTCTGAAAACCAGTTCTAGGTCAAACTTCCCAGTGACAGTCAAAGAATCTGAGGTATGTCCATTGACTCAAAAGAATGACACTTGGGCTTGTGTTTTCCGTCTAAGCAACTCCCAGGGGCACCCCCTGCACCCCAATAGACCCCAGAACTGGCCCCACCCACTCTCTCAGTAGCTGCAGCCATTGTGGATTAGCTGTCATCAACCCTGATCAAGAGGCTGCAAAATAATTTTCAGAATTGCTATTTTTCCACCATCTTCCTTGCTATCCATCAATATAACTTATAACTGTCATGTTAAAGCTTTAATTTCCGGGTGGATGTTGCATTATTGAGCATCCGGATAAAGGATTAAGAAAAGCCACATCCTTAATGGGAACGTTCCGGCAGACAGACAGAGTTTGCTTCGCAGGGCTTTGCTCACTAAGCTGATCCTCCTCAATCCCTTGCCATCCCAAAGCTAATTTCCACACCCTTTTCTCATGCCCATCCAGAAAGAGGTGCAAGAGCTTAAAACGAGAAAAGCATCTTAAGTGAATTTCCATATAATTTAACTCTTGACTGCATTGCTGTCCTCATGGTTTTCTAAAAATATAATAATAATAATAATAAGTTGCCTGCTAAGATTTCAAGTAAAATAAAGTTATAGACACGAAATTTCCTAGCTCTGTCTGCCTTGGCAGCTGCTTATAGTCTCACTTTTCTGATGATTGTTCTTCCGGACAGGGGCATCATCTGCACTTTGTCCAAAGATTTCAGGAATGGGAAAGGACATTGCGGCAGGACTTGTGGGCCTCAGAACCATGGGTTCTCTGAACAGGAGAAGATGGTGGAGGGGCACATGGGGGTAGTTGCCAAGGAAAGGTCTCTGCACCTGCTGTTCTGTCCGCCAATGGCATCCTTTCCCCTTGTGGAAATATCCACATGATATCTTGCCCCCAAAAGATGTAGTGACATTTATTTCCAACCTTGGTAAGAAGTTGAAAAGACTCTAGTATCTACAGAAGAGGACCCTGGCAGAGGCCTGACTGCAATATTGGGAGTCACCCCTATAAAAGGAAGTGTGAGAAGACTTGGGAAAACAACCAGAGTCTAAAGGTATTTCCACCTACTAATACCAAATACACCTGACAGGTGATGGCTGTTGCCAGATGAAGGCAACAATGGAGATGCTCACCTGTTCCTGCAAAAGATGGTCAGGAGCAAAACCTGCCCATGCCTCAGGAATACCTAGAAGCCAGAATCAGAATAGATGCAGTGGAAATGTGTCAGACAGCACGCACAGGGTCATAGTACTAACATAGGACTTGGATAAAGGAGAGTGAAGCATCAATGGAAATAATCATAGAAACATGCTGAAGGGGGTAGAGGGTATTGCAGGACTGTAAAAAATGGATAGCAGGTTTTTATTTTTACGGTATCATGAGCATATGCTTATAAATATTAATTTAAAGTGTCCATCTTGTGTGCACTTCTTTTTGGAAATCATTGGAATTACATCTTACTGAAGGAGCCATAAGCAGACTATGACTAAACATAGCCTGATCTCTTACCCAATAGAAACAGGAACAATTATAGATATGGGGAGGGGAATGTCCAAATGAAAATTACTTTCACAATATTTCTTCATAAAGAAATCTATCAAAATGAAACAAAAATCCTGTGAACGACAGAAAGTTTGAAAAAAATGCTGGACTTGGTAAATTCCCTTGCAACTCAGCTGCTTTCCTTCCTCCCCAGTAGCCGCTCAGACACATAATGAAGAGGGGAGCAGAGCAATGGACCAGACCCTTTCTCCACAGGCTCCTGCTGGCTGCTGTAAAGATACCAGCAGGGAGCGGGCCACGGCGTGACGGGGGGAGAGACTGGCTGGGCTAGAAAACACAAGCGTGGGCAGCTAGGCTGTCTCTGCCTCTGGCCTTTCCACAATTCAGGCCATAGCAGGTGCAGGAGAAGCAGGTGCCCAGAAATTAAAGCAGGAAGAGCAAAGGCTCAGGTTCTGGGAACCCTAACCCTTTCTCCCAACACAAGGACAGACATTGTCATGTATTGAAGACAAGTCTGGGATCATAAGAACAGGAAGTAGGAGCTGGAGATGCAGGAATACTGCCCTGACAGACACATAGGACCTGTCACATGTAGCCAGAGTAAAATGGAAGGGAGAAGAGATGAGCTAAAATTTCTTCAAAGGCTCACAAGAAAATGCTCCACACCACTAATCATCAGGGAGATGCAAATCAAAGCAACAATGAGAGACCATCTCATTCCACTGCGACCGGCACATACCACAAAGAGCAACAGCAACACCAGGGTTGGTGCAGATGTGGAGAGAAAGGGACTCTCATTCAGTGAAAGTAAGAACATAGACTGGCCCAGTCTTTTCAGAAAAAATTTTGTCATTCCTCAAAAAATTAGGAATTGAGCTTCAATTTGACCTAGCAATTCCATCTTTTGGAAGATAACTCAAAGCCCCCAAAACACAGTGCAGTAAAGCCTTCTGTGTGTTCACTGCAGCGCTATTTACAACAGCCAAAACCTTGACACAACCCAAGTGCCCAAGGAGAAATGACTTGATAAAGAAACCCTGGTACAGCTATGCCATGGAATATTACACGGTCATAAAAAAGACAAAACCACACCATTTGCTGCTTTGTGGATAAAGCACAAAGGATAAATCTGGATAGTATGCTGAGTGAATTAGTCACAGGAAAGGGGAAAAACGCATGATATCATATTGCAGGTACAAAGAAATACAGAGAATAACAAATACCCAAAGAAAACAAAGACAAAGAACAGGAGTAGGGAAGAGGGAAAGTGTGGACAAAGTGGAAGGATGCAGACAAGGGAGTGGGATGGGTGTTAGGCATTGCAAACCTGACTATGAGCCTAGTGACTTTGTGATTCACAGCAACTCAAGCAAAAATATATTTCTTTAAAAAAAAAAAAGAAAAGTAGGGGAATGAGTAGTGTCTTCCAGGCCACAGGGCACTCACTCTGGTGTTCACACCTGCCAGGTCGATGCACAATGCATGCAGACACTGCATGTCTGCCAGGCCATATGTCCACTTTACATCTCTCCAGCTCACCTGCAGCTGGAATGCACTGAATCTCAGGGCCCCTTTTTCTGTCCCTGGACAGAAGGGACTGACCCGAGTCTGGCAGAATCTTGGGGCCTTCCTAGCTTCCTAGAAGGCACAAGAGAGCCCTAAAGAACAGGAGGCTGGAGCTGGCACCATAGTCCCGGCAGGGCTGAGAGCCAATGGGGTGCAGAAGGCTGGATGTCATACCCTGTGCTCCCCAGTGAAGTGTCCAGAGACTCAGATCCATTCAGGTTGCAGATCCAGCAAGCTCCCCTACCTGTCTAGGGAGCATATATGGGCCCAACACTGAGAAGAGTCTCCAGGCTGAGCTAGAGATCCACAGTTAAAGGCTATACACCATCTTCATTGACACAACAAGACTATCCACTCTGCCCCTGCAACCTTATCTCCATCTGCAGAGAGACAACATTAGGAACACGCACATACAAGTATGTTCGCTCTGAACCCAAAGCCAGTGGCCTGCTGGTCGCCCTTGTGCCCTGCAGAGACACTGACTCACAGACAACAAACTGCACATTGATGTGTTGTGGGGAAAGATTTGATCCAGGCCCCTATGGCCCAAAGAGCACTTTCTTTCTTCCCAAATTTCTAGTTCAGTAAAGCTAGTCAATGGGCTTATAATGCCATCTTTATTTTAGGAATCTTTGCTTTATAAATTAGTACATAGTGAATTAACAAAGCACTCTATTTGTATTTGACAAGCTGGATTCTTTATCTGTCCGGAGTTGAGTTTGCCTTAACTTGGTAACAATATTTTCATTTCCTGGATGTTCACCTTGATTTTCATCCACTGCATTTATCGTTTTCTGGACTGCTTGGATAAATATGGACTACAGACAAAATGACATGCTCAGGGCTGGAGAGAGAGTAGAGTGGGTGGGCTTATTTCTCACATACATCTGACCTGAAATATCCCTTCTGCCCCAAATAAAATATGTTAACTTTCTTAAATGTAAGTTGATTCAGGCCTCCTTAAAAATTTTACCCCAAAAGTCAAGCCAATAGGGCCCGGAGAGATAGCACAGCGGCGTTTGCCTTGCAAGCAGCCGATCCAGGACCAAAGGTGGTTGGTTCGAATCCCGATGTCCCATATGGTCCCCCGTGCCTGCCAGGAGCTATTTCTGAGCGGACAGCCAGGAGTAACCCCTGAGCACCGGCGGGTGTGACCCAAAAACAAACAAACAAAAAAAAAACAAACAAAAAAACAAAAGTCAAGCCAATAATATATAAAATTATGTATTAATTTTGTATTTCCAGCTGTTTCAAATTTAAAAATTATATTAAAACCACATAACAGAATTTAGTACAGATCATATAAGTAAAATTATTTTAAAAAAATCTATCATTGGGTCCAAAATCTCAGACACAAATTTTCTAAGAATTCAACTTAGTGTTGATTTACCATATGAAATCCTCTTTAGCAAATGCAATAAAATTGCTATTACCCTAACTGTTTTAGCCACTCATTAAATTTCTCAGAGAATTAAATACCAAGGTTTGGAATGATGAAGTTTGGAAGGAAATTTGAATTTGGAATGGTGAGTTCTGAGTCAAGATGCTATAAGGAAATTTGAAACTTTTATAAAGCTTTACACGTTTACTCTCTTGGAAATTAATAAAAAATGAATAATCTTTAAAAAATGCAATTACTATAGTGATTGGACTTTAATAAAATATGTTTTGACAGCTGTATCTATCTCTTTTGTTTTAAAAGGAAGAAGTAATTTAGTTATTAAACCAGGAGAATGATTTGATGAAGAGAATTTGATTTAATTAAATGAAGGAAATTTGGCAGAGATGCTGAAATCATGGAAATTAAGAAATGGGATCTAATATAAAGCATAAGAAGTATCTTCAGAACAGGTGGCTTAGGTTGCACAAGAAATATATAAAAAGGCCATCCTATTGGCTAAAAACGCAGAATTTCTAGTTTATAAAGTACTGCTAAATGAAACTTATGAAACATGACCTCCCATTAAATGACTTATCATTAAATCTCTCATTGGCCATAATGCAGTACAAATTTTTATACAACTTCTCTTAATTCCATGAACCAAAAGAGAACCAGAATGAATTAATTTTAAAAAAAGAAAAAACTACCACGGCAATTATGAAAACACAGCAATCGTTTTATGAGTAACCTAGACGGGTGCTAAGTAGGAAGGTGGTTAATTTCCAGATACAAAGAATCGGAGGGGAAGGAGCATATATTTTTATGATAATGTTTTTCTTCCACCCAATGAGAAGAATGGGTGGGAGGAAGGGAGCACTCCTGGCAGCAATCCAGGGGACTCCTGGCACTAAAGTGGTTTGCTGGCTCATTGGCCGCGCGCTCCTCTTTAAATGCCACCTGTGTTCTCTCAGTCTTGGTCATCAGAAAACAAATGGGGTGTAGAAATAGCTCCAGGGGCCTTTATGGCTTCACGAAGGTGTGCTGCGGGGAGCTGAGTGATCACCCCAGGATGGGTCAGCTCACATCGGCCTGCTCTTGAATAGCATCTCTCCGCCCAGGCCATAAGATATTGGGGTGTGGCCATAGGTAAAAATCAAGTCAAAGGGGGCACAGCTTGAGACGTGAGATAGGAGCACAGAATAAGGGGGAGAACATTGTGTAAACATGCAGAGTTGTGGGTCTGTGTATCTGGGTGATATCTCCTGGGAACAGGTCTGAGCTGGGCCAGGTAGCACAATGCCCTGCAAAAGTGTCAGACTTCTGGCTCCTCCACATCAGCACAGAGAGAAGAGAAGAGCCCTTAGCCACCCACAGCCACCCTCACCAGTCCTCACTCACCTTCTGACTATCTGCCGGGCCCCACTCACCCCAAATTGCCCAGGCAGATGGGAAGCCCAACCCCATGCTTGAAGCCAGAGGTCCATGGAAGCAGTGTGGAGACACACATCAGGCTGAGTACAGCAAGGATGTGGTCAATCTTCCCTAAAATAAAAGGGGTGCCCATGATGAGATGTACAGTAGCTCTGAGCAAAAGAGATTTGGATCTGCCTTCTTCTAACATGGGGCTTCCCCCAAGAGAAATTCTGTATCTGTGCAGAGGGTGGCCCTTCCAGGATCCACCTTCCTGCACTGGATTGTAAGGGGTTTGGGGGAAGGGACATGCACTAAGATACACACTAGGAGCCAGAGATGGAGTTCATGGCCAGGGACCAAAGATCATCAAACTGTTTCTGAACTCAGAGTTGCTAAGACAACCACTCCTAATTGTTCCAATCCTGAGACAGAGTAAGAATTATGTGACATGACAGGTGTTGGCTAATCTTTGGTAGTGAGCATTCTGCATGTAGAAATATAACGAGCCAACATACTCAGACTAGACATATGCCAAGTGATAGGTCAATTATAGCTCAATAAAAATAAATTCTAACAAAAGTGATATCAAAACAGATATTTAGAGAAAGAAGGAAGGGAGAAATGTGGAGGCTATCCAACCTGAGAAGATAAAGGAATCCCATAATAATAAATTTACATGTCATAAATAACTCAAACTCTGTGAGTATCGCTGTCATGAGTAATTCAAATGCTGAGCCCAAATTCTCCCTTTGCACCACCACCTAATACCAGAGATGGACAATAACAGCAGGTATGATTCTTTAACAAACAAACCAAATTTTGAACATGAGGCCATGCAAGTCTACAACTTAGAAGACCATTATTCTAGAAACTGTGGTACATATATACACAATGGAATACTATGAAGCCATCAGGAAAAATGAAGTCATGAAATTTTCTTATACTTGAATGTACATGAAAACTATTATGCTGAGTGAAATAAGTCAGAGGGAGAGAGATAGAAGCAGAATAGTCTCACTCATCTGTGAAATTTAAGAAAAATAAAAGACATTATTGCAATAATATCCAGAGACAATACAGATGAGGACTGGAAGGACCGGCCCATGATATGGAACTTACCACAAAGAGTGGTGAGTGCAGTTAGAGAAATAACTACACTAACAACTATCATGACAATGGTAGTGAGTGAGAGAAATAGAATGCCTATCTCAAAGACAGGCAGGGGGGTCAGGGAAGAAGGTGATGGGGGATTGGTGGTGGGAAGGTTGCACAGAAGGGGTGAAGGGGGGTGTTCTTTTATTTTTTATAACTGCAACCCAACTACAAACATGTTATAATCATGGTGATTAAATAAATATATTATAAAACAATAATACAATTTTAAGAAGACCATTATTCTCAAATATTTATCAAGGAAGATGGAAACAAATGAGTATAAAAACAAGGAAAGATTTCTAAAAACTACCCAAATGGCTGAATCAAACTTGTATGGAACATTAATAGGAACCCAGGGATGAACAGCTCTCCATACCCAGTTACTTTGGATGGCACGAACTTCTGCCTCAGGGGCAGCTTTCCCCTTACACAATTCTTCAGAAAGAGCAGAAATAAAACTACAAAACGTGTGAATGCTTTCGAACTGTTCTTTTACATTTCACTATGCAGCCACGTGGGAGAGTGCCTTGACATAGAGCCAGGCTGCACCTGAATTCCTGAGCTTATGAATGATGCTTTTGTCCCACTATCACTACCTACGCGAGCTCTAGTGCTTGTGTTTCCTCTTCTGTTCACCGTGACAACAAGAATACGATTTGTGAAGCATGCTTCATGCATGCTGGCCCTACAGGGGACACACAAACTAAACAGATCCTGGGTCTTCACGTGCAGCCATATCACCTTGAGACCTAAAGACAGTGAGGGTTGAACCTGAGTTTGTCACTGAGGTACCTGGCAGGTTTATAAAATCCTGTGTGTCCATTGAAGGCCTGCACATAGCAGGTTTTACTGTTGTCCTTTGCAATTCATGAAGGTAAGAGAGTGGGAGACACCACAGTTGGGGACAGTACCCATGACCTGCATCTGAGGAGTTACAGTCTCTTGAGAGACCTTCTTGGGAGGCAGCAGGTGCAGTGACAGAGGCTGGAAGCATCAGTATATATGACATGGAAGGAGAAAGGATTCAATATCTTCGCCTTGCTAGGCTAGTGTTTGTGCTCAGGAAAGGAGCATGCTCTGTTGAGGAAGCTGAACACAAATTCACTCATTCCACTGAATCCTTCTACTCCTATGCTCTCCTTTCTTAAGTTCCTAGATGACCAAGAGCATCATTTCAAAATACCACCTGTCACATATTTATGTTACACATGATTATGTTACATGTGTCTACAGATGCTGTAGTTATCAACAGAGACCTACTTCTCCTAATGCTGGGCATTGACCTAAGAGATTTCTGTTTGATTTTCCTGGCTCTGTTCTGGCAGGTTTGAAACATGAGGTTTTTTGTTTTTTTTTTTTTGTTTTTTTTTTTCAGATCTTAGGAGTATCGTTGACATCAGGAAGAATGGCTCAAGGCTCCCGAATCTCACCCTGACCAACCTTTCAAAGAGAGGCTGATCGGCACTCAGTTCCTGCTTTTCATTGTTTGCTCCTTTATGGAAAAAATTGATTTTTTTCCTGCTGTTCAAGCTTGGGTAAGTCAAAAGAAAAAAAAAAACCACACAAAGTAAAATGAGCAAAAGTTACAAATGACCCAAGGCTATGAAAAAATCTTTTATTGTAAGCCAAAATGACCCCCAGCAATCAGTAGAAATTACTAGTTCTCTTCAATAAATATCTGATAACATTCTTAGAATCACAGATGATGAGTCCCAAGGTCATGATGTCGCAAAATGTACGGTTCCATAACGCTTTCTAACATGAGAATGTTTGGATGCTGTTAATTACTCGGTTTTTTCCACTGAGTGGCCAGAGCTAATCTATTCTTGACAACACGAGGGAATTTAAATGTCAAGTGAAATAAGGAGAGAGAAGTAAGGCCGCTGGCAGCTGAAGAGTAACCAAGGTTAATAAGAGATGATTAGACAGAATCATATCCATGAGCTCCATGTTTTGTGCACTGGAACCATTTTTTGTATTATTATTTTGGTACTCCCATGAAAGATTCTGGAAAAGGTCTATCTCTGACAAATGCAAGGTAAATGTTCAATGTGTTTTGAGATTTATGACAAAACACTGAGTATATTTCCACCAAATAAGAGCCCAGAAACCCTGTGGAGACCTGAGATGGATGAAGCCAATCTGAGTTGATTCCTGGAAATCTATCATTTTCCTCTTTTCCCATGTTTGTGTTCCTCTGTTCTTAGGGAGACTCTCAGAACTGATGTTTGAATCCTTCTTGCCTGTGTTCCCTCCACACCCCGCCATGAGTTGTGTCTTTGCTCTGTGGCCCAGCCCGAGTGAGGGGTTCAAGATCTGAGAGGAAAGCAGAAACTTCTTCCAGAGCTACACCTATGATCTGGGGATTCCTTAAGGACTAAGAGGAAAGCTGCTATTTTTCTCAAAGCCACACGTACATTCTGGCCAAGGCACCCTACAACATCCACTCTTTAGAAGTGAACCATTTTTAACCCCAAGCTCAACTCTTCTACCTCGAGAACAGCGATCGAGTGAGCATCACAGGCTGTCCGGCTGTCCATTAGGTAGGTGGCCTGGCTGGCTTTGTTGTCCTGTTTCTGGCATCTCAAATATACAACAGAGACAGATATTATGTACAATACAGATGGACATTAGACAGACATAGAGGTGCAGGCCACGGTTTTAATAGTCTTGCAGAGATGTACCACCAATAGCCAGACTGACCCCCAAAAAATATATGGGGAACATTTGCTGATGGTAGAATCACAAGGCAGATAGCCCGACTTATGCAGATATTTGTCGTTTTCCCTTTGAAGAATAAGTTTATTTTTAAAGAATGAAATTTGTTTGACCTTTTTAACTATAAGAAAATTTCTACTATACTTTGATTTTATTTTTCTTCTTATACAATTAAAAATGATGTTACGATGTGCTTACTAGCTCTTGATTTAATATTTTAATGTCTTTCTTAATTGATGTGCCAGTTTTAAATTGCTATTTACTTTCTTTCTGGTAGCTTAATAAACAGCAAGTCAATAAAATTTGATGCTATTAAATTTTGGGGTCTTGACATTGATAAAATTTTAATGGGCTGTTTTCTCTTAAATATGAATAAAAAAGCACTTCTAAAAATTATACCATATTTAGTTTATAAATTGTTATTTCACTTGGATACTACTCATCTTTGAATTTCTCAACATTTGTCTTCAGGTTTTATATAAAGCCTGTGATCAATACTATGCCATATTGAATTAGTTTCTATGTTTGCTACAGTAGTTTACTCTTCTGGGTTCCATCAATATTCTCTTGCTATAGTTGGGCTTGTATAGCAGATTGCTTGTATGTAAAGTATAAAATAAATTAGGAGAAAGGGTAAAATAATATTTCAGACTCTAAGAAATAAAGAAACAAAAAACAAATTGTTTCAAATTTGCTGTTCCTCTAGTCTCTCACACATAGTAAAAGAGGAATCTCATCTCTGCCACCCCTACTCCCTCTGGGGTGGACCCCTGGTCTCTCAGGGCAATAATCACGCTCTTGGAAATTGTTCTCACTCTCAGTTTCATTCCTCACAGTTACACACACACACACACACACACACACACACACACACACACACACACACACACACACATTGCTAAGCAGAACTCAGAAAAAGACCTGCTGCTATCAGTGTCTCAGGGCAGTTACCAGGGATGAAAGAATCCACATCTCTTTTGACATAATACTATGTGATCAAAATAAAGGCCTCTTTCTCCAAAGTTCCCCCACTCTGTGCTGTGCTTCTTTGAAAACATGATGCTGGTGAAAAAGTTAAAAGACATGCTAATGCTGCACAACAAATACCAAGGATTTCATCATCAATTGAGTATAAATATTTTACAAACAAAAAAACAGCTAGATTTCAGCCATTCCCACTATTTTGAGTTCATCCACAGGACCCCAACACTGCTATTTCACAAATACATAATACAAATAATATTTTAACACTCACTATACTTTTCATAACTTCTCAGCAATATCTACATTTTATTATCTATTTATTTTATCTTATTTTCTATTTATTCCTATGCCTTAATACATCAAAATCAGAAACATTACTAGAATTTTTTATTTTCAATACTGTCACATAATTTCAATGGACTACAACAGTTTAAATTTGTTCAGTCTACTTTCTGGCATTCTGCAAATCATAGTCTTTCTACAACATCACAAGTCCTGACCAGAGATAGAATTCCAAGTCTTATAATTTTAAATAATTTAAATTACTAATGTATAATCCCAAAGAAAAAAACTCAGTCTGAGCCCTATACTAGAGAATTTTGCAAATATTTAATGAAGAAATAGTAAATGAACTTCCCCAGAATTTCCAAAAGAATAAATAATTGGTTTTATTTTAATGTTTTATCTATTAGCAAAAAAATGGCAAATTGATAAAGAATATTATTAAATGATATTAACAAAGAGAAAATAAAACTTTAAAATAGATAAACTTAAAATATCTAAAATATTAATTAACAATGAATAAATATTTAAAAGATGCTCATGAATTTTAGGAGGAAACCTATAAATATGATTGAGTCATTAAAAACATATAAAATAAATGAAGGATAACACATTTTCACACATTAGTTTACAGACTGTAAAAAATGTGGATTCTTTACAAATTAATCTAAAGACTGCAAATAATCTCTAAAAAAAATGGTTCCAACACTTTTTCCTTTGTATCAAACCACTTAGGTAAGAGAGATATACGGGATAGGAAGAACCCTGGTCAGTGGACATGTCCTGGTGCCCTCAGCAGTACTGACAAAACTGTGGGCTGGATGCTACCTTTACAACTAAGATAACAAAAAAGATGAAGTATAGTAAAATAAAATAAAAATTTTAAAGTGGATGGTACCAGGGGCAAAGCAGTCTCATGAGCATTGAGTGGAAATAAAAAATGATCAGACCTAAATACCCAAACCAAAGTCAACAACAACAGAATCAAGAGACCCAAGCTACAACAAACTTTACACAAAAGGGACCTGTTACACTAACAGTCCAGGGGCCAAAAGTTGGAGGTGAGGGAAGCATTCTGGGATCACGGGTGGAGGGAGGTCAACACTGGTGGTGGGAATTGCCCTAATTCACTGTCACTATTGTCTCCTAAACATAACTGTGAAAGACATGTAATTCACATTGGTCTAAATTAAAAAAAAGAAGAAGAAAGAAAGAAAATTAAAAAAATAATAAAAAATTTTAAATGCCCCTTTACCAGAATACTCTGGCTTAATGAAAATCAATAAATAGAAACTAGTCAAAGTCTTACTCATGAAAAAGTGTATAGGTGAAACTATTCCATCCTATGTTCCTTGATGTGCTACTGGAAACAAATTCAGCTATTGGGTCAGGTCCAAAATTATCCATCTCCAGGACACGAAGCAGAGACGTAGAAGGGGGTGTTTGGGGGTGTGGTGGCAGGAATTGTGTTTATACAAAACTAGCTTTCTTCCCACCCCTTTCCCGGGCACACACCTTACTCCTCTGTCTCTGTCTCTGCAGTAGAAATTTTTGTTTGTTTGTTTTTCGGCCACACCCATTTGATGCTCAGAAATTGCCCCTGGCTTGGGGGGACCATATGGGACGCCGGGGGATCGAACCGCAGTTGCAGTCCTTCCTTGGCTAGCGCTTGCAAGACAGACATCTTACCTCTAGCCCCTCTGCAGTAGAAATTTTGTCAGAATAAGAGCACATGACTTGTGCCCATTGTTTGTTTGCTCTGGATGACACTGTGGCATCATCTCGCTGTCCCCTGACAATCCCCTGTCAGTTCCGCTCCATCACGCTCCCATCTCTGCAGCAATAATTAAAGAAGAAGAAGAAGAAAATAACAACTAAAAAACCTTAATTACTGATTCACCACAGAGCCTCCACAGACATCCCCAAAACTGTGAACAAGCCCAGGTTCCCTGACGTCCCGTAACAGCTCTTCGACACTGCAGGGCCTTCCCAGCAGGGCCCCGAGCATGTCGCTCAGCTGTTGGCCCATGTTTAAAGCAACGTTTCCAAATTCTCCCGGAAAGCTATCTTGCTCAGCCTCTCACTGTGGGCTCCAATTCAATGACTGGAAACGCACCTCACATAACCCTGGCCTCCTCACTGGATGTGGCCCTTTGACTTGCATGGAATCCAGCAGCCACTCGGCCAGCGCATCCCTGAAAATGAAGCCAGAATCCTACATGCTTCACCAGCACATTTGCAACCTCTGTAGTCTAAGCACCACATTTTCACATGATCATAATAGCTCCTCACTGATCAAAGCAGCCCTCCCATGCCTGCTATGCCCCTTCGAGAGAACACAAATGATGATTTTCCCCCAAAATATCATTCTTCATTGATCAGAAGTGCACCCCTCAGCTGGGCCATTCTCTGCGTTGAGCATTGAGCTAAGTGGCATTCAGCAGATCCACCAGGCTGCCTACACCTTCACCACACCCTGAAAACCAAAATGTGTCCCTTAAACAGAACTAGCCATGTTTCCTACCCTCTCAGCTACTGCACCCTGAAATCTTGGGGGAATTCCTAGACGTATGACTCACTTGTCCTGCTGTATGCCATTGTCTTGACCCATTGGAGTAGCCCTAAGCCCACTGGGAGCTTATCTAAGAGCCATCTGAGAGTCCATGATGCAAATGGCCTTATATATATATCAAAGCATTTGCTCCATGTTCTGTTCACTCACTCACCAGATGGTGGGCACCAAGGTTTTTCCTGACTGTGACTTGTGGCAAATACCAGTGTGGTCATATGCATGGAGAAGCAGCTACTCAAATCTACTTTTGGTTTTCAGAAATATAATTGCTGTATTGGAAGGCAAGTCAACATTTAATTTTTTAAGAAAGAGTCATATTGCACTATGCATTCTTACCAGCAATAGACAAGTGTTCTTATTCACTCATTTGCTCACCATATTTTTTGAGTTTATTTAACAGTTATTTGAATGGTTCAATTACTTTCCTTCCCAATCTCTCCTCTGTCATCACATTATTATATATTTTTCATGCTTAATATTTTCCCACAAGTATTTCCATTAATATATTTTCACATTTTTCACTGAATTATATTTCATATTTCACTGAATTTTATATTTCACTGAATTATATTTGTTTCTATTTAAAACATAAAAGTTCAGACTCTTCTTTCTCAAACCAGTTCTTGAGATCTATTAGTAATTTTCCACTTAGGTTATCACAACTTTTAGCTCTAAAATGAACATCAATTATTTTTATAAATGTCATTTTTTTTTAGTTTTCCTAACTTTTTATTAATATTATCATCTATTGAGGCATCTTTTTATTTAATTCTCTGAACATATTTGTAGCATCTGCTTTTAAGTCTTTGTCCCCAAAATCCAATATTCATGTCCACTTGATTTTCATTTCTGCAGACTCGTGTTCTAAGTAACAAGCCACATACTTCTGTTCCTTTACAAGTTTCTGAACTTTGGCTATGAGTCTAGTTTCATAAATAATGCATGAGACAACTTGGAATTTTAGTTCATTTTTCAAACAGTGGTTGCTTCTTTGTTTCAGGGAATTTTCCTCGACTGAGTATGTAAGATCCTTCTAACCTATGAGAGTAGCTCCTGATGTGTGATGCTGGAATACCTTAACTGTTTCTTCTTCCCCCCTCGCTTCCTACAGACCTGCCATGCTCAGATCATGCAGGTTTAGAACGAGTGATGGTGTCAAGGGCCCTGAGGCCTCTCAGGCACCCTGTATTGTCATAGGGACAATGTGTAGAGAACTGATTCATGGACTCATCCCAGGACCACAAACTCCCTTACCCGCCAGGGGATGTGTCTAGGGGGTACTGGGGCTGACCATTGGATCCTGCCAGGAAGTTGTAGGTACCTGCTGTTTGCCTGTGCTTGAGTCTGCCCACACTAGCTAACAGCACTGCAGGAAGCCAATGTGGCTGGAATTAAGTCATCCACCTAAGACAATCAAGTGCTTTGGGATTCTGATTGACACCAAATCAAATATTCCCTCTTGCTGGCAATGCTGCTGGGTCTCCTCTGCCAGCCACACATTGAATTCTCCAAGTGCTGCTACTGTTCAGTATTTGGTTCCATCCCAGATTGGTGGAAACATTTGACTACAGCCCTGGCCCAGGCGCCATGGAGGTACCACCATGCAGCCTTTCCTCAGAGGAAACAATGCTTGTGGATACTGTGACATTTTTCTTTTCCTCAGGACTTCAAAGGGTTGTTCTGAACCAATTTTCCAGTTCCAAAGACGGACCATGTTATCAACTCTGTTTTCATACCTATCCAACTCCTTTGTTCCTGCCCTATTGCCAAGATGCTGAATAACATTTCAAAATCCCTTTTTGAACTCTTCATCTCAGCTTAAATATCATCTATACTGCAGCAGAGAAAGAATGTGCAAACCTGTGATTCGTGTTCCAGAAAATTCTAATGCCTAACCCAGACTATCCTCTTCCCCACTGAACTTATTTGAGTTCTCCAGACCCACCTAAGACAGGTGTGGGTAAAGCAAACTTATTCTAAGATCGTGGCTTACGAGGCAGAATCTGAAATGATCTGTAACCTGTATGTGAAGGTTAAAGGGCTGGTGAAGATCTGTCCAGATCTGTCGGCCTGAGGATGAGGAAAATATTTAACCACATCTCTGGTGAATACTGTGACCCAGCTACTGAGAAAATGGGTGCGAGGGGCTGGGACAGTATCTTAGCTGTAGCAGAGAGCAGATCACTAATTCTGTGCAAGCCCTTGATGTATCAAATGAATTCCTCCCATGTGATGGAGGAGGATTGAGTCCACCCAGCAATTCCAGTGCTTAGCTTATCTCTCCTAGAACAGCCTCCCAGACATGCCCCACAATAGTGTTTATCAGCTATTCACTAGCCCAGTCAGGTTGACACAGAAAATGACCCATCAGACCAACCTTCTAAAACTTCTTTTCTATTCTTACAGATTAGAAAATTTGCATATTCTCAAAATCTGCCAAAATGTATATTTTGATATTCTACCAACGTTATATAAAATTATATCAATTATTATGTTCAAATCATCACTCTACTGTTCACTTTCTACAGGATTTTATTTATTTGCCATTTATTAGATGATTACCATCACTATGAAAATGTTCTTAAAACCTTCCCATTTTAAGAGATAGTAAATGTAAAACCAAACAAATAAAGCTTTATTTGCAAGAAACATTTGTTCAGAACTTCTTTGTTTCTGCCGTAGGCAGCATGGTTTCTGTGGATAGGAACTCTGCTGCCCTAATGAAAGGAAATCAGGGCATGGTCCTCACTAATAGGACAGCCATGTCAGGACCACTGTCAGCATCCTTACCAAGCAATAGGACAATCACTTTGGGCCAATTTCAGCATCATTACCAATAGGACAGTCACATCAGGACCACTGTCAAATCTTCACCAACCAATAGAACAGCCGTGACAGGACCATTGTCAGCCTCCTTACCAACCAATAAAAACCCCATAACAGGACCACTGTCAACATGAATAGTGTTACATTGCTTTTCTATTCAAAGGCTTCATGTATTTCTTCTCAGAAACATTTAATGTACCATTGTTTAAACACCATTTGAAAGCATGTCACCTGTCACATGCCCTGTTTTCTCCATTAACCAACTGTTTCTTCTCCTCTCCGTGGTCACCTAAGACATCTCCACGCTCTGCTCTCAATGCTAAATACTGTTTGCATTGTGAAAGGCTCCTGACAACACTTCCTACTTGCTTCAGGAGCCAAATTTTGTCTTCCCTAATTTTACCTTCATCTAAGCAGATCTTAAGATCAAAATATGCAGCTGTGAGCTCATGTTTTCTGATGGCAAGTAAATTAAATTCAACATGTCCCGAATAGATCCCTTGTTTGTCACCGAAACCCCATTCCTGCTATGTTTTACTTTTCAGTAAGCTGAGAATTAAACCTGACAGCCACCAGAAGTAATTGACTCGTGTTCTCTGCTAGTCATTACTGAACATGTTTCAGCTGTGATGTTGGCTTATTGTTGAAGCAGTCGTGGCTTTAATTACTACTAACCAATAGAAATTGTAACATACAAATAAGAGACGGTGAATGCTAAAAGATCATTCAGTGACCTCACCTTCTGTGAACTCATAAACCTGCTGGAAAAGCTGTGATTTGAATATGTGAACATACACTTGTAACATGTGAGAATTAATCAAGGCAGCCGTTAGCATGGGCACTCTGGGCTCAGAGTGAGTGTCTGCAGTGCTCATCCTTCAACATAACAAGAAAATAAGAAATGCACAATCTTCCTAACATTAATACTAAAGATAACTTCAGTTCAATCTATGGCATATGAGTAGACCTGCAAATCAAAATAAGGAAGCAGAGAATAGTCACCAAAACAAGTAAAAACAGGTCTGACCTCAAAGTTCTCCAGTGTAAAGCTCAATTCTGGAAGACAAATTCCACAATAGCAGATATTTTAGAAAATAT
This sequence comes from Suncus etruscus, assembly GCF_024139225.1. Lineage (NCBI taxonomy): Eukaryota > Metazoa > Chordata > Mammalia > Eulipotyphla > Soricidae > Suncus > Suncus etruscus. The sequence continues at coordinate 15,224,009 of NC_064854.1, read as the reverse complement.
GTTGTGATCAGCCAAAACTAAATTCAAAAAAATAAATTCATAAAGCAATATAAGGGCAAGAGCAATAATACAGTGGGTAGAGCATTTACCTTGAATGTATTTGACGCAGCTTTGATCCCCAGCACCCTAAGTAATTCTTCCAAGCCCACCAGGAGTGATCCCTGAGCATAGTCATAGAATAAACCCTGTGCACAGCTGGATATGGCCCAAAAATAAAAACTAAAATCAGTATGAAAGCAATTCAAGTTAAGTCAACTATCAGTCATTCTCAAAAATAAAGGATTGAAAAGCAAGTTTCAACTAACCAAGAAATAATTAGAATAACTACTGCCAAAGAAATTTCCATATTTTGGCATTGTTTCATTGTAAGGCAAACAAAAACAATCAGGTTATGGGGCTAAAACAAATACTTAATGATAAGCTTTAATAATGCAGAAAAGCTGTGCCCCCAAATCTAGGAAAGACAGGAAAGTGAAATACAGACAAACATTTCATCATTTCTGATCACAAGGAGATGAAGAACTAACATTAATGATAAATGAGGACTGGAGAAATAGAATGGCATTAAGACACATACCTCGCATTTAGCCCAAATCAACTGTGTCTCCAACTCCACAGTGTGTCCTGAGCACCATCATGTGCAGCCCTTGAGCCCCTGAGCACCATTGCAATGGCCCAGAGACCCTCACAGCACTACATTCTTTTTTTTTAATCTTTATTTTTAATTATGAGAACAAGAATGCAAAGAAAGAGGACAAGGTAAAGTTACAGTGGAAGGACAATCACCCATAACCTAATTCTCAGAAGTCCCCTTGCTGATATCTTAACTTTGAAATTTCAGCCAAAGAACATTAAGACAGAATCCATGTACAATTACTTGTCCCTCAAGTCCCCAGATTGTAACACATTATAATATTTCTTAACAGCACACAAGGCAATCCAAAGCCATAAAACTTACGTAACTCCTTAAACATTACAGGCATAGTATTTTCTTACATTTCCATATACATGCATATTAGCTTAAGTTAACCTCAAATTTTAAGTGAGTTCTTTTTTAAGGATTAGAATCAAAGGAGCACAGTAAAAATGGTGTTAGAGTGGCAATTGTTGTTTGCATAGGCCCACCAAAATATGAGGGACATGGAAAGAAATAACCTTGGCCTAAATACAAAGAGACCCGACCCCTGAAGTTTCCTGGCACAAAACCAACTCTAGTCTCCAGGCAAGCTAGATCGTCCAATCCAAGACATTGTCTGTAGTGCCAACACACTTTTATTTTTCACACAGTCTCTGTTGTTGGTATCATGTTTCTGTATTAAAGATCCTGGAATCTGCATATCCTACATTGAAGTCAGGATGTGGAGCGTCCTCTCCTTTCACCTCACAATCAAAGGGCAATGCAGGGAGCCCTGTCCTATAAGCAGGTCATTGTTGTTGTTAAGTCTTCTCAGTTTTAAGGGAAGTCTCTTTTGAGCAGGTCGATGTCTGAGCAGTGTAGGGTCTTCCGTGGTAGAGGACTGCTTCCAGGTGATGTTATAGACCAGCCTGGATGTTTTGTGGATGGCTTCCCTGGTTCAGGGGAGAATGGAAAATGCCCTTTCTTCTGAGGTCTGTGCCAGGTCGTTATGTCAATGTTCAGGGTGTGAGGTCCCTTTGCACTACAAGATTTGTGTGTTCCAATCTCTATTAGATAGGATCTTATTTGTATGTATAGTATTTTTCCATTTTAATGTGCCTATGCAAATAAGAAGCAATGCCACGTGGTGTTATTGTCGCATATGGGGGCCATAAGAACAATTCCAATTATTCCCATGATATGGTTCAATCATAAGCATTAAACTGGGGGACTCTTTCACCAAAATTCCTCGTTAAACAGCTCAAAAAAGGAAGATATAAAGTGGTTAGAATCGTCACTGTATAAGACAACATTTAGTGAGAATTATAGCTGTCAGAGAAGAAACACAAAATATTCTAAAGAAATACGTGTCCATTATATGTATCTTGAAACAGTTTTGGGTTGTCATACACAATGCACAGTTTTGGACTGTGATTAGGATTGTACACTACTAAAGTTAAAAAGAGTAATGTAGGTTAGTGACGTTTGGGAGGGGGTTAGAGAGTTAAGGAGTAAAAAAGAGCTTCGTAGGGGTGTGGGAAAGGGCAGAATGCAAAATGAACATTCTGTATATGCAAAACATAACAAAAGAAAAAGAAATACTCTTAATACATGAAGTACGCGCGGGGGCCTGAGCCCCCGAAGTGGTTCTGTAGTTTTTGGATGCCTAGGGAGGAATTTCTCACCCCCTCCCCCCAGGGCCCGATTAACCAGGCGTGGCCCTGAAGACCCGCCTGGTGTGGGGGGAATCTTGTTCGCCTGGACTCAGTGGTCAGCCCAGGGGTCCTATGGCTAGCTGTCCTGCCCAGAGCCCCCAACATACCAGTCAAAAACCCTAGAAATCCTGGCATGAGGAGTGTTCTGAGCCCAGCCGTGCCTCTGTAATTTTTGGATGCCTAGGGAGGAATTTCTCACCCCCTCTCCCCAAGGCCCGATTAACCAGGCGTGGCCCTGAAGACCCACCTTGTGTGGGGGGGATCTTGTTCCCCTGGACTAAGTGGTCAGCCCAGGGAGCCTATGGCTAGCTGTCCTGCCCAGAGCCCCCAACATACCAGTCAAAGGCACCAGAAATCCTGGCATGCGGAGTGTTCTGAGCCCAGCCGACAGCACTACATTCTTAAGCCTCACATTGATCCACAAGCCAGTGGGTTAAAAATCACCAGAGTAACCTCCTGAGTAGCAGTTGGAAAACCAAAGGGGGGAGAATAAAGACAAATTAAAGTCAAAATGAGCATAAGTAGGATGTAGAAGAAAGTGCTTTAATAAAATTGAGTATTGGAACATTAAGGGAATTGAAGCATGTATTGTAGTCTCACATACATGTGAAATTAAGTGAATTACAGGTAAGATGTTCAATTATAGACATTTCTGTAGATGCAATGCAATAATCCTAATCTAAATTCTAGCATTTCATTGCTCCCCCCAAAAATATTTTTTCTAACCTCAAATTCTTACAGAAACACAAAAGAGCTTCCAAGGAAATATGACAGTGCATTAACAAACCAGAAAAGAATTTTCTCAAAAAGAAATGAATAAACATTAGCTTGGCAGCAATGGTAGCCAGCAGTGAGCCAAATTCAGACCCACCTATAGCTGACTCAACCATGCAGATGGGGAAATAGCACCTTCCTCACTAAGAGGTAGCTTAAGCCTCTTAATCCCCAGAATGACCTGCACACTGAAATATTTTCAACAATTCGTGGACACACAGTCTCTAAGAGTGCTGGAGTTGTGCTGTGGGTCCTTAAGGCCCACAGGTGTCTGCAGGTATGGGACATTCTGATTCTTCTCACCTACAGTGGCCCTTGGTTCTTGCTGTATCACAGAATCACAGGGTCTCTGTGGTCATGGAAATTCATTTCACCGTAGCTGTTGGATTCAGACCATCTGCTATTCCCAAATATAGACCTTCTCCAGAAAGGTAGTTCACACCTTCAGAACCGACAGAAGCTGTCATGTTCTGAATCTCTTCCTCCCAAAAGGAAAGATCACCCTCTGAGATGAAGGCTGAAAAGACCAGTCCATGGTATGAAGCTTACCACAAAGAGTGATGAGTTCAGGTAGAAAAATAACTACATTAGCAACTATCGTGACAATGGTAGTGAGTGAAAGAAATGAAATTCCTGTCTCAAATACAGGTAAGGAGTGGGGAGGAAGGAGATGGAGGGCATTGGTCGTAGGAATATTGCACTGGTGAAGGGGGTTGATTTTTTTTTATAACTGAAATACCACTACAAACATTTTTTATAATCATGGTGCTTAAATAAAGATAACTTGAACTATCTAGTTCTGCCTCTCAAATAGAAGGGGAAACAATGCAAGGTATCAAGACCAAACAGTTGTATGATCACTAAGTAGTAAGCTAGACACAGAGGGAACCACCTATACTAGCAGCCCGGGGGGTGAGGGTAGGGGATATGGGATGCAAGATGGGAATAGGAGTGGAGGGAGGACAACTTTGTTGATGGGAATTTCCCTGATACATTGTTAATATGTACCTAAAATATTACTGTGAAAGATATGTAAGCCACTTTGGTCAGAATAAAAATTCTAAAAAAATTAAATTAAATTAAAAAATCAGGGGCCAGAGAGATAGTACAGAGGTAGGGCGTTTGCCTTGCATGCAACCAACCAGGATGGACAGTGGTTCGAATCCCAGCATCCAATATGGTCCCCTGAGCCTTCCAGGAGTGATTTCTGAGCGTAGAGCTAGGAGTAACCCCTGAGGGCTGCTGAGTGTGGACCTCCCCCCCAAAGATCACTCTCTGAAATCATCGAATTAGATTATCTCCCTATAGTCGAATCGAAGGGGCCTGGACCTTACTGCCATCTGAAATACTATATTTTATGTATAGGTGAATGAAGAGTAAGGTCCATTCTAGCCATTACGTATCCTATGCTCTAGGGAAGAGGTCAGAGTGAGAACAGGGCAGGGGTCCCTGAGGGTGTGTGAGGACCACAAGCCTCCACAGCTGAGAATGGAGGAAACCAAACCCAGATCCTCCCCTCACCCTGTCAGCAAAGTTTAATTCTCCAGCTGCCCAGCAGACAGAAGTCAATGAGTGAAGATGGAAGTGCCAAAGGAAAAATAATGTATACCAAAAATGGAGGGCAAATATCTTAGTGGTCTTGGTTAAGGCAAATATCTCTTCAAGGGAAAAAATACTCACAAAGAAAATAATGAAAAAAATTTAACAGCTGTTTAGTAAAGCATAGCAAAAATGGCAAACTTCAAGTGTAAGAAGATATTTGCATAAGTGGGTTGTGTAGGCATGTGTGTGTGTGTGTGTGCATACAAGCAAAACAAGGCACAAGCTATAAGAACTCCCATAAAAGCCACAAGAAGGCTGAAGGGATAGAACACTGAAGGGATATTAGAGTATACTGAGCACTTGCCTTGCACTTCACCTATACCCTAGGCACCCTAACACCAAGTATAGTCATCCAAGTCCCATCAGTGATCCCTGGGCACTGATCCTGGGGACTCTGGGGCAGCTGGTATGGGACACCCCATGGGAATAACTGCTGCACCCCTTTCCTGGGCCATCACTACACTAGACTGGATTCTGAGTACCCCCTGACCAGCAGCACCCTCCTGCCTCTGCCATGTGTCTTTTAGGGCCCTGAGGCTGGACCTATGCTGGACCTGCTTTGTCAGACATTCTGGCAGGCAGACTTGGGCCTGCACCATCCAGGTGCCATTGGACAAGGGTTCAGTGCAGCCACATGTGCTGTGGTCAGTGTCCTGGCACAGGAAGGACCAGCACCTTGGGCAATGGAGAGCCAGAAAACAAGCCCATCACCCTTTTACCATGATGTTGCAGGGGGAAGGTGGCATGGAGAATGTGGACTAGAAGGTGTTGGAAAGCTGGACTTGCCCTCTGGGGGTGTGGGGCTTGTAAGACAAAGCAGGCACATCAATGGACATCAACCCTGGAAACCAGCACGGTGACCAGGAGCTTCCAAGAACACAACTCTGGATTGGCAGCAAAGAAGCAGCAGCAGAAACAGGAGGAACCAATAGTCTAATTGTCACACAGAAAGGAAACACCCGCCAAAGCCAACAGCAGCACCGGGGAAAGAGCACTTGTAGGCTGTGTCTGTGGAACCAGTCGCCAAAATACATCAATGACTCACCAGCTCAGTGACAAGAATGCAGACTTGCCAGGAAACAGCCAGGCTGAGAAGAGACTTTTTCCTCAGAAAATAAGCACATGCCCCTGTGTAGGCAGACACTGGGCATCACTGAGCATCGCATCAGGAAGGGCCTGCAGAGCCTGGGATCGCTTGGTTCCTTCTTGAAAGGGGAGTGAGGCCAAAGCCCCTCACTAGCTGTTGGCAGGAGTGTAAACTGAGGCAACCTCTGTGGAAGAAGCTAGTCAGAGGCACGTCCAGCTATTAAGTCATGATGACAGCAGTTAGAAATACTGTTGGCAGATTTGGATCTTACTGGGATAGGAAACCTTAAAATGGTCACAGGAAATAAAACTGGTTATAACTGTGTGCCAGAGGTCTAAATTGGTCTAGATTGAGGCCAAGGGTTATTGTGGTAATTACCTCATTATAGACAAATTTTAAGCCTTGCATTTGCACCTGGAATTAGAAGAATTTTATCAATAAAAAAGGAAGGTCAGGTGGGACAGACAGTACAGCGGGTGAAGCCCTAACCTTGCTCACACCTGACCAGGGTTTGATCCCGATACCCCATATGGGCCCCACGAGTGTGATCTCTGAGCACTGAGTCAGGAGTAAGCCCTGAACATAGTCAGGTGTGGCCTAACTGTACCACACACACACACACACACACACACACACACACACACACACAAAGAAAGGTCAGTTAAAATTTAGGAAATAGGTCTGTAACTTATACTAGAGCTGTAGTCTAATTCCTTTGCCATATTATTGAGTTCTGACATTAATTGATATCTATATTTGTGTGCTTGATCATACATATATTCATTGTCTATTAATAATACATACTTAACTATAAAGAACGTCTCTTAATAAGCTCGAATTCCCTTTTAATCATGAAAATTTTAAAAGTCTAGAGTATTTCACATAGTTGAGAGGCAAAGATGATAAATGATTTGTAGAAGGGTGGGTGGCAGATATATTGACTTATCTCTCCCCAGATCATAGGAAAAAAGATTTTTATATACTGTTTATAAAGGAGAATGGTAGAACTCAATGGAAGCCCATTTAAATTATTTTTTTACAATTTTTTTACTTTACAATACAATTTTTGTATAATGTGATTTCATAGTTAAGAGTATATAGATACTCAAATAACTCTGATCTAGAGAACTTTTCTGCTCAATTTAATTTGAATATCTTTTTCCACCTGTGAGAAATGGAGCATGTAAAAATTGTATAAACACAAACTGGGGAAGACATAAATACCAATTAATGAAGACATACTAAATAAATTGTGTACATCCGTTAAATAGAATGCCTGGTGAGGAGCATAGACGAGATGAGGTAGCTGTAGAGATGCCTAAAGAGAAAGGCAGCCAAGAAATATTAAGTGAAAATAAATGAATATATATGCATATATACTTGTAAATGAAAATCAATGTTAAATTATTAAAATGTGTTATTCTCAAGAATTGCGTATTGGATAGGGACCAAGGGATTCTTTCCATCCTTCATGCTTTGTCCCTTTATATATATTTGCAGGTAAACCATTCCAGAAAATATCGGAAAAGCTAATGAACATACACTAGAGAACAGAGGTGCAGTACACCTAAACTAAAGCTCTCGCCACTGCCTCTAACGGCCTGTGATTTCCTAGCATCCTGGTGGCTGATGAATCAGGCATCACTAGTGGAAGGAAGAAGAGGAAATTGAGAATATCCCAGGTCACCTGCCGTCCCCTATGTACTGACCACATCATAGGACACAGGCAACAAGTTTTTGTTGGAGTTGATTGTCACTACCTCGCTCACCTACAGTCTGACACAGAGAAGAGATGCTTTGCACCAGTGTCTCCTTTACCTGATTCCTAATGCAAATAAGTTTCCATACAGTCACTGCTTTTATTTTCCCCAGCTCCCCAAAGAAAGACAATAGTCCAATCAGAGAATGTGTGCTCATTATGTAATTTGTCTATCAAAAGGTTGGGAGGGTTTCAAATCCTGACTGAATGTGTTTGCTGTGAAATGCTGAAACATGTGCTATAATTGCATCCAATTGACACCTACAGAAGAAACACTTGCTTTTTTATTTCTCATGATCTCACCGCCTCTCAAAGTGTGTACACCTCCAAAATAAAGTTCTGCAATTTTGAGACTGAATTCATTATGCACAAATTGTTGCCTAGGAAAAGATCCATTTAGAGGAAATTGCAGATGGCAGATTTGAGTGAACTACTGCTCCTGTTTTTCCAATTAGTTCTTGTCTCGACTAGTGTGCTTGTGTGTGTTCAGTGCTTCATGGCCTCTTTTCTGGACATATATCTCAGTGGAGAGCTGGTTCCTTTACCTTCTGGCAGCCTTATGGACTCGTGAGATAGTCTGATTGTGGATGAATCTTTCTTTTCCCTCTCTTTTATTCAGAAATCTGCCTGTCACAGGCCGCCTTGTGTGTTGAGTTTAAATTCAAATATAGAGTAAAGGGTCTGAGGGGTGGCCTGGCTCAAACACTGAGGTAGATGGAACATGAGTTTTCTGCAGAGACATATGAGAAGTAGAAGTGGAGGAACACCCCCATTTTGCATAGCTGAAGGGCTCCCCAAACCCAGGCCCAGTGAGGAAGCAAAGGACTGGGGACACTGGACTTCCAGACCTGCGACAGGCCAGTGCTGACTTATTCTGCAACAAGATGCTGTGACTTGAGAGCTGCTTCTCACATGTTGTCATACATTATATAAATGTTTTGGATTTATTTTAAGAGGTCTGGGATTTTCACCCAATTGCCTGTGCACCATGGATGCCAGTAACAGAAGGGGCTGTCAATCATAAATGCAAGGGAAATGTCATCAAATTCAAAATTCCATATAATCAAACTCAAGACCCATTTTTCTCCCAAGCACAACTTAAATAACCATTATTGTGTGGATGATTATTTCAGATTTTCTATTAAGTTTGAAATTCAGTCATCTCACAAAGAATGAATGCAGGATAAGGATTATCTAAAACTGCTGCTATTCTCTTGGACTGGAGATGATTCAAAGTAAATCTCAGTGGCATGGTCTCTTCTTATTTCCAGAACAGTGGGGTAAAGTCTAAAAAAAAAAGTTGCAAAAATACTACCACTACAAATATTGTTAGCTTGGTCTTCTCTTGTCAGGAACTTTGTAAAACTGAAATAGCCCAGGGGCTCCTCAACTCCAAAACAGGAATGAGGTGGTAGTTTTGAGAGATGAAAGAAATGTTTAGTTCTTTTCAGAGTTTACTTCACAGCTGCATAGACAGAAGCATAGACAGATAAGAACTTCTACCTAGAGGTTCTTAGGAACTCGCTGAGCATTTTACAAGTTGTGGAATCATAGTGGAGAATACCAACACAACTAAAATTGTAGTCTTTCTAAATTATACTGGCACTAAAGAGAATGCAAAAGTAAAAGCAGTAATTTTTCAAGAGCACATTAAAAGGTTTATTAGAAGTAAGAGTAATGAGACTATTGATGTTTCTAATGCTTCACATTGGTGGTGAATTTTAATATTCTAGGTATGCAAGACTAAGTTCAGCCTTCAAAGCTCAGTGCAGTTCATCCCATCAAAGCACAAACCCATTATAACAAAATAAATACAAGTAGATATTTGTTTAAATGTCATATAAGTTGTAGCCTTTAGATAATGCACTCAGAAATTGCCCCGGGCAGGCTGGGGACCATATGGGATACCTGGAATCGAACCAGGTTCCTCTCCGGTTGGCTGCATGCAAGGCAAACACTCTATTAATATGCTAGCTCTCCAGCCCCATATTTATATATAGCATCTATATGATATATCAGATATAATATATAATAAAATATATAATAAAATGTTTACATCAACTGACACAGAAAAAATTATTTACAAAATTCAACACTGGTTTTTTTTTTTAAGAAAACTCTCTGAAAGTGAGTGAAAAAGAGAAAGCATCCTCAAATTGACCAAGAAAGCCTCCATCAACAGTCTGGCTGATGCTGTTCAGTGTTCCACAGACAGGAAAGAGGAATATTACCTCTTCTTACTACCCCTCTCACATCGTGCCAGCGGCCCTAGTAAGGCAAGTAAAAAGGTATCAAAATGAGAAAAATTAAATACAATTGTCTTTGTCCCCAGATGCCATGTTATTTTATGTTGAAAATCCCCTGTAGCTAATAAGCAACTGTAGTCAGGTAACAGGATGCAAACTATGTAAAAATGTCAATATCTGAATACATTGCATTCCTGCACACCATTAAAGACCTAGCATAATTGAAAATGCAAGGCACATACATGATCATTACATCAGCATAAATACAGAATAGGTAGAAAGTTGCCAGAGAGATAGCACAACAGTGGGGCATTTGCCTTGCACACAGCTGATTCAGAACGGACGATGGTTCGAATCCCCGCATCTCATATAGTCCTCTATGCCTGCCAGGAGTGATTTCTGAGCACAGAGCCATAAGTAACTGCTGAGAGCTGCCGGGTGTGACCCAAAATAACAACAACAACAACAACAACAACAACAACAACAAAATAGGTAGAATAGGTAGAAAGTTAATGAACTATATATAGGATATATATTGAGAGAAATGTATGTATATGTGGAGAAAAAACCTTGATTAAGTCAAAGAAAAATAAATGGAGAGGGATTACATATTAGTTCATAGGAATCCCTAATAGCTTCAAGATATCAGCTTTCTGACTTGGTCACTAGAGCCAATAGAATCCCATCAAATCCCAATAGCAATCTATTTTATAGATGCTCCAAATGGAACTGAAATATCTACCAAGAAAAAAGGATCCCAGAATATCCAATACAATCTGAAGAAGAATGAACTCAAGACTGGCACCAGCCAACTTCAGGATTCTCTGGGAACTGCCACCATCCAACAGGATAGGACCAGGAGACAAAGTTTAGGAGAGTGAAGCAGCCCAGAGGATAAGCAAACATGGACACTCTCTCAGCTCCTCACAGATCTTTCCTTCTTCCTCTTTTTCTTGAGAAAAGGGTAAAGATTATGCTCAAGGGATACTCCTGGCAATGCTCGGGGATCCCATGAGTTGCTAGGAATCAAATCTGGATGAGTGATGGATGTTAAGCCCATCCCTTTCCCTGCCATCTTGTCCCTCTATCTCCTCCTCACAAAAGCAACTCTTAGAATTTCACATCGTCTTGACCCTTCCTGTCTCCCAATCTAAAGGATGTTCTTGTGCACGTGTAACTAAACATTTAACATTGAATCACACCCAGTTGTGGATGGAAGGGGAGATATAGTGCTCTGGAAGATTCTGAGAACTGGGCAGACACTATTCTTCCTCTGACCAACTCTCCATAAATTTTTGTTCCCTGCTTTCCCACCCAGCCTTATATAAACCACTAACCCAAAGACAGCAGAAAGTTGGGTTTGGGGAGAATGGCATTGCAGGATGACTGGACTACTGCCTCCTCAAAAGGGTGTCACTTCATTCTCCCTGTTCTACTTGGACCAACTCTTTTTTTCTTTAATGTTGTCCATCTTGTCCACCATTCAGCCTCCACTGAATCTGAGCCTGAGTCAAATGGACAAAGGACATGTGGAAAAATTGCAAGGCCATATACCCAGGGCTGGAGAACAGTGGTGCTCCCAGACCCTGGAGACAGTGGCCATGGGGGAGTCCTATGAATTTCTGAACAGTTGGAAACACGGGATCAGGAAACTGATCCTGGGGGGAAAATCCTCCCCCAAGAATAGACCAGATGTAAGCACCCTCCTACAGTCAATGCGCCTTTGGAGACAACAGTGAGGCCATGACCTGTGGGTGTTATATCCCCATACACCTGCTCAGCACCCGCCCTGTGGCCACTGTGGTGCCTGTTACTGACTGGGCATTGCAGCCACATAACTGACAGAAGAGCAGCAGTGCAGGGTCTCTGATTAATATCCTTCTGGTAGGTTTAAAAGCGGACAACCCCCCCAAGGGTCCCTAGTGACGCTCCTCCTTCACAGAGATCAGAGACAAATAGCTCCGTCTTGTGTTATTCTTGTCTGTGTAAAGAGGATTTGTACAAGAAAGTCCCTGGGGTAAACAGTATTGAAGAATTGTTCTAAAGGATTAAAGCGCCTCTAATGATCTGACCCCGGGAGTGGGTCTCCGTGCAGCCTCATTGATGGCAGGTGTGGGATGTGGGAAGGAGACTCCAGCCCCTGCTGGAAAGAGAAATAAATAAGTGAAGACTGACATAATCGCGGAATCGGGCTGGCTTAGATATGCAGGTATAAATATGAGAGTGACAGACTTAAGACAGCAGGATATACACATAATGCATCAGCTGAAATTAGAGATAAAATGCAGAGTGTATTTTATGGGTGCTGTGGGCATATCAAGCTAGGTAAATGGGGGATCTGTGGAAATAAGAATAAGGGAAATCAAAATAGAGATACAATAAAATAATAGCGCTCAAAATACCTCCCAATGCATCACTTTCAGGCCTGTAACAAGCAGACATATTTTCTGCTGCATCAGAAAGTTGTTCCATGTCAGTCCTTGTTCCCCAGAGAGAAAATTTGGTTTCCCTGTCATGATAATCTCGTTGGATCAGTGAATTGCTAACAGTTTAATCCAGCAAAGCTCTACTTTTATTTTCGGGCCAAGATTGTCATAAATGTTTGAGTCCTACCCTTGAAGTTGCTATGCTTCCTACCTGTGTCTCTACCTCCTGATTGTGGCCCTCTGATCTGGTTTTCTTCCCATGACACCCCCTGCACCTAGTGGTTAGCCTCTCCTGCCCTGATTCCCCCTTTATGAAATTTTCATAGTGCCCCCTTTGGAAGGTCTCTGGGCCCACAAGGGATCATGGGTGAGCATGGCCTCTCTCACTCCTGAACAATATTCTTTTTTTTGGGCGGGGAAGGGTCACACCCAGCAGCACTCAGGGGTTCCTCCTGGCTCTATGCTCAGAAATTGCTCCTGGCAGGCTCGGGGGACCATATGGGATGCCAGGATTTGAACCACCGTCCTTCTGCATGCAAGGCAAATGCACTACCTCCATGCTATCTCTCCGGCCCCCTGGACAATATTTTTAAGGTTAGTAAAACATTTTGGGTAGCCCCTCTGCCTGCCTCCATTGCCTGGAGACACCTACCTGGCCATCAAACTCAATGTAATAAAGAAATAGGGAAAGCTGCGAGTTTTAATACATGGTCTCTGAAGCTGAGCAAGTCCCAAACTTTCAAGTCCCTTAGGCTGTTTTGACCACTTTACAGGTACTTCCAGAGCAAACATGGTCCTTGGCAGACACCGGAGGCCTTTAGAGATGCTGTATCCTATTAACATGTACATCCAATGTCCTCAAACCCTCTTCAACTTTTAAGATCACTTCAAGTGTTCTCCATCCAAGTGACATTGAAATGCAACCTTGTAGATTCAACGAAAAGCAAGCACTGTAAGATTTTTCCTCCCAGGTTTGCCACTTCCCTGATACATGTTGATATTTGCTGTGACTCAGCCTGCAGATTTACACTCAGCAGTGGCCCCTGAGCCTTCTCACTACCATCCTCCATCTCGCATGATCATGACATGCTCAGAACAATTTATATTGGGCCACAGTTATCCAAAGGAGTGCTGACTCTTACATTTTCTTATCACACATTTTGCAACACCTTTCAGGATATTTACTACATGACTTGTGAGATTTTCTACAAGCCATTAGCGGGATCATGGTGCCCAGACTGTCTGGCAGACCAGAGAAAAGGAGGGTATAAGTTTGCTCCAGTAGGCATACTCCCCATTGAACAAAATATCAACTCGCATGGTTCCTGCTGGGTTTCCAACTGACCTGTCAAAATCATGAGCATTGATCTCCGAACGTGAGCATGTACTTAGATCCCTGCAACATATCCCACCAGGGGGCTGCTGGCTCATGGACTTTGCCAGTTAGCAATGATTTCATATCAATAAAATAAAAAGGCCACAATAAATCAAGGAATACTATTTCCCAGATTTGCCTATGGTGAGGTTAACTAGAACAACTCTGTGTTCTCTGCTATTTTTTACTATATAAATGTATTTCTTTGCTCATTTCTATAAACTCTAGGAATGACATCGTTATATTTTATCAACTATTTTATTGCCCTCTTGTTTATCTTTTTAATCTTCCCTTGTGTCATATATTAGGAGGCTGAAGGCAACAGTGCCAGAAAAGAGACAATTCCTTTTCTCCTGGGCCAATTTCTTTTATTTTTTTTTAATTTGGTGGGTTCGTGATTGTTTGTTGTTTTTGTTTATGTTTTTTGTTTATTTGGTGCCACACCAGGCAATGCTCAGGGCTACTCCTGGCTCGGTGCTCAGGAGTTACTCCTGGTGGACCAGGACATACGGGATGTCCCTATACTTGTCCCTGTGCTTAATAGGTTTGATTGGTCCCTCCTGAAGAGAAAGGGAAACATGACGTGGAAATGGTGGAGTCTGGGGAAGTTTGTGATTTATTGCTGTATCTGGACTTGGTTTCCTTGGGCAATATAGGATGGAACTTGGATTTCCTCATGCAAGGCTAGGTGGAATGTTGAAGCCACACCATCTCTGTCCTGGCTTCCATCTCCCCCAGCACTCCTCGGCAGAAGTATGTGAAGTGAAAACAGAAGACCTGGGAAGGTCTGAGAGGCTGAGCAGGATCATTGCAGCCATAGCCTGTGGAGAGGGAGGACTTGTCAGTGAGTGCAGAAGAGAGGACCTGCTGGAGGAAGGGTGCCAGACTCTCCCCTGCCAGATCTGGCTCCCAGACCACAAGTGGGCAGCTGACACAGTTTACACTGCTTCTTCAGAGAGTATCGGCCACTTCTCTGGCTCTCCCGGCGCCTGAGAAAACAAGTCACTTCAGATTCCTCTGTTCTGAATTTCTGGCACGTGTGCAGCAATTCCTTCTGATCTAGTCTGCAGTTTGCAGAAAATTCACAATGCTTATTGCTCATTCATGTTCCTATTTATGCTCTATCTAGTCAAGCCTTTTTTCTCTAACTCTGATACATTGGTCACTTTTATATTTTCTGTTATTAGTATTTTCTTATGCACAATGAGTCAAATCCATTAACAGAGGTTTCTGAGTATCTGTGGTATGCAATTCTATTTTTTTTTTAGAAGTAGCAGCATTGATCATGATGAGTTTTTTGCAGGGGTGAGGCCCACATCCAGCAATACTCAGGGCTTACACTAGGCTCTGGACTCAGGCATCATTCTTTGCTCTACCTGAGAGACCTTATGTGCTGCCAGAAATCAAACCCTGCCTGACCACACAAGTCAATCTCTTTACCTACCGTTAATTTCCATGATCCTAAACTTAATTTTTCTGTTTTTCCATATCTCATGAGCTTTTTTTTTTCCTGTTCACTTTATTTAAAAAAAAAAGTGTCAAGCTAAAACTTGTGGACTGAGCTTAACTTTGGGGTTTAAATCCCCAGTTTTCTATGTGGTAGATGCCAGTGTAACTTTTTTTTGTGTCAATAGCTAGTTATTTTGGCTCCATTTCTCTGATGACTTGGCATTAGCTGCCCAATTACCCTGGTGCTTCTCAGTGAACCCAGTGAACAGAGCAGCTGGGTTCTCCAGCGCCTCGTTTTTCGACTTAGCATTGCCTTTCCCTGACCTCTCACTCTAATTGAAGCTTGGTTTAGACTCTTCCAGGCTCTGAATCTCCATACCTATTTTAGAACCAGTTGTCAGTTTCCAAAAAATAATAGAGTAAAGCATACTAAAATTTTACTTTCTCTATCATTTCGAAATGTTTTTAAAATCTCTTATAAATATGTAAATTGGGAAATTTGCAACTAAATTTAGTTCTAACTTTGTAATCTTTGTAAATATAATTTCTTATTCTTGACATCTTTAAATATCTAGGAATGTTTTTCCAGCTTTTTAATTAGTTTATGGAATCAGTATGAGATACAAAGATACAAAGGTGTTCATGATTGCATTTGTTTCAAACTGTACTACAAAGCAGCAGCAATTAAAACAGCATAGTATAAAGACAAATTGTCCAATGGAATGGAATAGAATTGCAAATCCAGAGACAGACCGTCAAGTATATGACCAGTTAATCTTTGATAAAGGAACAAAAAATATCAAATTAAATCCTCTTCAACAAGTGGTGTTGGAAAAATAAATGGTTGGCCAATGCAAAGAAAGAAAATGACAGCATGCAAGAAAATCAAATCAAACTGGATTAAAAACCCAGTATCAAAACTGATCCCAAAAGACCCAGAGAATCGATGTAGGCAGATCTTATGGTTTGGGGGGTTCTTTTTATAATTCTCCACTTTATTTATTTTTGGGGGTCACACCCAGTGGCTCCCAGGAGTTAGTCCTGGCTTTGCACTCAGAAATCGCTCCTGGCAGGCTCAGGGGACCATATGGGATGCTGTGATTCAAACCACCATCTGTCCTGAATCAGCTGCATGCAAGGCAAACACCCTACTGCTCTTTTATTTCTCCAGCCCCAGATCTTACTGTTTTGAATAATGGGAGGTGCTCAGGGCCCAGACAATGGCCGAAAGGAATATTGCTGCTTCTGTTGACTCTCAAAGTTAGTCACAGGCCACTTGGAAATGTCAAGTATTGGGTTAAGGAAGTGAAATACAATCTCTGCTTTGGAGGTTTGACTGAGTTTTTAATTTCTCATTTTTTTTTGAGAAGTATCATGTAGAATATTCAATAAGAATAGCATGTAGGGGCTGGAGTGATAGCACAGCTGTAGGGCATTTGCCTTGCACGCAGCTGACCCAGGATGAACGTGGGTTCAATCCCTGGCATCCTATATAGTCCCCCAAGCCAGGAGCAATTTCTCAGCGCAGAGTCAGGAGTAACCCCTGAGCATCATCAGATGGGCTGAAAAACAACAACAACAACAACAAAAAGAATATCATGTTGAAATTCTTTAGAATTCCCATAATATCTATTAACATGTAGCTTATACTCCTTGGTCTTTCCAATGTTAGACCCAAATTGCATTCCAGGCTAAACTTTCTCATAATGTGTAGTCACTTTTGTTAAGGGGGGTGGGGTCATATCCAGTGATGCTCAGGGGTTACTCCTGGCTCTGGGCTCAGAAGTCACTCCTGGCAGAGTCCAGGGACCATATGGGATGCCAAAAATGAACCAGGGTTAGTCCTGTGTTGGTTTGTGCAAGCAAATGCCCTACTGCTGTGCTATTGCTCCAGACCTCACTTTATATTTTGCTAGATCAATAATCTAATTTTCTTAAGGATTATATTCATGAGGATTTGGCAGAGAGTTTTCTCTTATATACATATGGTTTTGTTATCAGGATAATGCCAATCTCATCATGTAATAATGAATGTCATCATGTTTCTCAAACTTCTGTTTTCCAGGGCAAAAATATGTGTAAAATTATGTATGTTCTTTATTTCTTTAGCAGCATATTTATTCATTGCTCCTGAACTAGAATATTACTGGTGAGAACATTTTAATGATGAACTTGTTTTACTTGATAGGTATAGAAAAAATCATATTACTTTTTTGAGTATTCTTTCAAATTTTGCTTTTCTTGTCCAAACAGACAGTCTCTACCTATTAATTAATTCAGCTATTCATTCCTGATTTAATTTTGAGGACAATTGGAATCGAGTGGACATTTTTGCTCTCTTCTCTCAGGGAACATTTAGCAGTTGGTTGTCTCCCATGGTGCTGGAGCCTGTCTATAGAATGAGATGGTTTCCTGCACCCATCTCCCCACATACATTTTTAGATCTGGACAAATAAGGGACTCAACACTGCATCTCTATTAGCTTTCCTACAGAATCAGTGATCTTTAAAAAATAGATGGAGTCTAGGGACTTGCCATGTCTGCCCATGTTAACAGTTCCAGAACATTCCATTTCTTTTGCTGACACAGTTTCCATCTGGTAGAATTTCCCTTCTGCATAAGGAGCTGGTTTCCACATGTCTCAGCACACAGCTCCCGCCTCCTTTCCTCGCGGCTTCTGTTCCACTGACAATGTTTTTATTTATATTCGTTTTATCTCAGCTTTATTGAAGTATAATATACTTATGGTAAAGTTTACTCACTTGGATTTCGTAATTCATGAGATTTTGCAACATATTTTGCCAGAAACAAGATCATAATTTTGACGTTAGTCACTCCCAAAAGCTCATCCTGTTCCTTTTCATTTTATCTTCCCATCCTACCTGACCCCAGGAACCTTCAGTCTGCTTTTTATTTCCAGGGTTCAGTGCAGTGCAGTGTGAAGTTTCATGAACAGGAAATCATGCTGAAGAGAATCCTTTGTATATGACCCTCTGACTGGGTGCAATCCTTTTTAAATCCTCACAGATGGGTACACATTTTTACAAACCCTTTTCCCTTTACTCTTTACTGTCACTATTTTATAGACTTTATCACAATATATTGACTCATTTACCAGCTTGCTAACTTTTGGATTTCCCTATACACTGAGCGGGAGGGCTGCCCTTGAAAGCAGCATCCAGGTGGGCTACCCCTCAGTGCAGGACCTGAGGACAGGGCTTCTCAAAGCCATCTAGAGCGAGAGACAGAGCTTGGCCTCTTCCTGCAGCTGCAGTCTTTCCCCTGCCCTACCCTTCCTCCTTCCCTGGAGCCTCCAGACTCTCCAGACTCTAAGGGGCTGGATCAGTAGTGCAGTGGTAGGACATTTGCCTTGCATGCAGCTGATCCAGGAAAAGCCTGAATTCGATCCCCAGCGTCCTATATGGACCTCCAAGTAAGGAGAAATTTCTGAACACATAGCCAGAAGTAACCCCTGAGAACTGCTGGGTGTGAACCAAAAACAAAACAAAACAAAACAAAAAAAATCAAGCTGCCATGAGCACTCAGATCCAACTCTCTTGCCAATAGTTTTTGAATTTATGGTTTTTATTAATTAACTTTTACACTGTGAAGCTGGTGTGCTCCTTGGCCTGAACTGTCCAAGTCTTGGGGTTCCCTTCATGGTTACTTATCATAGTCACTGGCATCATTTCATCTGGACACACAGCCAGAGCAAGTCTATGAGGTGCCTTTTCACACCATGAGGACCCATGAAGATATTTTCTGGCTATGTCCCTGCCTCTGCACCCACCTTAAGATTTTACCACCTGAGGGTTCAACCCTGCAGGTTCTCCACAGTAGACAATTTCCCCCATGAAACCATTGTCTGTGTCTGGACAGCTTTCAGTCGGCTAGCTTAGTAGCCCAGACACTTCACTGGAGCAAGTCCCTCACCAACGTGCCCCAGAAAAGGCTGATGCCAGCCCCTTCACCGGTGTCAAGATGAGTCAGACACCATTCCTGTCTTGAGCTGAGAAATGGCAGAAGCTGAAATATCTGTTATTTCTGGATTCAACAGATGGAATAGAGAGATATAACATTGTCTCAGCCACAGTGAAGACCACCTGCACCTAAAATACCTGGACATGATTCTTTCATGCAGATGTGGCCTCTAGTCTCCACTTGCCAGTCCTGCCATTTGCAGGTTGGTTGGATTTTGTTTTGTATTTTGGGGGAGGGTGGCTTCTATCTGAGTGTAATTATGTGGCATCCATGGTTATTTCACCAGATCTTTTGCTCAGCATAAAGCCCTGCAAATTCAGCCATGTTTCAGCCAGTGAAACGATGAATTTCTTTTCTCCTCTCTGGCCAAGTGCTTTTCTGTAGGGTATTTGTTGTGAGGGGGTTCACGTGAATGAGGAAGTGAGGACTGAGTGGCAAAGGCACATTTGCTCTGTGGGTACATTTTGGAGTCACATACCTATGTGAATGGTCCCCAGGGGGCAGTCACCAGCTTATTTTGTGCACCTTTCCCACACTTGGCTTGTCTCTGTCCTTTCTATATGACCATAGTCACACAGTGATAAAAGTCTACAGAGGTGATAGAGTCTAAATAACTCAAGGCGAGCAGCAGCAATAACACAGAGCTTAAGGAATTTTATACCAGATGCCGAAAAAACCATATCATATCCCTGGCACTTAAATGTCGCCCAAGAGAATCTCCAGGAGTGTGACCCCTTAGCACAGAGCACAGAGTAAGCCCTGTGCACCACCAGGTGTGACCAAAAAAAAAAAAAATATATATATATATATATATATATATATTAAAAATAAAAATAATTACTATGGGGAGAGAAAATAATGTTGGGTTGCATGTTTCCTGGGCTTCAGGACAATCTCCACTTTGCGTCCTGAGCGGTTCGTGGCTTAGGGCATGGATGCACTCATTTAAAAAATGGCATCTGGTCCAGACAACAGAATGCTTTGAAATGTCACACAACTCACCAGCAACATTTACACTTCAGTTAAAAAATCAAAACATAAATTCCTGGCGGAAACACATTCCTGTCGGATGCCTGCTTTTTATTCCCCAAAGTCGACTTCTGGAAGATAGCATTAGTGGATCCGGCTAACCTTTGTTTGAATGGCGTGATGAGAGTCGGTTGTGCTTGTAAACCGGGCTATGTTTAATGTTGGTTCCAGAGAAGTTCACCTCTCAATATATATTTTAAGAGATGCTCTGAGTTGGGTAGAAATATTAAGCTGATATTTTAAGTTTTCTTTCTAATGGCTGTCAAAATTATAGACACAAATGGGCATCTTCGCTCAAAAGTCATCACTACCATGACAAACAGCCTTGCACAGCTCCCAGCATGGGGCTAGGAAGACATCACTGTGTCCTGTTCTCAGTCCGCCTTTCAGAAGAACCGTTCTATAGACTGTCCCCCAACTCTGCTCCAACTTTGACTCCAACTCGGGCTCAAGAGAAAAGGTGGCCTGGCTCCAGCTCCTGCTTGGATTCCTGGCAAACATTTTTTCAGTGCAGAAATCTCTCATGTTTGATAATGGGTAGGCCCTTGTCCTAAAATCACTGATGTTCTTCAAAATATCTCACAACAGGCACTCTGTGGTCATACCAGTGTGGGTTTTGTTTTTAATCAGGTATAACAAGTAAAGAGTTTAAATAAGCAACTCTTTCAAGTTAGACAGCTTGAAAAAGAAATAGAATGACTGCTTGCCCCATAAAAATACAGTATAACAAAGCTTATGTTTTACATTTATACCCCATGGCAATAGAAAAAGGGTGCAGTTGGGCCACTGCTGAACCTCTGTTCTTATCTTTGTGGAGGAATAATTTGCAAGTAAAATACTGTAGATTGTAACAGAGGGTTTGTAAAGAGCTGTGTGCCCACGACCAGGGAGGAAGTGTGGGTGCTCCCAGGAAGCTAGGCCTGGGGGCTGGGGCAAAGGTCACTAAGGCAGGCTGGTGGTGCCAAAGTGGTTCATGTGTGTATGCATGATTTGCTCTTCCTCATGGGTTGCAGGTTTCATCAAAGCTTATTACAAAACTGTAGACATGTGATGAAACATGTGGAATGAGCCAGTCTGTCCCCAGAGCTGGCTCAATGGCTACCAGAGACTCCCCAAGTTCTTGTCTCCCCACAGGCCACCTGGGCTTAGCTAACTTTCCCTTGGTCTTTCTCTGATATGGGATGCCGACATTTTGTTTCTTGCAGTACTTTTTCTCTAATAGTCTTGTAGTAGTTACACGAAGGAAATTTTCGCCTGGTTTCGTTTCATGTTAAAGAAAATGAAACTTCTCCAAGTAAATTCTGATAAATAATGTTGCTGAGTCTACAGTGAATTAACTCATTTTGTTTTCTACTAAAGCAACTCGATGTTTAAATACCAAGCGAATGTTGACTTGTATCTTTCTACACTACTGAGAAATAAGATCAATAAATTGAAAGAATAAGATAAGGAGAAATAAGAAGAGCTTCAAAGCTTTCATTAGAAATAAACATGAGCAGGCTGGAATAGGATCCGGATGCTAAATCCATTGGGTGTGAGTTTTAGCCTGCACTTTCTCTGTCCCCAGAATTCACTCTCAGCCACCCCACAGCCCCAGACAGTGATGGTGTGTCCTGGATACGGTCTGTCCTTGAGTCTGCCTGGCTGGGAGGTGGGATAGGCTGGCAGAAAGCTATGGGTGGAGCTGAGTGCAGACCAGTGTTCTGACAGTCCAAAATCAGCCCAGGGTTACTCATAACCATGTATTGAACTGTTAGTGTCTCAGTGTCATGCCAAACAGCACAGTCGTACAGTCATCCACAGCAATGAGTACACAGTCCGTTATGTGGTGCTGTTGTTACCATCCTCCTGAAAATCTACTTGGAAATAGGCAGTTTGAAGTGTTTTCTGTGGTCCTTTATTTCCAAAGCAGATGTTCTTTTCCTGTAAATTCTGCTTAAGTTCCAGGTGCCTCTATTGTCCTTTCAATAGTCACCACATTTATTTCTTTAGAGAAACTCCAGTTTCATTTTATCTGACATAAAGCTTTTGTCCTTCCAGGAATTAAAGTGGATTTTTTTTCACTACAAAGTTTCACTTGATTTTTTAAAAAGAAAAAGCATCTCTTGCACTCATATTAAGCATTCTTTTCAAGAGGGAAAAGTAAATGATTGAGAATCATTCATTACCACAATCCTATAAATCATGTACAAGCGATCAGAAATTAATTGGATGTATCCAAAAAGACTAAGTTGAAGTTGTCACATTTGAAATAATGGGGCAGACGGATAAGCCACACAGCCTATGAAAAAAGTATTTACTAAAGGTATTATTTGATAAAGTTCTGGCTTTAAGCATATACAGAAAAAACAATATCCAACAATAGAGAAACAAAGTACCCCATTGAGAAGGGGCAAGAGTGAACCCTCCCCATAGAAAGTGACTCACTTGGCCAGCCCTGCAAGCACTTTTTGAGGGCAGAAATCTAAGCAATGCCAGTAGCTGGTCAAATGACAGCATGTCAGCGAGAGGGTCAGATGGTGGAAATTTGCCTGTGGGGAATAGCATTGCATCTCCTTCTCGGGGCTGACTCTTCATCAGGAACAAGTGTATGTCTCCCTTTGGGCCATTTGTCTTCTGTCTCTGTGTACTCCCTGTGAGCCTTGGATGAGCCAAAGCCGTTGAGAACTG
Source organism: Suncus etruscus (assembly GCF_024139225.1). Lineage (NCBI taxonomy): Eukaryota > Metazoa > Chordata > Mammalia > Eulipotyphla > Soricidae > Suncus > Suncus etruscus. The sequence goes on along the minus strand of NC_064854.1, from coordinate 15,201,280 downwards.
TGTGTGTGTGTGCGCGATTCCCCCACAAGCTGACACATCTGCCTGGAACTGCCGTTTGGTGCCTGCTGGGCACACACCTGAGGCCACCCTCGGGATTGCCTGGCCTCTGGGTTGAACTGCCTGGAGCTGAGATCTGGAGACCATCTCAGACAGCCACTACCCCTTCCCTCATCTCCTCAAGTTCAGTTCCTCCCAGGAAGCTGCTCTGAAGGCAAGAGCTGAGGCCTTCACCACTCTTCTCCCCCATCCCAGAGGTGCCTATGCCGCCCCAGCCATCTCCTCTTCCCATCTTGGTGCCCTGCTGAGTCGGGCACTGCCCCCAGGGCTGCCTTTTGGAATAGTTTTGGCTGGCCTCCATCAGGGATGGAGTTGGTGCTCTCAAATCTCTCAGGGAGCACTGGTATCACTTCCCCTCTGCCTCCTTAGATCCCTCAGCTTCTGATTCTTCCAACCCTCTCTCTCTCTTTCTTCTCTACCTAGTGTTAAATTGGTGCAAATGCAAAGTAGGTCAGGAGGTCACCTTTGGGGGATCTGTTCTCAGAGGTCGTGACACAGAGTCTTCAGGTCAGAAGGTGTGGAATTCAGGCCTGAGGCCAATCTGAGCATTAATTCTTCTTATTCGCCCTGGTTATCAACTCAGTGCACTCTGAAGTGTGTTTTGCTCCTGAGCTGTAAATCATCAACAGGAATCATATCTGGGCTGAATGGAACAACAAATTGAGATGAACCGAACAAGAGAACACAGACCAATAACATAGTTGACTCTGCAGAGAATTGGAATGAGATTTGATCCCAGGAGACGGTCCACACATTACGACAAAGCAATTTCCACTCTAACCTGAGGACACGAGTCCCACAGGGCAGAACCTCGGTCCATTTCATTTACATGCAGGTCAAACAGCCAATTGATTTTTAACTGTCCATTTTATTGTTTGTCAATAAAAAAAAAGAGGGAGAATCCAATTTGAAGGGATTGGCCCCACAGGCCAGCTCTTTGGAACATAAATATATGAAGTTGGGCCTCAGTGACACGTTTCTTAGTGGGATGAACCTTCCCCAGCTGAGATGCAGGTTCTGGCCCAAGAGGCAAAGGTCACTTGGGCTGACTTACTGGACAGAGGCTATATAGTAGGAGTCACTGGCTGCCCACAAAGCTGCTGTCCCTTCCCTACTGCCAAAGTACCTGGGGAAGGGAGAGACCAGCTCTTACACGCATCAGCCTATTCCTGAAATCTGGAACACTTGGTACATTAGTACAAAGCATGGAGGAACAGCTCCAAAGGACAGAAAAGTTCCGCTCCCTTCCTGCTCCCCAGCTCCAAGCTCATATGTGCTTCCAGGAAAGACTGTGCTCAGTCCCCCCACTGAACCAGTTTCTCCCTCAGAACCACCCTGTTTCATCCAGTCTCAGGAGAGCTATTTCAGTGACTCATCTGTGGACGAGTGGAACTATCTGGAAGTGTCATTTGTCTCCTGTTTATCTATTTCACTGGGAATAATGTCCTCCAGTTCCATGGGTGTGGGCCCTATCAGCCGGTTTCAGGGTTTGGAGTCATGGTAGGATCCACTAAACTGATTTTTCAGCTCAGAAATCTGTCCCAGTAACTGTGGGTGAGTCCCTTGGAAGTGATTTCCTGGGTGCTGTGTGCGAGTCCCTCAGCAGTGACTCCCAGATGTTTTATGCCTGGGTCCCTTGGAGGTGCTTTCCTGGCTGCTGTGTGTGTGGGTCCCTAAGAAGTGACACCCCAGCTGTTGTGAGTGCAGGTCTCTCAGAGGTAACGTACCAGCTACTGTGAGTATGGGTAACTCAGAGATGCTGTCCCAGCTGCTGTGAGTGTGATTGTTGTGAGAGCAGAAGCAGGTTTGTGTGTCAATATCTGGTTCTGTCTTCTGCTCCCCTGAGCCATTTGTCTCTCCCAGATCAGGCAGACCTAACAGTCATGGCTTTACAATGTGATTCCAACTCTGAGTCTGTGTTCCCCCCCCCCCATTTTTCTCATTTGCTTTACACTGTTTGATTCATAGGATCTTCGTGGTTCTATACAAACTTCAGGATTATTTTTTCTACTTCCTTGAAAACTGTCTCATATTGCGCATTGCATTAGACAAATGACCAGCATCACAGTGTCTATCCTTCTACTCCTGAAGCACATGGGCCTTTCTGTTTCTTAGTGTTTTCTATTTCTTCCAGTGATGCTCTAACCAGTGTCTCAAGCTCTGTTCCCTCTATGATCCTTTAGACTGGGTCAAGTTGAGAGGCACTGTTCTGAGGAGCATGTGGGCAGGGGAGAGTGGGAGGCTGTGGGGGAGACCCAGTCACCATCTGTGTGGTGACAATATGGTGTGGTCACACAGCCAGAGGTGAGTAGCCATGTCTGAGGGCCACACCTAAGATGTCTGGGTAATGCCTGTGCCCATAGATGTCACTTTCATATCAGCAAGCTCCCCAAAGACCAAGTCTCCTGACAGGCCTCTGAGAATACGTCATGGATCCTGCAGACACAGCCAAAGAACATCAATGAGATAATAAAAAACTCCCAGTCCTGCTCTCACAACCTTCTCTTAACAAAGCAAGTTTAATTTTACTAAACATAACAAAGGTCTTTCAGTGCATAAGAGAAATCTTAAATTGTATAATTGTGTCTTTTGTGTGAACTTTGAATTCCTGTGTTATGATGAGGCATTTACATGCATTACATGCTGTGGTCTTATAAACATTTATTATACAAGTTATTTCTATAAAAGTGAAAAAGAAATGACAGTGGGTATAATAAATCATGTTTTTGAAGTAGGTTCTAATCACTCTCCCTCAATAGAGATGGAAACGAGATAATACATGCCCCTTCTCCACACTTTCCCCTGTGGTCCTGTACACAGTCACACACCCACCACATCTTGAGAATCCTTGATGTCCCTGATTCCTGGGGTTGGCTCTGCCTTAGACCTGCACAAGTTCTGGTGCATTCCCCAGGCAAGACATTGTCCTCCCCCTAATAGACATCCCAGCATTGTTTTGGGATGCCAATGATCTCCAGGAAACACCCGAAAGCTAATAAAAGAAAAATAATCCTAAAGTCATATTGTGTTCTTTATCTCTAACATTTTGAAAAGAGCAGTAAGAACAACATGGAAGTTTCTAGAGTCAGGAAAGAGCAGCTTGGTGTCTGCACAGAAGACCAGATGGTTGCTGCTTCCACAATCTGGAGAGATAAAAGACGCAAAGCCTAGAAGATGTTGTGGGGGATGTCCCAGTGACTCCTCGCAGGAAGGGCCATCCTACAGATGGAAAGTCCCCCTGTCACAGGCAGGGGCCACCTGACTCATTCACAAACACAGACTCAGGCAGGTTTCTATGCTTCGTCCTTTGTTGAAATTTTGCTGCTCAGAGAGCCACACAATTCTGTGAAACCAAGGGACTACCCAGATACATCTTTCTAACCTTGAATTCTAAAAGAGTTAGAAAAACCAGCTATTGTCTATTGTTGCAAGTCAGCCCCTGAAGAGGTTGACTGATGGAGGGATGGAGGATGAGGTCTTTCTCCTCCAGCTCGGAGCACGCGTCTGCCACCCTGTTCAGCCGGCGGTTCTGAGGTGAAGCGGCGGGTAAACAGCTCGCAGACAGTCAGGCTTGTGGAAATATCAGCTTTATTCGGTGGACAAGACTGAAGTCCAAAGACTCAACATAAGTTCTAGCCCAAAGCCTCTCGCCTTCCACAGACCCTTGTTTTTATCCCCCAGAATCAGGTACCACCCAATGGTGGGATCAGATACCACTCAATGGTGGAAGCAGAATCAGGTACCACCCTAGGGTGGAGGCAGAATGCCAGGTCACACCCTAGGGTAGGGCACAATCACTGATCAGGGTAGGGTCAGTAACATAATAATCCCCTAAAATATTTACATACACAACAGTCTATTAGCATTTCCATCACCACCCAGTTCTCAACTACCTCTTTGGAAGCATGTGTGTTGGGAGGTTCAGGGCTTGAATTGATTTGATTCTTTCTGGTCATAGTTTCACTTTCTCCCGCCTTGGGTGTTAGAGCCTCCTGCTCACACCCAATGATTTGAATATTATCATTTCACAAGATGAAGTATTTGGAGCTTTTGTACCTGAATATTATCACTCATGTGGAAAAAATAGAGAAATCCTAGGTATGAGTGACAGCACAGTGGGTAGGGCATTTGCCTCACATATGACCAACCTGAGTTCAATTTCCAGCACCCTCTAAGTTCCCTGAGCCCTCCAGGAGTGGTCCTTAAGCACAGACGCAGAAGTAAGCCCAAAACAAAACTAAACCAAAACAAAGAAAAGTACAGAGAAATCCTAACCAGTTTCAGGAAAAGAGATTGAAAAACAACAATCCCACCCCAAAAATATCTCAGAGACTCTTGGTATCTGACTTTCTATTTGATAGCATGAAACTGTTCAGAGTTAATGTTTCTGTGAGTCCCAGAACAAAGTCATCCATGCTTCAAAATCCCTCTTTCTCTGAGTGATGCTAGAGGAGTATGTTTAGAAATAGCTGCTGGGGGCCAGAACAGTGGCACAAGCGGTAGGACGTCTGCCTTGCATGCACTAACCTAGGACGGACCACATTTCAATCCCCTGGCGCCCCATATGGTCCTCCAAACCACAAGTGATTTCTGAGCACATATCCAGGAGTAACCCCTGAGTGTCACCAGGTGTGGCCCAAAAAACGAAAAACCAAAAGAAAAGAAAAAAAAGAAAGAAATGAGCTGCTAAACAACATTTCTGTGGTTCACACGGCAATGATGCCATTTCTGCTTCCAAATAGCCATGAAAAGAGGCTTCACCTTCCAGATGCCAAAGTGGGCGTTTGTTCACCCAGAATTGGCCCCACATCCCATTTTGCTTGCTTTCCAAAGAATTGTCATACTCTGCCTTGAAAAGGACCTTCCCTGATTCGTGCTCCCCTCCAAGTCCTTTTCTTTTTTTAACCGTTAGCAGAAAGGGTGTTTTTGGAGTGCCAAGCCAGACACCAGGGCTATAATTTTAAAAATCACTAGTTTCATTTAACAGAACAGAGTTGACCATGCATGGCAACTCCCCAACAAATCCTGGGGTATGTTGAGCCTACAAAGCAGCTTGGAGACTCCTGGAAATCCAGCTGGTTCTGCAGATCTGAGGGAGAGAAGCCATAAGCATGGAGCTTTCGGGCCAATATGCCTCCTGGTTCTGCCCTTAGTCTGTGGCATGCCTAGGTCACATGACCCCTGGCACCATCCTGAAGAACAGGGCATGCCCTGCACTCTTGGGCTGCACTCAGTCTAACCCAGCCTGCTTCACAAATCTCTGCTGATCTTTCTAGATCTAGTTGAAATATTATTTTACATGATAAACATGGGTCAATCAAACTCCACCAAAGTGGGCTCAGGGCACATATCTCCATTAACTTCTATAAGGGCTTTTTTGGGGGGCCCACACCCAGTAGTTCTCAAGGGTTACTCATGGCTCTGCACTCAGAGATTGCTCCTGGCAGGCTTGGGGACCATATGGGTTGCTGAGAATCAAACCCAGGTTTGCTGTGCTATCTCTCCAGCACCCAAAATAAGGGCTTTATTAATGCTCACCCACTCTGAGATTATCTACTTCTGACCACCTGGGTGAGCTGGTCAGTACCCCCAGGGCAAATATCCTGATGGTGAGGGCTATTCTGACTTCTGACAGCACCCACAGTTAGTGCAGCCCAAGATGAAACCCCGAGTGAATGAGTCTGAGATCTTTCCTCTTGCTCCTCACCTGTGGCTTCATTCCTGAAGGAAGGTTTCTTAGGCACCTAGCCTCAGTCTGAAGGTCTATACTGGCATGGATGTGCTACTCACAGCATCTGGAAAAGTAGTGGCCATCCAGATTTAATAATAAGATAGTTGTCACCCGGGACCACTCAGGAAACTTCAAGGACCCAACTTTCCACCAGACCCCCACTCAGCATTGAATTTACTTCAGTTGCTCAGGATCTGGCATGCTTTCTACTATTCCTGGAATCCCATTTCCTAGAGTTTCTACATCCAAGAAGGCAGCAAGAGCTTCCCTCTCTCTCCCCAGTTCTGGACAGTGCCAGGAAGAACAAAGAGCACTATCTCTCCCCAGAGAACAGAAGAGGCCCAGGAGTCCAGAAAGGACAAGGCTCTATCAAGTCTGCATCATGTTGCTCCTTCTACTAAATGGAGCACTGGGCAAATATTCTAGGGGTTTCTCTCAGCACAAATGAGGATAGGACATGTTGATAAAATTTTGGACGTGCAAGGTCCTCTCTTACCTCTTCACTTGTCAACAGTTGAATAGGGGGGTCTGGGCATCTTAAACTCCTGTGTAGCTCCCATATGCACCTTCTTCCTCCTCTAGCTCACCTGCATCCTCCGTTCTACTGGCAGGTTGGAGGAATCCCAATGAATGTGGAATGGAGGGGGCTGTGGTTTCCTGGAGTTCAGTCAACATGCTCCCAGGCCAGTCCCCCACACCATACACAAGCCAGGACAGTCTACCACACCACATACAAGTCTAGACATTTCCCTCACACCATACCTGAGCCAAGATGTTCCACCACAGCACAAACGTACTAGTGTTTCATCCCCCATGGGTTTCTTCAGTGGGAAGAGGAAGCCATTTAGTCAGAGTCAGAGGGCATAATCTGTGAGCAGGCTGCCTTCTGGGCTATCTTGTCTGAATGTCCACTGTATAGCTAGTATCCACTCAGCCCAGTCCATGTGATGTCTGCTTCGGTTCACTTAACTGGATCACTGTTGAGTGATCATTTGCACTCAATGAGTTACCTGTGCACTTTACCATCCTTCCAGAGACCTGAGAATATCTTCATCTTGCCAGTTCCATGTTCAACTACTCTCCCCTGAGGAACTTCATTGTCTTTCTATTAGAGTTGAGGGAATCCTATAATTTTGTTATTTTTGTTGCTGTTGTTTACTCAGCTGTATTTTCCAAAGGTTTTCCTCTGCTCATATATCTTGTCTTCTCTTTTACAAGTGACTTTTAAAAAGCAAGAATTTTCCCACTTGGGAGGCCTAATAAATTTATTTTTAATTGTATAATTTTATGATTTTACAGATACCCAATAATCACAGCATCATTCAATAAAGAGCTGATCATTTTTATTAGATTGTCTAGTTCAATTGTGAAAAATCAATGTGAGTTATTCCTATTCTGTTTTATTGATTTTTGTATTGATCAGTATGCATATGCGCACTATCTTGATGACTCTACATTAAAGAAAATCATGAACTTAGGAAGCATTCTTTCAGCCAATCCAAGTCATTTTTCCCACATAAACTCTAGAAAGTAAACTGCAGCATAAATAAACTTCTGATTTTTATTGCGTGAATTCTGTAAATCAGTTTTTGGAGAATGGATCTTTTTAAATTATTGAGTTTTGTATCTATGGTATTTCCTCTTTAATAAAGTCACTGAGATTCTCTGGTTCCAATGTAGTATGAAGAATGTTGGGTATGCATTTCAGTTTTATCCCTAAGTTCTCCAGAGTGTTAATGCTATTGCTAATTATATTGTCGATTAAAATTACCATTTTCTATTGGTCAGTTTAGAAAAAAACCTCTTATTCTTGGATTTTGCACTTGTTTCCTGAGAATTTGCTAAACCAATCCATTCTAGTTGTGTCTTTGCAGATTGTTTTTTATTTTATCTTTGAATGAAGACACTTATTGTCTTTCTAATATCGAGGCTTTAAAAATGTTCATCTTGGAGCCATAGAGCTAGTACAATGGGTAAGGTGCTTGTTTTGCATACAGGCCGCTCAGGTTCTATCCCCAACATCCCAAGCATCACCAAGAGTGATTCCTTAACACAGAGCCTCTCCAAGTGTGTTCCAAAACAAACAAAAGTGTGTCTTGCCTCTACTGTGTTAGTCTCTGGTTTGCATTTGAATAGATGAGAGTGAGTTTTAGTGGGCCATGAAGCTGCCCTTGGGGTCCTACAGGACTCTGTGCCCAGAGGAGTCTTGTCTCATCAACTGACTGATTTGCTCTAGTCCTCCTTTTGTGTGTCTGAGAAACTTGCTCAAATATGGCTCTAACAGCAGGACTGACCATGGGCTCCCTGGTGGGCTGGTGAGTTCAGAGTGACCCAGAGCTCCTTGTATCTGCTCAGACAGACATATCCCTTCATGCTCATGCCAAAAGGGTCCAAGGTAATCTCTCTCATTAAGGCCTAAGATTGGAAATTTGTCTTTATTTCTTCTTTCAAAAAACATGTTTCAGTCAGAGACATAATTTGGGGGGTAAAGGCACTTGCCTTGTACATGGCTGGTCAAGATTTGATCATATGGGGTCCCCATATGGTCCCCCTGCCCCACCAGAAGTGGTCCCTAAACACAGAGCTAGGAGTAAACCCCAAGCATGGACAAGTGTGACCCCAAAACAAACACAAAATTAAAGGTTTGTTTTTGAGTGTCCCTGATTTCTCCACCATAGTTTGCTATTTCACTAATTTTGGCTCTGTAGAATTTCCTTCTCCATTTTATTTGAATTTAATGGTTTTTTTTCCCTTTATTTCCATGATTTTAAAATGTATCCATCATTGGAGGCTTTTTTTTCTTTCCTGTGGGGACCGTTCACTGCATTTAAGTGCCCGGTAGGCGCTGCTTTGCCCTACCTCACACAGCTTGAATTTCACTTTATTTCCATTTAATTAAAATAGATTCTACCTTTCCCGAGATTTCAAAT